>NC_137888.1:213513401-213887602 GCF_963455335.1 Martes martes | reverse complement strand
GCTTCTGATTCTGTGTTTGGGGTTCCCGGCTTCTGCCTGGGGCTCACCTTGCCAGGACCAGCGGCTTGTTCCAGGACCTGTAACGGGGAGGGTCCAAGCGGCGCGTGGGGCAGGGGGGGGCTTGGGACGGAGAGGATGCGGACGCTCGCTCAGCATCTCCTCAGGCTTGGAGGGCTCTCCAGGGACCAGAAACAGATGGCCGTGGGTTTTATGAGCTCTCGTGGCAAGATGGGACCTGTCTGGGCATTAGGAAAAGATGAGTCCGGCGGGCAGGGGTGCTGGCCTGGTTTGCCTGGTTCTGAAAGCTGTCCCCGTCTCCTCTGGCAGAAGGTGCCAGAGGGCCTGTCCGTCCGGCCCCTTTGCTGAGCTCGCCCCACTCCACGATCATCTTTCTCCTTCCATGTCATTGGCTCTGAGGCACGTTAATTATTCACAGCCAAACCTCAGCCTTCCCGGCATGGCCTTCACTGCCCATGACGAATGCCTGGCTCGGCGTGGCATCCGGAGGAAGGCCTGCGTGGCCCAGGCCGAGGGGCTGGTGTCTCAGGGTGGGAGGAGCGCCCAGTGGGGTTCAGACCCTGGGGCAGGTGGGGCCGCGACGTGGGCCGGGTGGGGGCCGGCCGCGACCTCTCCGGCCCTCTGCGCAGGCTGCCTTGTAGGATTCCTGTGCTCCTGCCGGGCCCCCGGCCGTGCCCGCCACCAACCGTGTGCTCGCCGCCCTGCAGGACGTGGCCCAGTGGAACATCGGGAGCCTGCGCACCATCCTGGACATGGTGGAGCGTGAGTGCGGCACCATCATCGAGGGCGTCAACACCCCCTACCTGTACTTCGGCATGTGGAAGACCACCTTCGCCTGGCACACGGAGGACATGGACCTGTACAGCATCAACTACCTGCACTTCGGGGAGCCCAAGTCCTGGTGAGTGGCCGGCCGGCAGCCGGGCCGCGGCGGGGGGGCTCCTCATGCGCTCCGGGGGGCCGCACAGGTGAGGGGGCGCCTTCTGGGGGCCCCTGGGAACAGGCTCGGGCCTGTGGCCAGGCAGGCCCAAGTCGAGGGGCTCCAGCAGCTTGTGACCTGTTGGCCCAGCCCCGTTGGCTTCAGGGGCAGCCTCGGTGGGGGATCAGGGGGCACGCGTCCCCAAAAGTGAGCTTCCTGCTCCCCGGAGCTCACGGTTCGCCTCTGTGGGGGCAGTGTCCGCAGCGTGTCTGTGGTGCTGGGGGCGCTCCCTGGGACCATGGGCCTGGGGAGCGGTTGGCTGTGAGCCCTGAGCCTCCCCCCATCACCTTCCCCTCCCTGCCCCCCGGCCTCTAGCTTGGGGGGGGCGGGGGGCGTTCGTAGCCCCCTGCTGGCAGGGCGGCCTGAAGGAAGGCCACCCTGTGAGCGATGGGCCCTGCAGGCCACGTGGATCATCCAGCGCCATCTGTGTTCCGGATTCTGCGAGCCGAGCACCCCCTTCCCATCCACCTTCCGCTGGCGGGACTGCCGTGTGCCGCCTTCTGTGCGAGGCCGCCTCTGTTCCCTGCGGTTCCCAGCAGACATGTCTGCACCGGTCCTTTACATCTCCTTGCCTTTTCCCAGCTGTCTCAGAAGGTTCCGTCACAGTGATCATCGCCGCCCGGAGGGAGTGGGCGGGGGAGCAGGAGCCCCAGGAGCAGCCCGTGGCCTCCAGAGCTCAGCTCAGTTAGAGTGCTTCCGCACGTGGAGGGGGCGGGGGCGGGGATGGAGAGGCCCCAGCTTAGTCGGGGACCCAGGCTGGCCCCTCACGCGGCGGAGCCTGTGCCCACAGGCGTCGGGGGAGGCCATCTCCAGCTCCCTGGAAGTCACTGGGACCTCCTAGAGCCCTTCGCTAAGGGAGGGTGGGAGCAGGCCCTCTGAGCAGAGGGCTCAAAAGCCAGCAGGAGGCCCCGGCGGGGAGGCCATGCCTCCCTGTCCCGGTGTTGGCTATGGGACCACCCTTGGCTCCCCTCTGAGGTGGCCACAGTGGGATCCTGGCCCTGCTCTCCTGCAGGGGGCTCCTGGTCTGACAGGGAGGGCTGCGGAAGCATTGGGGATGAACGTGGCAGAGACTGCCTAATGAGTGATCACACACCTGGAGGCTTACCACACCACATGCGTCTTCCCTGACGTTGCTGGAGGTCAGGAGTCTGACTCAGGTCGCGCCAGGCTAAACGCAGGCCTGAGCAGGGTCGGTTCCTTCCAGAGGCTTCAGGGGAGACCTGGCTCTTGCCTCTTGCTGGCCTGGGTCTCCCCCTCCCACCCCCCCCCCACCCGTCCTCACCTCCAGTAGCGCAGGGTCTGCCCATCTCTGGGACGCCCACCCTCTGCCTCCCACTCATGAGGGCCTCTTGAGGATGCCAGGCCCACCAGGACCCCAGGGCCGCCCCCACCTTGGGGGCCTTGACTTCGTCCCCGCCGCAGAGTCCCTTTACTGCGTGAGGTGCCATTGTTAACAGACTCTGGTGGTGAAGCCGAAGGCATCTTTGGGGCCGCCGTCCTGCAGGCCACGGGCCCTCTGACCTTGGCATTGCACTGTATCGTTAACCTTGTGCGTGTGCTGGGATCCTGTTAGAATTCCGAGCGCTTCTCGCTGTCAGTTCACTTGTCTCTGTGGCTTTGCTGCGGCTCTGGGTCATCGTGGCCTCTGGCTGGGGGGTACTTACCTTGTAGGAGGCATTTGGAGAGAGATCGAAGGGGTTGGTGTTGCCCATTGCAGGAAGGCCTGAGTCTCACACCCCGTGTGGTCCTGAGCACGTGGGTGGAGGTGTGTTCTGGTAGGCAGTGTCACCCCAGGGCTGCCCAGGAGGGCCCAACAACAGCTCGTTTACCCCGTCCCCTCCCCTCGTCTCGAAGGCCAGGTCAGGCTGCAAGACCGTGAGGCCCTAGTCCAGGCCCGTGGGGAGGGGCTGTGCTCCGGCCCAACCACGCAGCGGTGAGCGGGGCCTGGTGGTGCAGCTGGCAGGGTGAGATGCTTGTGGCCCTTCCCTGGGGGCTCTGCTTGCCAGCTCCCAGCGCTCAGTGCCCTCCCCATGGGCCGAGGCAGGCTGAGCACCGCCAAAGAGCCTTCTGGTCCACAGGCTGGGGTGTGTGCAGTGTGTGTGTGTGTGTGTGTGTGTGTGCATGTGAGTGTGAGAGTATGTGCAAATGTGTGAGCATGCATATGTGTGCATGAAAGAGTGTATGTGTGCGTATCTCTGTATGTTTGTGTGTATGTGCTTGTGTGTGAAGGTGCATGAGTTCACGTGTGTGTGTTTGGGCGTGTGTGGGCGTGTATGTGTGTAAGTGTGCAGTCGTGTGTGATGTCTGAGTATGTGCTGCGGCCCCAGCTCACTGGTCTGGATGGTTCCTAGTGCTGCCCCCCCACCTCACCCCCCCGGGGCGGGGGTGGAGGCAGGGGGTGTCTGTCTGCTCTCAGGGTTCCTATCCTGGCCCCGCGCGGCTCCCCCGAGCACCACTAGATGGCGCCCCCACCCTTCAGCACGGGCTGCCGCTGCTGGCGCCTGTGGAAATTTCCCAGGTTCTTCCATCCTTTCTGCGGACTCCTGGACGCCAGCAGCGATGGCCCCAGAGGCTCCCCGGGAGCGGCAGCAGGAGGAGAGTGAAGACTGCCCCGTGGGTAGTGGGAACACTCAGCTCCCCCACTGCGGACACCCTCGTTTTGGCCCGGGTCTGCCGGCCAGAGGGATCGGAAAGGGAGAAAACCCACCTTTTCCTTGGAGCACAGAACAGAACACACGAAAGGAGCCCAGCTGAATGCCGGCACGTGCCAGCCGATGGCAGGGTCTGCTTTAGCCGTGGCCCTGCCTGAGGATTCAGTGGCCTCGGGTGGCTTGGGGTGAAGTGTGAGCTTGTGATGGGCAGCGACGGTCACATGGGAAGTGGCCTGGAGAGCCCAGGGAGGCGAGGGAGAGGGCACTAGGAACATGAGGGGTAGCAGCCCCCGGCTGATGGGGCGGCTGACGGGCAGGACTGACTTCTCTGCGCTCGCCTCCGACCTCTGGCGGCTTGGGGTTGAGGCTGCAGCCCCAGCACCCCTGTCCCATCCTGTCTCCCCACCCCCTGCTTCTGCCCCTTCATTCCCACTCCTGAGAGCCCTGGGGCAGCAGTCGGCAAGGCTGGCATCGGGCACGGCAATGGTTCATCTGAGGAAAAGAATGTTCTGGAAGGCAGCTTGACCTTGGTCTTGGTTTCTGGTCCTGAAGGGGGAGGGGATCACACACGGGGTGCCTCGTGCTGACCGAGTGTGGCCGGTGGGAGAGGCTCCTCCATGCAGGCTTCTTGCCCCCCACCCCAGTGGCACAGCTCAGGCACCCTCTCCCCAGGACCCGGGTGGGGCCCCAGATGTTGGCAGGGCACCCCACGCTTGTACTAGCTATGTGTGACCTTGGCGTATCTCCTTGTTAGATAGTGGACCCTGGGAGGGCAGGGCCCTCGGTCTCCCCCTGCCCCACCCCGGGTCCCTAGTCCCCAACAGGGGCCTGGCGCAGAGAGGGGGCTCCGTGCTTATCTGGGTCCTAGAGGCCCGGTGCCATGTCCGTGGGAACTGGTCCTTGGGGCTGAGACCCCTCTGGGTGCCCCCCGCCACCAGAGCCTGGGGGTGGGTGCAGCCCCTCTGGTCCCTGGGCTGGTGGTTCCGGGGGCCGCTGGGTGGTGCCCCGGCTCCTGGCCCTTGTCGGGCCCTGGGGCCTGCGCACCCCCCCCGCCCCCCGCAGATGGTGCTCACACGCCGTCTCCCTGATTGCTCCTTCCTCCGGCGTCTGCAGCAGCTTAATTGCAACCATTTCCAAGTATTTCGGTAGCGTTGTTTTTTTTTTAAGTGTCGACGTCTTCAGGTTTACAGCGTTTTATGGAGCCTTCCTGGGTCTGTTGCTACTTTGGGAGCGTGATTTGTGTGTCACAGCGGCGTGAACAGCCGGGCGTCCATGAAAGCGTGGAATTGCTTCGGAAGGCCTGCACCGGGCGGTGCTCTCCGGCAGCAAAGGCTGAGAATATCTGAAGCCTTTGAGTGCTTCCAAATCCCTTTTGAGATGGGGATTTAAAATAGACCTGCTGCTTGCAACTCAGCCACTCCTTCTTGGGGCCGGTGAGGCCGGGAGGGCAGAACCGCGGAGGCCGAGGCCGGTGGGGAGGGCTGTGAGATTCCACCGAGGTTCAAACAGCTGCGCCTTCTGGGAAGTGCTGGGGGCGTGGACCACCCGCCATCCCAGGCCCTCCCAGAGTCCCTGGTGCTCGCTGAGCTGGAGGCGATGTCCCACTGCCCGTCCCAGGACCGCTCCGCCAGGCGGCCGCCGCAGTCCTTCCCCGCACGCTGTAGCCACGGTGGGTCCCAGGCCTTGTGAGCGTGCCGTGGCGGGGGGGGGGGCTGTAAGATGATGGGAACGGCACCCCCTCCTGGCATGGCGTCTTGCTCAGATCCAGACCGAACACAGTGTTCCCGACAGTGTCCCCTCTTGTTCTCTCTGTGGCTTCCTTGTGCCCAGCAGGGGCGGGGGCAGGAGGGAGAGTGGGGGGAGGACAGGCCTCCCAGGGGCCTGCTGAGGGCCCCTGAGGTGGTGGGGGGGGCAGCCAGTGTCCGTTCGTCTGGGCCCTGACCCTGGCCTTCAGGCCCGCGACTCAGCAGCATCCCCTGGTCCCAGCGTTGTCTCCGGCTGTGGTCTCAAGGCATCCCCAGCCTTCCCTGCCCTCCTGCTTCTGTTGGCCTGGGATGTGTCTTTCAGGTCCCCTGGCGCCCCACGGCAGGGAGCACGTCCTCAGATCCGCACGTGTGCCCACACGCATGCCTGCCTGCTCCCACGTGTGCAATGCACGTGCGTTCACTCGTGCAGGCTTCCCGCGTGGGGGCTGGGGGAGAGCCTCTGGGAGCCTGCTCCCCCAAAGGTCATGGCGCCTCCCTGCCCGCGGGCTCGTGCAGTGTCCTGGGCACCAGGAAAGGATCCTTGCAAGCAGAGTCCAGGGGCAGGGTGGCAGGGAGGGCCGTGGTGCTGGAGCTTCACTTCTCTGCCCTTTAAGAAGCCCGAGTGAGCCCGGGCACCGGGGCGCGCGGAGAATTTTTCCTTTTGATGTGGCTGCACCTAGAGGTTTCTGCTGGCGTTTTCCCTCAGGGGAGTTTCATGGGAGAGGGACGGGGTGGCCTTTCTTCTGTTGCCAGGAAGCTTGAGTCCCAGCGGGCACGGCCGTCTTCTGCACGTGCTGCTCTGGGGGCCCATGTGCGCGCGTGTATGTGAGTGTGCACGTGTGTACGCGCACGTTGTGTGCATGTGTGCGCGAGTATGGGCACACGTGTGTATTTGAGGACGTGTACTCCCTGCCGTGGGGCACGAGGAGGAAGGGTGCTGCGGGTACAGACGCTGGTCGGCTCCCGTGTTCCCTGCTCTCAGGCTGCAGCGTGGGAGAGAGGCTGCACACGCTGGGCCCAGGATTGCGGGTCTGTTGCCCTGCGGAGGGGGGCAGAGCAAGGCTCTTCTGGGGAGGGGGGCTGCTGGGCGGCTCCCTTGCCCCTTGGCTGTGTGTCTGCCTCCCTGCAGGCCCAAGCGGGGCTGCATCAGCCCACCTCCCAGCTGTGGCTTCTTCCCAGAGGATAGGCACCTGCGTCTCTCCCTGCCTCCCTCCCTGCCTGCCTCCCTCCCTGCCTCCCTCCTTCCCTCCCTGTCTCCCTCCCTCCCTCCCTGCCTTCCGGCTTGCTTCCCTGCCTCTTGGCCTGCCTCCCAGCCTTCTCCTTGGTGTCCAAAGCAGGCTCCCCAGGCCTGACTGCAGGGGGCGCTGCTGGACCACCTTGAGGGCCTCTCCTTAGTCCCCAGGGAGCTTGGGACTGAGAAGTCCCGGGGTGGACGGAGCCTGGTAAAGGCCCTTGGTGGAGAGGGCCAGCGCCTGAAGGAGGCTGTCCTGGAGAAGGCTTGGGGACTTCACGGCTTCTGAGAGCCTGGCTCAGTGGGGACCAGGTCCCCATTCTTTGACTTGGGCAGAGCCCATCATCCGGCAACCAGGGTAACTCCTCCCGGCGACTGGAGAGGCCCTGTGGTGTCAGCGACGGCTTGGCTGGGGGCGGATATGGACGGAGACTGGTGGGAGCCTGACAGCTTCGCAGATTGGTTTTAATAACTCAGCTTCCCTGCACGGTGTCCTGTCACACGCGTGAGATGCAGGAGAGAAATCGACACTCTCCCTCCTCCCCCCTGCCCCGGGCCAAAGCCCCATTTGGGCATCTGGGGACAGAGCCCCATGATGGCTCAGTGTGACCCCCGCGCCTGGGGAGGCTGGGTGGAAAAGACCCACCAGGCTGCCGGAAGGGAAGCTGTCCGTCTGGGCCTCGTTAGCGGGCTGGGGAACGCGGCCGGGCTCTGCTCGCCTCAACCCTGGATCCTGCGCTGAGGCGGCGGAAACAGCAGCAGCTGGAGTGTTTCCGAGCAGGAAGCTCCCCGAGAGCAGACCCTCACTGAGGCAGGCGGTGTCAGAACCCCATGATTAAAAGGGGCAGAGAAGGCGGCGAGATGGATCACTCGGCGTGTGAGTCAGCGCGCCGGGCCGTGGGGTCCTGCTCTCGGGGCCCCGTGCCCGTGCTCTGAAGCGTGCGACATCGGTCTGCAGAGTGGCCCAGCCCTGCAGCCCCAGCCAGAGTCCAGTCTCGCCCCAAACACGCCACAGGTAGAGTTTCCTGGTGGGGCCCAGCCGCCTTCTGCAGGAAGATGGCCACTGTCCCAAATGGCCAGGCGAGGCCCCCCGAGTGCTGAGCTAGACCCACTGAGGCCCAGTTGCCCAGCCTGCTGGCTCGGTACCTCGGCTGCCTGCGGAGGGACCCGCTGTGGCACTCGGCTTCCCCACTGGGTGCGCGGGGCCGTGGGCGGGCAGGGAGTGTCTCCTCTGTTCCCCTTGCAGAGTCTCCTCTTGGGACAGGGACCGCGGCTGCAGAGCCCCGAATGTCCTTCATTCCAGTGTGCCTGACCTGTGTGCCCAGTGTCCCCTTCCAGGGGACAGGCCTAAGTGTCGGGGGCCGCGCAGGGAGCTTGTGGGAATGATAGCTGGGTCAGCCCCCCAGGGTCCCCTCCTGGGTTTCCCAGAGCCCTCGGCGCAACGTCTGGATCAGAACCACAGGCGTCCTGCTTGTCAGGAGCGTGTAGCGCGAAAACCGAAAGCTGATTTCAGCCCTGGAAAATGAACTCCTGATGCCGGCGAGACCTTCGCATCGCAAGCCGGGCATCAGGTGTCACCGGACCACGAGAGTGGGACGGTGTCGTTAGTCACCGCGGTGAGTATGACAGGCCGTTCCGGAGAAGTCTGCACGGCGTGGTGCCTTGCGCTGCGCGTTTCAGACCATTCCGTGTGTCTGCTTCCTTTTTTCCGGTGTCACACGCCCGAAAGTCTAATCGCCTGGCACTGTTCTGGCAACACCGCGTGCCACGTGAAAGCATGGGCTGGGTGCCACTTGGCGGGGATCAGAGGACCCCGGAAACCTGGCGTGTTTCGGGGCGCCGCCCCACCCCCCGGGGCTCCACGCGGCGGGCGGTGGGATCCGTGCCCGTGGGCTGGCTCCCCGCCTCCCGCGGCCTGCTGGCGGTCGGTGTTTGTTCGGGGAACGCAAAGTGATTTTAACATCACGCTAAACGGAGGAAGGTCAGCCTTCTGCTAAGGAAAAATTTCGCCATATGCTCTCCTCAAGGAGCCAGGGAGAGGGAGTGGGGCTGCTTCTGGCATCGCGGGTGGCCTGACGCCTCGCCAGGAGCCCGTATGGCGGGCAGCCCCGCGGCGGGGGGGAGGGGGCACTGGGGGAGGGCGGTGGGTCTGGGAATTGGGGTCTGGGTGTCACAGCGCACCCCAGGCAAACGCTCGGCTGTGGGGCGCTCTCCTCGTGCCTCCCGTGGTTGTCCCGGGCCCCTCTACCCACTGTTTCGGCGGCATGCTCTGTTCAGGAAAAGAGACTTTGGTGTGTAGAACCGTTTTAGTTTTATGGCACTGCTGAGGAGCTGGCCCAGGCGCTCCCCCTCGCCCCCACCGAGTCCCCGCTGGGCTCTTCCATCGGGCTGGGACCCTGTCGCAGTTAACGGACCCGTGTTGATACACTCTCAGTAAGCAGAGTCCTCGGTTTATTCCGATTTCCTCAGTTTCCCCCAGTGTCCTTTTCCATCCCAGGACCCTGTCCCAGGCTCTCACGTGACACGGAGTCATCGCGTCTCTTTGGGCTCCTCTGGGCTGGGACTGGTTCTCAGACTTCCCTGGTTTTTGACGCCCGGTGATAGTGGCGTGGGGGACGAGGCAGGGGTTTGGTAGGAAGGGCTGGGGGGGATGGGCTTGGGGAGGAAGACCCCCGAGGCAGGTGTCCTTCTCCTGACGCCATCTCGGGGGACGGCTTGTCGCTGCGAACGTTGCCTCGGTCCCCTGGCTGAGGTGGGCCGTCAGGTGTCACTCCTGTTTAGTCACTCTTCCCAGTTTCCATGTTGTTCTGTTTGATATGTACTCTGAAAAAAAACAAAAACAAATGAAAAAAAAAATCGGGAAGGGGAAGAGAGCCGCGAATAGAGCAGCCCGCGCCCAGTGCCCACGGCGGCAGATATGACCGTCCTGGCGCCCCTCCTTTTTGATCTGTTTCTTTTCCCCTGACCTCGCGTGGGGGCGGCTGGTGTTTGCGTGCTGCGTGACCAGCCAGCGGGCGTGTGGCCTGTATTTCTTTGCTTTCGATTCTGTAGATCAGAACTGAGGCATGGGCCTGCTAGTGCCTCAGTTGAGGCTCTCAGAGGCTGGAATCGAGGTGCCGCTGGGCCCCGGGGAAGGTGCACCCCAGGATCATCTAGGTTGTTGGCAGAGTTCTGTTCCTTTCAGTGGTAGGAGCGAGGCCCCGCGTCCTTGCTGGCTGCCAGCCCTGGGCTCCTGTCAGAATCTGGAGGTCACTCAGGGCTTGCCATGTGTCTCACTCCAACCTCAGGCCAGCCTGGGATCCCCTCCCACTGGTACCTTGGACATAAAGAAGGGCCCCTCCCCTGCTTAGGTCAGGCCCACCCAGGGTAGTCTCCCTGTATCAGGGTCTCCTGAGGTGGGAACTTAGTTATAACAGCAAAAATCCCTCACAGCTGCACCAAGGGAATGCTAGAGTCCCTGTGAGCAGGGGCTAGATGTAGGCGTCTCAGGGGCATCTGAGAATCATGTCTGTCATATCGCCTACATTGCGAACCGTAGTGTGGTACAAAAAACGAACAAAACATGTCCAGCCCGCAAAGATAGGTCTTTACGTACCATTTATCGGATGACCACAGTCACCCCCGCGTAACCCCGACAGTGCTGGGAAACAAACCCTTCCCTCTACTGCCCACCGAGGGCTCCTCCCCGCCCAGAGCTAACAACCGTCCTTTTGTCTCTCCTCCTTCTGACTTGATGGGGCTCGTGTCACTGCTTCTCTGGGTCCTTCTCCTGCGTGTGTCTGTGGCCCCGGGCCGCGTGGCTGGATGGTGTCTGGGTCTGAGCACCGTACAGACAGACACATTCTTACTCTGTGTTTCTGCTGGGAGCTGGGGAGGAAAACCCACCCTGTGCCGTGCGGAGTTCATTTGTTTGCGTGGCTGTAGGGTTTTCTGCGTTACGACTCTGCCTCCATCCGTTCCTCTGTGCCTGGGTGATGGGCGTTTGGGCTTTTTCCACGTTGGGCCAGCTGCGCACGCCACTTTAGAGTTTCTACCTGACGCTTGTGTACGCGGTCCATTACTGCACGCGGGGGCGCAATGAGGAGTCCTGGCAGTGGGGGCCATGGGGGTGCTTGGTGCAGCCCCACACCTCCCCCCTGCTCAGGAGAGGCACAGGCTGGCCGGACACCTGTTCAGGGCCGCGGAGCACGGGGGTGGTAGATCTGGGGTCTGGCCCACCTTCCCTGCCACTGCTCCACACTGCCCCTCGAATTCGGAGGGGGTGGCCCGTCAGCCTTGGCAGCGGGGTTGTCCCAGGTGGCACAGGTGGCTTGGACTTGAAGGTGTGGGAGGGCCAGGATGCTTTTCTTATGGAGTCCCCAGAATGGTCCCTGAGTCAAGCTCCGACAAGCTGAACGCTCAGGCCGGTGGGTTCCTGCATGAGACAGAGACGGGAACGTAGGGACCCGGGCTGGCAGACGCTCTGCCGTCTGAAGCGTGTGGCTTCGGCAGAGGCCACCCTGGGTGTCCACGTGGGGCAAGATGGGTGAACGTGTTCCAGAAATTTTGATGGGCAGGCACAGGAGGCACGGCCCAGGCTTCTCTCGCCCTCTTGGTGGCAAGTGCCTGGTCACATGGCCACACTTACAGCCCGGGGGCCTGGCACACACTGTCCAGCCACAGGTCTGGGGGAGGTAGGGGAGGGGCAGGTGCTGAGCAAAGGGCGTTTCGTGCCTCAGCTCACACGCCGATGGAGTGTGCACTCTGGGTCCAGCACAAACTGTGCCAGTGTTGACGGCCCCTGTTAGGACGGGAGATCACAGTGTGGGTCTGCACCCCCAGAGTAGGCCCAGGCTGGGCAGTGGCTGGTACCCCTCAGCCAGGGTCAGGGAAGCCCATGGGGCTGAGGCCCGTGGGAGGAGACGGAGCCGGGCAGTTCGCGGAGAGGGGCCCAGGGGGAGGGTGGCCGGGCCGGGGGTGCGGGACTGTGGGACCAGAAGGTTGGTGGTGGATGGTTTCTTCCCCTCAGACACATTCCAGCAAGAGGGGTGTCAGCTGGGAGGGCGGGTGTGGGCTGGGATTTAGGGGCCCTGGACCAGCAGGTCAGGCTGGTGCCCTTCTCCCCTGGGCGTCCTCCTCTTCTCTCTCCCTGCCGCTCGAGGACATAGACCCCGCCGGCTGGGTCTGTCAGGAGACCGTGGCCCCGAACTTTGGAGTCCTCTGTTCCAAGAGTGGAGACGTGCACAGGAGGAGTAAATTAGAGACGCAGGGTTTTGGCCTTGGGGCGGCCCGAGCTCCTGCTCCCGGGCCGGAGGGCCAGGCCAGGAGCTCGAGTCCTCTCTCTTCCCGGCTGTCTAAGAAGCTGTTGGTTCCTCTGTTGGAAATGTCACCGCTGGGCATGAATTCCCGTCCTAAGATCCTCCCACCCGGCAGCGGTGTTTGGATCGGGAGCTGCTGAGTCTGCGGCTGGTGGCGGGGACCCCTCCTCCTGCTGCCGAGACGAGGCCAGCCTGGCCAGGAGACGCTCCCCCCACCCCCACCTGGTACCGCAGACGAGCCATCAGCGATTCGGGGTCTGCGTGCAGGGTCTGGTTTCCATGGCAAATTTCTCTCCTGCTAGTGAGGTTGCTGTCGGCTGAAGGGAGAGGCCTGCGAAGCTGGGAGGAGAGAGAGCGCGCGAGGCTTTGTCACCTTGGCTTAAGAACCTGGCTGGGAATGGGCTCCCCCTTCATGCTGGCCCAGCAGCAGGAGGCGGGGCGGCCTTGTGGCCTTAGACAGAGCGGGGGGACACCGGCCAGCCGCGTCGCCAGGACGGGACCTGTTGGCGGGACCTCAGTGGCCTCCCCCGGAGGCTCGGTCCGCCTGCTCTCGCCGGCCTGATGCTGAGCGCGGCTGACTCAGCCCAGGCATGAGCTTAAGCCTCCCCGAAGCGCCAGGGCCTGGACTGACCCCTGGAGTGACCCCGAGTGGCCTGTGGCCTTGGCCTCCTGGGTGGCATGCTGAGACTCAGCCTGGTGTGACACGGGGAAGCTGGAGCCCCCGAGCGCTGGTTTGTAAGGCTGGTGTGAGCTGTGTGCTCCCTGGAGCCAGCCCTGTCGTTAAGAGGGTACATCAGAGACACACGAGGCCTCCCTGTCAGCGTATGCCCACATGAGGGTCCGTAGGCCTTGCCGTCCGTGGGTGTGGGTGTGTGTGACGACGAACGCCGACGTGTCCAGGACGTGGGAAATCACTTAGCAGACCCGAGCCTCCCCCCACGTTGAAGATGTCCTCCTGGCTGGGCTCCCACCCCCCTCCCCGGCCCCACCCGGCTCGTAGCTGTGACCTGGGCTCGTGCTGCTACGACGTGGGGTGGCTGACACTGGCCTGTCCAGTGCCTCTCGGCTGCAGACGACAGCGAAGTGCCGTCTTCAGGCGCGTCCCTTCTGAGTTCTCATGCTCTCCAGACCTGTCCCTGTTCCTGCCCGTTCACATGGCATGCATGTTTCAATGCCAGTGCATTAGGGGGCGTCCCCGCTCTAGCACACGCCGCCCCGAGGAGCTTGGGGGCCAGGGCAGCTGGCCTGTGGGCCCGGGGTGTGGGCGCCACGGGAGGCCGCCTCCGGCTCGCTTTTTGAGTGGAAATTCAGGCCAGTTCTTCGAGGGGGAGACTGGGGGTTCCGGGCCCCCCTTTGCTGCCGGGCTTGGGTGCCCCATTCTCGGTGCCTGCCTTTGGAAGCCTCAAAGGCACCCCCTCCCACCGCTTTAAAAACATCAAAAACAAGCACGCATGTGACTTGGCGTTTTCAGTCCCGTCCTGTAACAGAAATAATTCCCAGGTCTAAAATAAACCGGGGCTTGGGATCAGATGCCTCCAAGTCGGTAACATTTAATAGCAGACTTGACACCGCTCACCTTGTGAAGTGTCTCTCTTGGTTAACATGGGCTGGCCACGTGTGAGCCGGGCCCGGACACCCCGTGTCCCCCGTTCCCGTGGGCCAGTGTCGGGGCAGGTGGGGCCTGGGGCCCCGTGAGAGGCCTCGGCCGCCCCTCCCGCCCACACCATCCCTTTGTCTCCGTGCAGGAGGCCATTCATCCGGCATCCTTGCCGCGGTCATCCCGTCGGAGACCCCGGTTTCCACTGTTTATTTCCTGTGTGCGTTTCAATAAAAATGTCATTATTTGAAATCCTTGACACTGCTTGTGCCAGATACCGCATTCCATCGCCTATTGTCCCGTAAAACGACCCATTAAAGATAAAACCGCTGTGGCTCAATAAGGCTCTTTCCTGGGAACAAGCCGCCCCGGTCCTCCGCCGGTCCTATCTCCCTAGCAAGGGTTTGTGTTCGTTGCATAAAGGGGCCCCCAGCGCCGGGACAAATGAAGGGGGCTGACTCTGTGGAACGAGGTTCCTTGGAAGTTAAGATGGGATTTCTCTGGGGCGCCTGGGAGGCTCAGTCATTAAGCATCTGCCTTTGGCTCCGGTCATGATCCCCGGGTCCTGGGATCGAGCCCCACATCGGGCTCCCTGCTTGGTGGGAGGCCTGCTTTCCAGCTCCCACTCCCCCTGCTTATGTTCCTACTCTCGCTGCCTCTCTCTCTGTCGAATAAATAAATAAAGTTCACAAAAAAAAGGGGGGGGATTTTTGATAGAAATGGGTCAGGCGTCCATTTGCCGTCAGACCCGTTCCAGCTGCCCGCTCCGGGAGGGGGCTGTGTAGTCCGGGCGGAGCTCCCCGGTGCAGCGGTGACCAAGAGGGGCCACGCGGGGCTATCCCTGGGCCGGAGGGACTTGGAAATGCGCTCTGGGTTCTGTCTGGAGGAGCTGGGACAGGGTCCCAGAGTCCCCTCCGTCCCCAGGCCAGGTCCTCTCTCCCCTCCCGGGTGGACTGGGCTGGTAATGGCTCTTCTTCCTCCCATCCCTGTGGGTGCGGGGCCCCCAGACTGTTCATTTGCGCAGGTCTGTGCACCTCTTCCCTCGGGGTTTAAAGGCAAGTCAGTCTGTCGGCTGGTTTTTCTGACGTCTTTTATTTCTCCAGACCGGTGTGTGGGGTGACACCGGCCCCGGGTGACCTGGGCCGCCCTGTGTGACTATTACTAGTCTCCTTTCACACTCCACCCATCACCGTAAGGCCCCCGGCTCACACCCAGCTTAGCGCCCCCGCCACACTGTGTCTTGAAGTCAGCCGGTCCTCAGGTCAGGTCACGAGCTGGTCCCCTTACCTCATTTCCTAAGGGACCGCCTCACAGGTGAGGGGGCATTCTGAAACGCGGTTGTGGGTCTCCTGCTCTGCTCGGAGGTGGTGCATGGCGGCGTTACCGGGCCGCACCCGCTTCGCAGAGATGTGCGTGGGCTCTCCTGGGTCAGATTGCGATTCTGTCATTGGTGGGCACACGCCCAGGCTTGTATTTGACCTCCTTGGTGGGGAGCAGCTCCTGCTTCCGGGCCACAGACAAGGGCTGAGTCTACCCTAGGGGCCTTTGTGGCCCGCCCTGAACGTCTCTGGCGCAAAGGATGTCAGGCTGTCCTGACGCTGGTGGTTTGTCCTGCTCCCTTACTGGGATGCTTCGTTCTTTCATTTACCAGCTCGTTCTTCGCTTTCCCAAATCGAACATTGTGTTGTTCCTCAGAGGGTTTGTCTTTTCCCTTCTAGTTGTTACTGTCCTCTTATCTTTTCTTCTTGGCCTGTGACAGCGGCTAGCGTCTTCAGTATGGTGCTGAGGAGTGCTGTGATAACGGGCAGCTTGCCGTGCTCCCAACTTTCCGGAATGCCTCTCCTGCCTCATCATGGGAGGTCCCTCCCAGTCCTAGTTGGCTAAGAGCTTTCATACCGAGTGGCTTGGAATCTTACACAGAGTTTTGTTTGTTGGGCTGTCTTTGCAACCCTGAGGGTTACAAGTCCTTCTTGGTCTTGTAATACACTTCGCTGTCTGATTTTTCCAAGGTTTTATTTAGGACTTGGCAGCTGTGAGAGACTGGCCTAGCATTTTCCTGTGTGTCTTTGTCCTGTGTTGGTGACAGGGTTTCCTGTTCATTCATTCATTCAAAAATATGCCAGATTTGTAGAAGGAGTTCGGTAGCATTTGATCTTCCTGTTAGTAATGTGCATAAGCGGGCACAGCCCTTTAGCGTGAAGGTTTTGTGGGGTCCTTAGTAAAACCACTGGGGCCTGGTGCCTTTTCCAGAGCGGTTATCTGCAGGTTTCTGGTTCCTCTGACAGAGCTCATGTTAACCGATGGATGCCTTGGTTCAAGGCCCAGAAGATAATGAAGAGCCAAGTGCATCTGTGGCCCTCAGCCCAGAAACTCGGGCAGGGATGAACTCATCACTCCCATGTCCATGGGGCTGAGGTGTTGCTGATAGATTTAGTGAGGCTTAACTTACCTGCCATACGTGGAATGCTGGACGCAGAAGTCACCTGATGTGTTGCTGTGGCTCAGATGAGGGGTGACCGCTCGTGACTGTGTTTCTCTGGGCCCTTGTGGCCCACTAACTGGCTCAGAGATGGTGCCCCGGCAACTAGGAGGCTTGTGGGGCGGCCCGTTCTGTGACTGGGTCATTCTGCTTGGCCTGCCCAGACCACATGGCTCCGTGTGCTGGAACCGTCCGGCCACCGTGTGGCGAGAGCAGGTGTGGGCTGTGGGCCGAGGTGGGGCTTTATACTTGAGGATCACAGCAGTAATGGCTTTTCCGCATGCTCGGCACACAGGGGCCCTGGCGGGGCTGCTGGCATTTGGAGCTGCCGTGGCCCCCTGGGCTTGCGCGGGTGGCCGGCTCGTGCCAGGTGGCCTCCGACTCGACACATGGTCTCAGCACTTCCAGTAGCCTCTGCCTTCGTGTTTCTGTTTCCGTAATTACAGCGTGTTAAATGGCCGGGGGCCTGTCTGCCCAGGCCTTGCGCACACACTGTGAAATTAACTTCCTCACCCTCCAACACGCATCAGGCTGAGCTGACATTTCCAAAGGGCTCCTGGCTGGACCCCCGCTCTTGGCACACGTTCCTCAACAGAGAGGAAGGCCGGGGAGACGAGCCTGCTCATCACGGCACCTGGTCGCCGGGAGCCTTGTACAGCGGAAGCGGTCAGGCTGGGCGACTGTCATGGGCAGAGAGTCGCATGAGTCCTGGGGAGAAGAAAAGAAAGTGAGCGTCACAGTGTTGCACGTCCTGACTCCCAGCAAGACGGTTCCACGTGGGGGCCGCAGCGGGGCCTGCAGGGCCTCACAAGAAGGGCGGTTGGGGTTTGAGAGCCTTTTGGCCCCCAGCGAGTCTCGTTACTCTGGCAGCGGGCAGGAGAACATTCTGTAGAAATGCGGCCCTCCTGGCAAGGGACCCGGAGTCCACCTGGAATGGGCCCCTGCAGCCTGGGGCAGCCAGCGTGTTGGAGGAGATGAGGGGTGGCCGGCTGGAGCAGTCCCTGGGCTCCGTGCGGTGGGTGGGGCTCCTTCTGGTGGAGTCTCACGTTGTTCGTCCTTTGTCCCATGAGTGTGGGTTTCCATGCCGCTCTGAGAGTCAGCAGTCCCTCTGGCGTCGCCAGTCCGTGGCCCGGGAGAGGCGAGGCAGAGGCCGGCCCCCCAGCAGCCTTTCTGCCGTTCCGTGTGGCTGTCCACGTGGGGGTTGTGTGGGGCAACGACATGCGGGATCCTGGGCGGCTGCCAGGGGTCAGCTGGGCTCTCAGGGTACCCCAGTGCCCTCATCCAAGACATCCTGTTCCCCCCCACACACCGGCCAGGCGGCCGCCGGCACTCATGCCTCTGGCTGGAGGGGGCCTGCACGGCCCAGAGCCCTGCTGCTCGTCGTCTTCATAACTAATGGCTCCAGAGCAGGTCCCTGCTCTCCAGGATGGTCTGTGTTCCTCTTCGTGACACACTCATTTAATTTTTAACTCAGAAGGCATTTGCTTATTTATTTTCATTGTTCTTGATAATAATTCTAAGCCATTAGAGGGGAAAATTATATTCAAAAATGCTGTTTCACACTTTATTTGTTTGATGATTTAGAGCGATAGAAAATAGCACATTTGCTGGCTTTTATAGTCTGATAATTATTCACATCCATCAAGCCATTCCAGGGGAATAAACAAAACACCAAGAAAATGACACTATTAATAGCATCCTCCGCGGCGGACAGGAAGACTTTCCCGGGCCGGTGGGTCAGTATAATGGAAGCGGCCTGTCCCTTGGCCGCAGAGGACGCCTCTCCTTTTAATTACCCAGCCCTGTCCGGCCCCGCAAGCTGCCTGGTGGCCAGGCTGAGCACCTGCCACCTGCCCGGCGGCACCAGCCCTGGAGTGCCTCTGTCAGGCCCACTGAGTCTGTTGGGACGCGTGCAGGCAGAGGCCTCCTTTCTTCTGGGGCCACGTGGTGTCCCCAAGGTGGGTCTGCCACCAGCTTAGACTCAGGCCTGGCCTCCGCAGGGCCGGCAAGAGCTCGTGCCCTCTGGCATCAGTGTTAAGATGTGTAGCTCAGGGCCGGCCGGATGGTACAGCTCCCCGGCCTCCAGGCTGCACTCATAGACGGGTCAGCCCCTGCCACGTGTCGGGCCGCAGGGCCTGGATGTCATCGCGCACCACTCTGGACCCAGGCCTTGCGGCACGTCTGAGGGTTTCAGCTTTGCCTTCTTGGGGTGGCCGTGATTGGAGGGGGACGCATGCCCTGCGAGTGCCTCGAAGTGTAAAGGAGGGAGCAGGGAAGGCTGGGGGGGACGCCTGCCGTCCTGGAGCAGTGCATCTGGTCCCTCCCCAGACCTGGGTGTCGCTTCCTTCAGGAGCTCGGTGTCCGAGTGTAGGTCTGGCAGCTCGTGTGTTCCTACTGGTTGGCCGGTCGTTTGAACTGTGAAATGGCTGGACATTGGTGGTCTTTGAACCGTGGCGCGCCGCACGTCCTCACCTGAGGGGCCCAGTGCCCGGGGCTCTGGTCTTTCCTGTTGCCTCTGTGTACCTTATTCCTAATCTAAAACTGTTTTTATTTTCTCCCTGAAACCCCTGACGCTTGCAGACAACTGCTTTCCGAAAAGGGCTTCTGGCAAATGACGCCTGAATCTGGCTCTCCCGGCCTTCTGGGCAATTCCGCGGCATTAAACCTGGGGTTATGGAGCCTGTCGGGTCCAGCTGCAGCCCTGCAGGGTCACCTGGAGGTGGCCAGGGCTACCGTTCGGACAGTGCCGACTTTTCTGGAACTTTCTGGTTTACTGTTGCCCGGATGTACTTAGTGTGGAGCGTTCGGAAGCAGAGAGAATGTGCCGAAGGGCAGGTTGGTGAAATCCAGAGATAAAGACCCCAACGGGACACCGTGGAGAAAGTTCCAGACTCCTGCCCGGCCAGCCTCAGGACCAGGACGCACCGTGTGTCCGATCGTAGCCGATGCTTCCCTCAGACGGCCACAAGCAGGGGGTCTGAGCGGCCCTCACGGGTGCCCGTTCCTCTTGCCGCCTTCCCCGCCCCTCCCCACCCCGCCCCTGCACTCCCCATTTCTGGTTCTGCTCTCGGAAGCCTCCAGTTTGCTCGCCCTCTCAGGCTCACCGCGTTCTGGAGCTCGCTCTGCCCACTTCCTTATCCAGCTTCTCCAGATTGTTGCACCGTGACTTGGGTGCTGGGCCGCAGACCGTCTGGGCCCCTCGGGCTGTCCTGAAGTGAGGGCCAGCCAGGGGCAGCCCGGGCCTGGGGGAGGAGCTGTCTGGTGCCGACTCGGGCTGGGTTGTGGCTGGCCCTGCGGGAGGCCTCGGGCTGTTGGACCAAGGGGACGGCATCAGGGCTGATGGCTAGCCTGGGCGGAGGGGTTTCCTGACACTGGCTGAGAGCCAGATGGGGAGAACCAGGGAAGGGAGGTTCTGAGAGGGCTCTGGGGCTGAGTGGGAGGGAGAGGGGCCGGGGCAGCTGCCTGCTGGCCGCCGGAATGGACTGGACCAGCGCAGCCGGCGAGGCTGGCCGGCCGAGGACGCCGTTGCAAGAGCGCTTTGCTGCCGGTGGCTTTGCCGCCGGTGACTGTGGCTGCGTGTCCAGAGGGGCGCGCCGGCCGGCTGAATGGAGTGAGTTTGGCTGTGATATTTGACCTTGTGATGGGGACGGAGTTCCTGGGGACCAAGATAAATTGCCCCCACGTTGGTGACCAATAAAACTGACTCTGCTTTATGTTCCCAAGAACTCGCTAACGGCCAGACAGATGCTGCCGCCTCGGGGACTGGCGAGCAGACAGGCTCCACCCCCATGGCCACGCGCGTCCTTCTTTCCCCCAGAGCCGGCCCGAGAGTCAGGGACATCTCGGCCTGTGGTGGGACGCAGGATGGGGCTGTGACCGGGCAGGCATGGCTCTGCTGTAGGGGCCCCATGGGGCCTGGGAGGACTTTTCTCCAGGGGCGAACTTCAGGCCCTGTTGGGAAGCTCACCTGGGCCCCCACTGTGCGGGGCCTCCCAGGGCGCCCCGAGGGCCGTGGTGTGGAGAGGGGGCTCCGTGGGAACCTACAGCCCCCAGGGCTGGAGTTTCTCGCAGCCTTAGGAAGGAGCCATAGAGGGAGCCTTCACTGACCCCCTCCTTCGGGCAGGCGGCCTGGGCTCGTTCAGAGCTGTGTGTCGGGAGGGCCTGTGCCCTGGTTCCGCTCGCCTTCCCCTGAGGTCTGAGCTTGCATCTTGCCGAGGCCCCGGGGGGTGGGCTGGGGGGGCGTGTCGCCGGTGCTGAGGCTTCTCGGCACCCGGAGGCTGTCTCTGGGTTGTTTCATGTGGCGGGAGGGCAGCTTTCCCTTGGCCGTTGGAGCCCAGAAGTCCCTGTGGCTGTCGGCCTCGCGTCCAGCCGTCCTTTGTAACCCTCCAGGGGCCGCTCTTCTGAGCACCCGGCCCGGCGTCCAGCGGCCTGTGCTTTCTGATAACAGAAGAGCCGCGCTCCAACGTATTAAACTTTTAACATCCACCAGATTCAATTAATCTTATCTTTACAACTCCCAATTACAGGCGGTAATTAAGTGAAAGCAGCATTGTAGACCGGGGATATTGCATTAATCATCACAGCCTTGGAGCCGTAAATTAGTTCCTCCCGTCCTCCAGCATCTTCCCACAAGGACCGGAACGTTTCATTTCCTTGTTTGGGGGGACGTTAATCCCACAAAGGTGCTTGGGATTGGGATTAACTTTTATCATCCTTACGTCAGTGATAAAAGGCTGTTTAAAGAAGAGTCACCTCGTCTTTGTTCAGACGGTGGAAAATTCTCCGGTGAGCACAGAATCGAAGGTGTTGGGCCGTCTCCTCCAGGGCCCTGCGGTGTGCCCAGAAATTAATTATTTTTATCCTGGTAGATTAGAGACTGCCTTATCTCCTGCCCCTGCCCCCTTTTATTTTATTAAAAAGCACTAATCACCCTCTTGATTGGAATGGACTGAGCCAGCTGCAGAGTCTGGGCCGGCTTCCCGGTCCCCGGCTCTTCCCATCCTGCCTCCCGCACCGAGAGGGGAGGATGGAGGGTGTGCTGCGCCACGCGCCCCCACATCGGACTTGTTCTAGAACGTGGGGTGTGCCGACGCAGGGTCTCTCCCCTCGGCACCGTGGACATGGGGTGGGGTCGTCTGTGGGCTGCCCCCGGGTACTGTGGGGGCTGAGCAGCACCCCGACCCACCCCCTCTGCACTGGAAGCACCTTGTCCTGTGGTTATGACAATCACAGATGTCCTCAGACACGGCCCCGAGCCCCCTGGGAGCAGCATCCCCCCTGGGCGAGAAGCGTGGTCCTGGAGTTTCTCCCCGACGGGGCTTGGGGTGCCGTAGTAGCTGTGGAGATGCAGTCGTTACTGTGTCCCTCCCTCCTTGGGACAGAGAGACGGCCTGAGCTCAGCGTTAAGGACCCACACCCCGGTTCTGCCCGCCTGTGCTTGAACACGGACGTCTTCCTCCAAGTCCGGGGCGGCGCATCAGCTGGGGTGGGGCCGCTCGGCACCCCCTGCCCAGGCTGTCCCCTCCGGGGGGGAGTCCCCACCGTCCCGGCTCGCCAGCTTCTGCACGCGGCTGTCAGCGGGGCGTCCCTCTGGCTTCATCTGTTTGCAGACATCCGCCTTCCGTCTTTCTTATTTCTGACGGGGCTTCAGGAATCTTTCAGACGTAAAATGTGTACAAATACAACGTGGGGAGTGGCGACAGATGAAGTGTGTTTCGCTCCTGAGGCTTCTTCCCGGGAGGCTCCTGGGGCTGGGGGCGTGGGAGGCAAGGAGACTGCCAAGGGGTCCGGGGGAGTGGGGGGCGCGGGGGGCCCTCCAGCCCCTCCCCCGCAGCTCCGATCCTGGGCTCGCTTTTTTAGGTTTGCCTTTTTAAGCTTCATAGAAGTTTAGCGCTGCTGAACGGGGAGCGCGTCCAGCCTGGTGTCCAGGGAGGCCATCGAGGAGGCCGCCGACTGTGGCTGGCTCCGTGGGTTCCTGCCCTGCCGCCCTCCCGCTGCCCTCCGCCCCTTCTCACAGCACCCACGGCGGCCGCGGTTAAGTTCTGCTCCGAGGCTGTGGCCGCCGCCCCGGGACCCCTCGGATGCGCGGCGGCCGCATGTGCCGCCGTGTCTGACCGGCCTCCCTTCTCTCGCAGGTATGCCATCCCGCCGGAGCACGGCAAGCGCCTGGAGCGGCTGGCCATCGGTACGTGTCTGCGCCCCCGGGCGGGTGGGGAGCTGGGCCCCGGGCGGACAGGGGTGGGGGCAGGGGGGTGGCAGCCCCGTGCTCCTGGGTCGCCCTCTCTGTGCGAGTTTCCAGCTCTGGGTGTGGTGGGTGCTGGAACCCATCACTGTCTGATTTTCCATTTCCTTTCCCACTCGTAATCAGATCTACCCCCCCCACCCCGCCCCCGCTGTGGGTTTGGTCACCTCGTGAATGACGCACAGGAGGCCATTGCTTTAAACTCTCTTTTTTCCGGGTTGTGAGCTCGGAGCTGCCAGATGTGACTGAGGGCTCCGGGAGGCCGGGGAGGGCGGCTGTGTTTTCTGTCTCGCTCCCGGAGCCTGGTACTGTGTCACAGCCTCCTCTAGGTCTTACAGTCTGTGTTTGGTCTGGAAAAGCAGCAGTCTGGTGCGGGGCCCCCTCGGTCGTGCCCCGCAGCTGCATGGTGACCGGCAGGCTGCTTGTGTGTGTGCAGCCGGCTTCCCGGGCTCCTCTGCAGACGGCCCCTCCAGCAGCTCCTCCAGGCCAGCCCCTCGGGGGCTTCTTGGGCTGACAGAATTTGTCAGAGGGTCCCGGGCTGTGCCTGCAGAAGGGGCACGGACCACTTGGGGTAAAGGCAGGCCCTCAGGTCATGGCATCCTTCGGAGACAAGCCAGACACCCCTACCGGGTGATGCTGAGGCCCCCGACCATCCTGACAAAGGGACTGGTGGGGTTCCTACATTGCTCCCCGCCATGGCGCCCTGCTCTGTTCTGACGGCAGGGGGCTGTAAGTGCCTGGGACTGTGTGAAGAGACCCCGCTGGCCCCAAGAGTCTGGCCCTCATTGGCCGGAAGCCCCCGGGCAGGCGGGGCAGTTGGGGATCTGGCCCTGTTGTCCGGGAGCTGCCAGGACAGCGCAGGGGCCCATCCCATCACCCTGACCCTCTGGGTGGCAGTGGCAGGCAGCCTGACCCCTCCCTGCTGGCAGCCACGAAATCTGGAAGCCATCACTCAGCATGGGCACAGTCTCCCTAACGTTCTGCCACTGTCCTTTGTCCCTTCCTCATGCCTCCCCCAAGGAGTGCCCACTGTGCTCTTCCCCTGCCGGGGTTGACTTTGGAGATGGAAAGTGGGGCTCCTGTGCTAGCTGCCCCCAGAGTTGCCCATCTGTTCACCAGACGCCTGCTGCACACTGATTCTCCGAGGACGAGGACAGAGGGAGGCTTGTCAGAGAGTGGGGCCAGAGCCCCAGGCCTGGCTCGCCCAGCCTCGAGGCCGGCGGTGTTGTCATGTGAGAAACCCGGGCTCTGTCTTCACAGGCAGGGCTGAACCCCCATATCAGGACCACGCTTCTCACTGTAGAAATGCCACTTACGGTCCTAGCCAAGAGCAGTTTCTCTTACTTATTAAGATCTAAAATAAAAACCAAATTAAAATGTTTTCCCGACGTATTTTTTAAAACATGAATTTAGAATACAAATATTAATTTTGAAATACAAGTTGAAAAGTGTTTTTCCCCGTCGTTTTCTTTTCCTGTTGCCGTTGTCCCAGATCACCAATCAGTGGCTCCAAACGGCATGAGTTTCCCCGTCTTGCTGTGAACCCGAAATTGCTCTAAAAGAGCCCAGGTTAACCCCTAGGCTCATTCCTCGTGTCCGGGGGTCAGGGGCCCCACTGAACCCGGTGTGGGCTGAGTGGCTTCTCCCGAGGCTCTAGTTCAGGCTTCTCGACCTGTTCCCTCCAGAGGCGCCGGCTCTGGCCTGTGGCCCAGTCCTGTGGTCACATGGCCTCCCCTGCCTCACTTCCATGGAGACCCTGTGGTGACACCGGGGGCCCCCATCTCAGGGTCCTGCACTTAATCCCATCTGCGGAGTCCCTGCTGCATGGAAGAGAACATAGTCCCAGGCTCTGGGGAGCAGGACGTGGCCATCTTTGGGAGGGCCACTGTTGAGCTTCCCACCCCACCGCAGCCACGGAAGAAAGTGCCATGGAGTGGTCTGCATGGGTGCCCTCTGGTGACCACAGGGCTGACGTCACCCCCCTTTGCCTGCTTCTCTGCTTTTAATTTCCCCCTGGATTTTGCAGCTAGCCACACCTAGTGTGTTCTTCCTCTCTGTGCCTTTTCTACCGGAAAAGAAAAGTGTTGCCTTTGGACTACCGAGTGTCGCCTAGAAAAGCTAGAACTGAGGTCCTTCAGGGCCGTGGCCGCTCTCCCTGGAGCTTGGCCTGCTCCCCACATCCTTCCTGCCTCCGAGGCCCTGCTGTCCCCGGATCTGGCCTGGTTTGCTTTCTGGGCACGAGCAGGACGCTCAGTGCCGGGGTTGGGAGAGGGCGAGCCAGGAGCTGGAGGCCTGCGGGGGCCACCCCATCGCTGTTTGTGACCAGCGTGGACTCTTGAAGTCACTCCTCGGCAGGGGGACCGGGCCGTCCGCCCTGGGGGAGGGTGGGGAGCTGTGGTGTTGGCGGGAGGGCTGGCCTCCCACTTCCCCTGTGTCCCTCCTCAGAGGGAGGGTGGGAGAGGTTCTAGGGCAAGTGAGTCACTGCCCTCCTCCGTGTCCCTTCCAAACTTTTTGGGGGACATGCGTCACAGACTCCATTATTGAGATGGATGGAATGAGTTCGCAATGAATATGGAAAATGAATAGCCAAGCTCCAAATGGGCTCGCTGGGAGAGTCGCGGAGCCCACGGAGAGAGCGTTAATGTGTCGGCGTGCGATTGGTGCTAATCACTTAAAATGTGCGCCTTTATTAGAGCTTTAATGAGAGCCACTTAAACTGTGCATTAAAAAGAGGGACTGCAGAGAGGCCGCGGGCCGGGCGGCAGGGGCCATAACTCTAATTGAAACGCTTTTAGCACCAAGGAAAGTTGTTGGATTCAGTAATCCCTCGCACTTTCTAGAACCTCACAGTCGCAGTCGTGTCCTTGCCGGCGGGCCTCCCAACCCCCGCCCCCTCCCCCAGCAGGCGTGTGGGCAGGGCCCTGTGCTCACACACAGCACACGCACACGTGCAAGGGTGCCCTCTTTTTAGCTGGCCAGCCCCCGGGGGTGTGCTCCAGCCTGGAGGCTGGGGGCCTGCGGTCTAGGTCGGCTCCCGGGAGGGTCCCCGGGCTGGCTGTGTCCAGGGCCCGGTCCTGAAGGGAGCCCTTCCTGGCTGCCTCTCAGTGATGGTTCGGGTGAGGAGCCCGGCACCTTTGCGGGGAATCGTGGGGCTTTAACCTTGAGACCTACACGTCGTTGATAGGAGCTTCAGCCAATAAGCGACTGGGAAAGGTCCCTGAACTACGTTAGCCAGACACGGTTTCTGAGCAGATAGAACTGATGGTCTGACTTCTGTATGTTCACGAACCTTGATTTAAACGAGCTGTGTGGTCTGCACTGTGAGACAGAAAGCATACCCGGATGTGAACTCCCATCTCCTATGTCGCAGAAGGTCAGCCGGGGTCAGGCTGCTCTGCTCCTTTCCCGCCGCGCTGCGGGCCTCAGAGGGTCAGCCGAAAGCCGGGGTCTCCCTCTCCGGGGCCTGCACAGGGGGCCTCTCATCCTCTTGGTTGCAGCCGTGGCTGTGTGGGGAGCATTGCCCACGGCTTCCCGGGTTGAGAGCATCCGTCTCGGTGTCCTGTCTCCCCCTGCTGCACCATTACGTTGGCTGAGCGACTGGGCACGTGCAGTGTGGCGGGTGCTATGTGGGGGGTGCTCAGAGGGGGGTGGCCTGTGCAGCTGTGCCCTGGCCCACACCCCATCTGTGACTTGGGGGCACACTCGGTTGCGCAGATGGCCATGGCCCCTCCTGGCTCTGGGCTCACTCACCGGAGGCCCGAGGGTTGCCGTCGCTGCCACCAGCCGAGCACGCAGCTTTGGGCAGGCTCCTGTGCGCTTTGTTCCCTGGGGGCCACGCGGCTCCGTGCTCCGTGCCTGGTGGGAGGCGAATGCTGCCCACAGTAGGCCTGCTCAGCTGCCGCTCGCCGGACTGATGCCCGTCTTTTCTGCTCCAGGGTTCTTCCCCGGGAGCTCCCAGGGCTGTGATGCTTTCCTGCGGCACAAGATGACCCTCATCTCGCCCATCATCCTCAAGAAGTACGGCATCCCGTTCAGCCGGGTATGTAGGGACGGCTAGGGCCCCGGCTGAGGGGACCACCCATGTCCTGGGAGACTGACTTCTCAAGCCCACAGAAGGTTCTAGGAGAACACTGGCAAGCCAGGGAAGGGCAGGTTGGCTGGGCAGTCAGCCTCCAGCTCTGCTGTGGTGGGGGGTGAGGATGGAAGAGGGGAGAGACGGGTGGAGTCTTGCCTTATGTAACTCCCACCCCCTCCTGCACCCAGTCCCCTGCCCAGTGCGGCTGCTGGCCGCCTGCCCTGCAGGGTCCTACGGGGCTGGGATTGCAGTGGAGGGACAGCTCCCACAGACTTCCTGGGAAGCCACAGGACAGCTGGGCAGTGCCCGTGACCCCCACTCTTAGCCCTGCTCTCTGGCCGCACCCCATGGCCCACTGCGGATGTCCTTTGCGAGAGCAAATACCTGTTTAGAAAAGAAATCTGTGGCGCTCCCGCAGTGTGAAGACTGCCAACTCATTCAGTTTACTGCCCCCCGGGGCGGGGGGTGCTCCGCTTGTCCCCCGCGAAGGCTGTGATGAATGAGGCCTGAAGGTGGGGAGTTGGGGTGGGGAGGTGGGCGGCCGTGGAAGGCCTTCATCAGGGCCTCAGCCGCTCTCCGCTGCAGGCAGCCCCTTCCCTACAGACAAGCCTCCTGGGTGGGAGGGTCTAGGCCTGCATCCCCAGGTTGGTCTGGACCAGAGGGATTTGCTCGGAACCTTCCAGAGAGGCCGGAGCAGACTCCGGGCTGGGGAGCGGAGGCAGGCCGGGAGAGGGGGCCCTTCCTGGGACTCGGGTTCCCGCAGGTCTCCCTACAGGAGCATTCGTCGGGCACGGGAACAGGTTCTGCGACCAGACCCTCACGCCCACCCTTGCTGGGAGTGCCAGTGGGTTGGAATTTGCTTCTGACATTTCAGTCACATCGCCCACGGCATTAGCGTGCAGACTGGGGGTTCGCTCTAGCCGTGGGGCTCGTCCGTCAGGGAGCCGCACGTGGTCTGAGAAACGCGGGTTTCTCTGCTTCCCTCTCCTCCCCTCGGCCCCTGATTTGAACACCACCAGTTACCAGGAACCTCGCAGACAGACCCGGCATTGCTCCCAGAAGTAAGAAGTACTTGCTTTCCTGTGGGTTGTGGAGAACATTCTCCCGGGCGCTGCTTCCTAGGAGAGAGAGGCCTGTCCGAGGAGTCGGCGGGCGGGCACCCTCCCCTCTCCTGCATCACCGTCTGCCTGGCACTGTGCTTGGTGCACGAGATGCCTGAACGTCCCCTGAAGGCGGTGGCCTCCTGGCCCGGGGCAGCTGGCTCTCAGAGGCCGGCCTCCCCCCGCCAGCCCGGCCCCCAACTGTCCACAGGCCTGCAGGGCGGAGGCCGAGGCCAGCCCAGCAGGGACCAGTGTCAGGCTCCAGATGAATGTCCCCACCGGGTCCGCGGGGGTCCCCTTATCGGAATTCCTTGCAGCCCGGGGCGGGGAGTGACTCCCGCGCTCCCTTTATAAATCTTTGTAATGGTATTTACTTCTAGAAGAAAAAGCAGATCAATAGCAGAGCTTTTTAATAATTAAAAGTGTGTATTTCCGTAATCTGCCACGGACTTCCTCATTTATCCTGCTGGAGCTCGGGGAAGCAGCCGCGCTCAGGCTTTTCCTCCGTGACTGGTGTGTCCTGCTGGCCGTCCCTGCGCTGCTTCTGACTTGGCTGCACGGCCTAGCTGTCGTCCCAAGGGCCTTCTGATTTCCAGTGGGGATCGTGTTGGTGGCAGTGACACAGAGGACAGACACCGGGGCTCAAGACGAAGCCACCAGGGTGTCGGTTTTGTGACCGAATCTTGCCGGCCTTCCTGAGCCCTTTGCTTCTAGGCCTTGGTTTAGGGAGCAGTCGTCCAAGAGAGGGAGGCCCCCGCGGGGACCCCCACAGCGCACGCCTGCCCACGAGGCTCCCCGCTCATGCCTGCACCCTGCGGGGGGAGGGGAGCAGGCAAGCCGGCTTGGTGGGAGAGCGAGATGATGCTAGCCAGGGTCAGCTCAGAAAGGATAAGAAAATCAGTAATTATGTTTTCAAAGAAAAAAAAAATCCCTACATTTTAATTGTATTAGCCACTCATTTCACACAGCCCTGCGGCAGGAGCTGGCCCGGAGAATCCTTGCTGGGCCCAGGGCGGGGTGGGGGGGCGTTGCTGGGGCCTCGGGGACACTGAGTGTTCTCTCCCCACCCCCCACTCACCATCTCCTGCCATGCATGGGCTTCATCCCCCCACGCCTGTCACTTGGACAGGAATTTAAAAAATATAACTTAATGCACACTGACTTCCCTTGATTGGTGCAATTCATTACTTGAAAAGAAAAATATCTTCGTGTTCTTAAGGACTGGCTTTCCTCCAGGCTGTGTCAGTTTTGATTGATTTTTGACTCCGTGGTTGGCTTTGGGAAGTCTCCCCCCCCACCCCCGCAGGGTCTGACTTCTTGTCTGTTACGTAAATGAATCCAGCCACGTCTGCTCACCTCTCTGGAGAAATAAATGCGGATTAGCGAGCCTGAGAAGCCGTACGAAGCTACACCAGAAAGACGAGCAACTTGATCAGTGGGGGCAAAAGGAGACACTTGGCGCAAGGACGTTTGAGGCACCTGTAGGCCTCAGAGAAGGGGGTTCGAGACCATGAGGAGATACCGGAGCCCACCGGGAGGGACCCCACCCGCCCCCGAACACTGGCCAGGAGGAAAGTTGACGGGGACTCCCCACCACGACCCGGGTGGAGGCTGAATGGGGGGCCGCCACGGAAAACCATCGGGCAGGTTCTTGGAAACCCAGACGTGCCACCGCGAGGAGGCCCCGCAGGAACGCAGGCACGCGTGTCTGCGGGGAGACTGGCCCCACCGCGTTCTCGAACACTCACCGCAGCCCCACTCCAGAAACAGCCGGCGGTCTGTCGGCGGGAGGACGGGCAAGTACTCCGCAGCACACCCGCACGACAGGGTTCCCTTTAGGAACCAGAAGGGACAGAGGACCTGGAAGTCGCACCAAGGGACAGAGGCAGACACGAGACCACAGTCCGCATGAAGCCGTTCGATGAAACCAGAGAAACGGACTCCTCAGGGACGGAGAGGCCCAACTCACGGTGGAGGGATTGCTGGGTGGGGGGCTGCCCGCGGTGGTCTGTTCCTCTGCGGGGCACTGGTTACTCCCAGCCCCGGAAAACAAGGACTTCAGAGTCACTCCCACGCCAGTAGCCGCGGTTTCCACATCTGTGGATCGGACCTCCAGCCCCACTGCTTGTGTTCTGGGACAGGGACCACCGTTAGTTGTCATCCCTCTTTTGGATCCCGTGTCTTCTGGAGTGTTTGGGTGATGGGCTCAGTGCCACCTGGGGGGGAAGGGGGGAAGCAGGGGGGTTGCCACCTTTTCCTCCAGGCCTTGGGGTGGAGGTTATAGACGCTTCCCTCTGGGGTCCTTGTGGGCCTTCTCCCCCGTCACTCACACCCAGCTCCTTGGTTTGGGGTCTTGTTTCAGAGGCTGGATCAGGCCGCTTGACCAGCTCTGGAACCATCAGCTCACGTGGCAGAGCTCCCCACCTTGACATTGTGTCCTGCTAACGCACTGTTTCTCCGGCCTCTGTGACCTCAGTGGGGGAGCTGTGCAGTAGCCTCCGCTCCTGACTTGGCCTTGCCCGTCACCTGCTGGCCCTGCTCACCTGTTGGCCCTTCCCTCCCCAGATCACGCAGGAGGCCGGGGAGTTCATGATCACGTTTCCCTACGGCTACCATGCCGGATTCAATCACGGCTTCAACTGTGCAGAATCTACCAACTTTGCCACTCTGCGGTGGATCGATTACGGCAAGGTGGCCACTCAGGTGAGCGCCGTCGGAACCGCTGGAAGGGTCCCGATGGGGGTCGGCCACTCCCGGGGCCTGTGTGGCCTCTGCTTAGACTCGGCGGGGGGCCTGGTCTCTCCACCAGCGTCTGATTCTGGGATCCTCAGCGAACTCATCCCCAGGACGTTCCTCACCCAGAACGAGCAGGGAGGAGGCACGGGGCCTGTGAGCTGTGGCCGGGGACCTTTCTTCCCCACCAGACCCTGCTCTCTGGGCCCGAGGGCTTCTGGTGTCTGGTTTGTCCGTGGAGAACACTGGCGGACAAGAGGACTCCTCGGTTCTTTTCTTGGGAGTTTGTTGTTCTGTTCTCAGAGGGCCTTGCTTTGAGGCAGCGAGGAGGGGCTGATGGTGGGAACAGGCTGGCACCAGGGTCTTCCTCCCAGGACTGCCACTGCGGCCCTGGGCCCCTGTCACAGCCTTCCCAGAAGGTGGCGCGCTCTTCCCGTCAGACTGGCTCAGGCTTTGGCCCAGGGTTTCAGCCCATTGGCCTCTCTCTACTGCAGAAAGGTCCAGTCACGGCGTCTCTCTGGTGCTGGGGCGCGTGGAACAGGAGTACTCCCTCCAGCCAGGCCAGTGTGGTGTGAAAACGGGGTGCTTCCTGCCTGCCTCCCAAGTTGGAGCCTGGGGGTTCCTCTGAGGAGTCGCTTGGCCAGTTCCGAGTCAGCGCCCAGGACCACGGCAGTTGGAGGGTTTCTCACAAGACCCAGCAGCAGTGACCCCCATGGGGATCAGCAAGGAGGCCGCTGGCCACGTTTGGGGTAGTGGCCTTGAGCTGTGGGTGTAACACACGCCACGTCCAAGGCTCGGTGCGTCACCAGGGACGTGAAATATCGCTACAGATACAAGGTTCGTGCGGGTTACGTAGCCGATGTGTTTGCATAGATCAGGTTAAACCAAATATGTCATTAAAGTGAGCGTTTCCTATTTGTTTTTACATTTCGAGCGTGCAGACTGGACTGAAGCTCACACAGCTGGCTTGCGTCCTGCCGCTGGTGGGCAGCGCAGGTGTGGACGGAGGGGCTCACCTTTTATGTTTCTAACTACCCGGTTCTCCAGCTTCGCCGTGTCAGCACAGTTCAGAACAGGAACCGGGCTTTGCAGGACAGAGACTGGAGAGGCACTCGGGGTGGGAGTGCTGGGATTCTTCTCCCGGGGGGCCGTCTTTGGCAGAGACACCGGGCTTCGCCGAAAGAGAAGGGGTGGGAACATCAGAACTTTTTCTTTTGACCTAAAGGAACAATGGGCTGTCCCGGAGCATGTGGTTTTGTTCACGTGACTGTGGGGGCACTGTGAACGGTGAGACAGCGCACAGAGAATTCCACGGGGCCCATGTGCGCGCCAAGGGCCCCGGCCGCGGTGGGAGCTGCGATTGAGTTGTAAGCTCTGGACAGGATCTCAGGCTTGTCCTGGAGGTGCCGTCGGTGCCGGAACTGCACTGGGGCCGGCAGGGACTGCCCAGATAGTAAAAGCAATTTGGGGTTCAGCCATGTGTTCACAAACAAGTGACATTTGGGAAGTGCTGCCTTAGATTGGGCCTCCGCGCTTACATCGCCGGGCGGCGTAGCGTGAAATTACTGCGCGAGTGGCATGCAGTGCTCCGCGCCAGCCGGGTCTGGGCGCGTGGCCAGGCCCCGTGCCGGGCTACCTCGCAGAGCCACCCCAGCCGCCCCGACCCCTGGGGCAGGAAGGCACGGGGTTCAGCGGGAGTGACCATTGGCCATGGGGCATCCGTCCATGCAGTCCTGGAGGGCAGCCCACAGGCTTTTCGGTGGTGGGACGGGGCGACGATTTCTGCCTCTCGCTAGCACTGCTGCCTCATAAGTTGTCCAGGCCGGAGACGCAGTGAAGGCGCCTGGCCTCGCCGATGACAGCTTAGGCGTGTCGGAGGCAGGCCCTGGGAGGGGCAGGAAGATGGTTGAGGTCGCGTAATTCTCAGGGACCTGCTGGGTCCTTGGCTGTGTTTTAGGGGACAGCAAGTGGGGTTGGGGAGGACCCTAGGGTGCTTTACCTAAGCAAGGGCTTCTCTCTGCTGGCCCAGCTGCCCACCCCCATCTGTGCCGGGGCCGGTTCCTTTGCACACCTTCCTCAGAACCCAGGGAGAGTGTTTCTGCTTTCCAGATTTTTAAATTTATTTTTTACAGATTTTATTTATTTGAGAGAGTACCAGCATGGGGGAGGGTCAGAGGGAGAAGCAGGCACCCGACATGGGACTCCATCCCAGGACCCCAGGATCATGACCTGAGCCTGATGCAGATGCTTAATCGACTGAGCCACCCAGGCGCCCCAACCACTTTCCAGATCTTAGAGACTTTCAATTTGGTTCTTTGCCATCTTCAGGCTCTCAGGAAGACCCGCCATCCCCTCACCGTGCCCCTTGTCCCTTTTCGGTCACACTCCCTCTGGGCTGGCCCATTGTTGCCAAATTCTTGCACTTGGCCGGCCTCCGAATTTCAGGTGTTCGTGTTCTTTGTCCTTCTAGAGCAGGGTCAGCAGGCCACAGGCCACATTTGGCAGGCTGTCTTCGTGTGGTCCACAACCTGAGAATGATTTTTTAAATAAAGATTTTATTCCTTTATTTGACAGACTGAGATCACAAGCAGGAGGAGAGGCAGGCAGAGAGAGGGGGAGAAGCACGCTTCTCGCTGAGCAGAGAGTCCGATATGGGGCTTGATCCCAGGACCTTGAGATCATGACCTGAGCCAAAGGCAGAGGCTTTAACCCACTGAGTCACCCAGGCGCCCCCTGAGAATGATTTTTATGTTTTTAAAGAGTTGTGCAAAAGAATCCCGAGAAGAACATGTAACATGTCACTTAAAATGAAACTCGGAGTTCTTGTTCATAAATAAAGTTTTATTGGCACACAGCCATACCCGTTCATTGACAAGGTGTCTTTGTCTGCATTTTCCTGCAGCAGCAGACTTGGGTAGCTGTTCCAGAGACCGCCTGGCCTGCAGAACTGAACATAGTTGTGTTTTTGTCGTGGCAGGGAAGGTGCGCTGCCACTGGCCTGGAGGACCGATGGCATGGGCAGGCTCAGGTGCTAGCCCTGGCTTAGGCCAGTGAGGGCCCACCAGTTGCCTCTAGCATGCTTTCCCAGCCCCCAGAGTCTCTGGTATCAGAGGGTCCGCTCTCTTAAGCATGGCCCCCGGTCCTGACTGCCACACCCAGTACCATGGCCGCTGCCTCCATAGCCTCTGGGTGGGCCTGTGAGGGTGCTGGTGGCCATAGTCGACCAGCAGGTCCGGCCAAATGGCCAGTGTGCTGCTGCCGTCCACCTGTAGACTTCCCGCCCGGGAGTAGGGGGCTCAGGCCCTGGGTGGCAGTCTCCCCTATGGGCCAGAGGAAGCCGCCCGGCTGCATCCTCTTGCCAGAGCCCTCAGAGGGAGCTCCTCGGGGCCTCGCACCCAGGGTCGGCTCTCTGGCCTGGCCTTCCCTTGTCGGTATTTACACCGTAGCACCCCCCTGCCCTCCGAAGCCAGCATGAGGCTGAGCCGCCCGGGGTTCACTGCCGACTCGATGTGTATTCTGGTGTTTGCTTTCTTCCATGGTTCTCCTTTCTGAGCCGCTTTGCTGGCATTAGCCTTCGTGAGCCGTCGGTGTGCAAGAGGAGAAGCACACAGCTGCCCGCACCCTCCCAGGCCTGCACTGGGGTGGGAAGGGCAGGAAGACGCTGCCTCTTCCGTTGTCCCAGACTCCTGCCACAGTGTCTGAATCCCACAGCCCCGTCACCGGGGCACAGCAGCAGATGAAAACCATTGCTTCCAGAGCTATCAGTCTCCTGGGCCCGGCCCTGGGCCTCCATCTGGAGCAGGGGTGGATGGAGGGAGATCGACCCCGGGGTTTTACATAATTAGGGAGAAGCCAGCTGGGGGATGGGGTGAGCAGAGACCACTGAGGGCCCAAAGGTCAAGGCTGGGACTCCTAGGAGGGGGCAGTGATGACAGGACATGGTGGGGGGGGGACTTCCTGCCAGCTCCACCCCCCAGCAGGGGGGAGGGGGGGCCCTGCAGTTTGAGTGACATACGTGTAACCCCACTCTACATGTGTGCGGGGTGGGGGGGTGCCCAGACGGTGGATGTTAGCTCCGTGTAGTGCAGTTTGGTTCCTTAAAAACATACCCTCTCAATATGTTTCGGTTTTCTTTATGCAACTTTTTTTTTCTTACGAGCAAGTGTAGGTCTTCAGGGGAGGGAGACGTGATCACCCTTGCCCTTCCTGCTGGGGGTTTCTTCCGTGAATGCCCTGCAGCCCCTCGAGGCAGAAGGTTCTGGCTGCTGTTGCCCATGGTAGGGTGGTTTTTTGGTTTGTTTTAGAAACAGATGAGCCAGCAGGTCCAAACCAGGCCACTCCAGCCCGGCTTCCGTTCTCCCCCGCCACATGGGGAGCAAGGGGAGCTCGGGGTCACATGCAGGCTGAGCACCTGCTGTGTGCTTAGGAAGCACCAGGAGTGAGCTGGGCCCCCAGGGAGAGGGTGAGAGGTGGGGCGGGGTGCAGGGGCCCGGGGACCCTAGGAAGCTACAGGGCCTGGTGCAGAGCAAGTGTGGGGCCAGCCTAGCCCCAGGTCACTTGCTGCTGCTGCTTTGTTTTAAGCACTGGCTTTCCTCAGCACAACCCTTCCTCAGAGTCCACACTCTTTCCTTTCCTGTGTGTCTCCCTCCCTCCTTCTCCCTGCTGCCAGGTGACCCCGAACTTTGTAACCTTGTGAGGGCAGGAGAGGTCAAATAACTGCCAAGGTCATGGTGGCAGGGGCCCAGAACGTTCACACCCTGCCTGTTTCCCTCATCCCACTGGGAGGCGGGTGCCCGTTGACAGTTTTGGAGCATACCCGTCCCAGTCCCACCCCGGGGGTGTCTCTCCAGGCTGGCGGCCGCCTCCTGGTGGGGGGTCCAGGGCTAGACTGGGGTGGTGGGAGTTGCCTCCTGAGGCCTGTGCTCCATTTCCGAGAACAGAATTTCCTGTGCTCACATGGGCAGGCTTTGTAGTGGGATTACAATCGGGGACATCAGAGGGATGCGCCAGTTTCTCACAGAGAAAGGAAACGTGCACGCACCACTCTTTCTTGGTGTGAACTTGAAGTCGCCCTACAAGGCTGCACACTGTGTTGGATTAGCTCTGCACAATCCCGGTTGCTTCCGTGGTGGGTGGCGCAGGGCAAAGCCAGACCAGGGGCTCTTTTCCTCATCTAGGTGGTGCCGACATCCCAGGCTCCTCCACGAGGCAGGTGCAGAAGTTGACTGCAGATTAAACAGAGCGAGAGAGAATGAAAGCCCCGTTTGCTGGGCCAGGAGCCCGGGTGCACTTAACTGATTTTCTGCCGGCTGTCTGAGCTGGCGCCTGCCGAGAGCTTTGCTTCCCTGGGAGCTTATCACCAGCCCCCCCCCCCACCCCAGAGGCATCTGCCAGGGAGGGGCCTTCTGCCAAGTGTGGAAGAGGGGAGAGGGCCCTTGGCCCCCCAGATGCCCAACACACCGGGGGAGGCCCACTGGCCTTTGTTCCTGTAAAATGGGAACCGAGTTGTTCAGATCGTGTGCCTTCTGTTTTGGGAAGCGATGGCCCAGGAGCCCAAGTGGAGGTGGCAGCAGGCGGGGAGCCGCAACCCAACCGGGCTGGAGGTCCGGCCGTGCACCTGCCCCGACGCCTCGCCGAACTTGTGATTTACGGCGCTTGGCAGCCAGGTGCTTGGGGCTCGCGGCAAATTGCTGTGTGAAGTGTGTTTGCCCCTCACTCCTTCCCTGGAGCGTCCTGTCGCTCTGTCCTTTCTCATGCTGGCGGGTCGTCACAGTCACACAGTAGCTCCGGAGGGACCCCAGGCCTGTCGGCCTTCCCGTGGGTTCCACTGCATGTGGTGTCCTCCTCTCTGGCCTTTGTAAGTGTTGTGGGAGTGCTCGTGTAGGCACCTGGCACCGAGCACCTAGTGCCTGCTTTATATCGTCACGCTCGCCATTGCCGTCTGTCCGGAATGGGAGGTGGGAGGGCCCCGGCTGCGGACGGGCAGGACCATCCGAGCCGTCCTGGTGGGCAGGGTCACACCTGTGGGCCCCAGAGAGGACAGCGACACACGGAGGAGGCTTCCTTCATGGAGAAAGGGGAGGAGGGTGATGCTGGAGCCCGGGCCTCCTGGGGGCTGCATCGGGCTGGGTCCAGGGCCAGGGACCTTGGCCGCCTGGCTGGCTGTGGGATCTGCAGGGGGGAGGTGGTGGGGGCAGCCTGCAGTCAAGGGCTGAGGGGAGCCCTGGGAGCCGTGCGCCTAATTGTTCTGTTTATGAAGCGCTTCTGAGAGCTTCCAGCGGATTTCCTAATGAACTGGTTTGTTCTGTCTCTCGCTGCAGCGCTGGTAATTACCGCAGAAACGGGGGGCCGCGGCGTCTGTGAGCCATCACGAGTGCATGTGGGCTCCTCGGCTGGGTTTCTGCCCCCGTCGGGGATGTTTAACGCTTTGTGGGCCCAAGTGCCTGCTGGCCCGATTGTTCTGGGAAGAGGCCCGTTGGTCGCTGGCCATGCCGAACGGCTGCTCTGGTGCTGCCGGGCGGAGGGTGGCATGTGGCTTTGGACCTGTCGCTCTGCAGCAGTCACTCCGCTGTTGGAGCTCCCAGTGGGGGCTCTCTGGCGTTCCGATGGCTGTGGGTCCCGCCGTGATGTGTACACCTTCGCTGTGACCGGTGTTGGGCTCCAGGGCGTCCGTGCCCTCCGTGTCCCAGCACAGATCAGAGCACAAGTGGCCGGTGGGGAATGCTCGTTGGGAGTGGGGCCCAGAGCTGGGCGTGTCGGCCTGGGGCCCCTCGGAGGTCTGAGTGCGTGCCCGACAGACGCAGGATGGAGTGTGTGCAGCACCATGAACCTGCACTCCGTGCCCCCACCAGGGCCGTCCCCTGCCCGATTTCCAGCAGAATGGAGTTGTCTTGTCCTCAGCGGGGTGCTTGGGGGACTAGGGCGTCCGTTGGCTTTGTGCTCTCGCCAGGGTAGCCTGACTCTAGTTGTTGCCTCTGCCAAATGGCCGTTCTGTGCTAGGGTGGTCGGTGACTGACACCGGGCATTGTCTGTGGTGTCCGTCCCTGCAGGTGAGGCTGGGAAGACGCAGGGGGCGGAGCCTGTGAACAAGCGGAAACATTCGGTGGGAGGGGCCGGCTGCTAAGGGAAGGCTGAGTGGTTTTTTGAAAAATCACAATCCACATTTTAAAGAACGTGGACTGGCACCCATGGCAGGGGGTAAAGAGAGCTGGACAAAAAGAACAGGAGCCCATCTTGTTCTCCAGTAACGTGGAGGTTGTGGCTGTTAGCAGAGTCAGGTGAGGGAAGTGAAGTTAGGGCTTCACGCAAGCCTTAATGGTATTAATTTTAGGGTGTAGAGGATCCTTGGGCATGTAGAAGATTGGAAACAACCTAAGAGCCCACACATGCGATGAACCAGCTGGACGTTGGAATACTATACAGCCACGAAAAAGGGTGAGCGGCTCCTTGAGTTCTCAGGTAGGGCATTCCCCGAAAAGGTGTCCTGGAGAAAAGGCAGGGTATAAACAGTGGCTGTGGGCCATCATCTGTCTGACAGGAAAAGGCCATCTGTGTTTGTTGGTTTATGGAGAACATTCTAGAAGGAGATCCAGGCAGGGGGAGCAGCAGGTCCTCTGGATGGGCCCCTGCACTCCCTCTGGTCTTCCCAGGGCTGTACCCCGTGAAGTGTTGGTAGACCCCGGAAGTCTCCCCTGCATCTGGGGAGCAGCTGCTAGCAAGACGGGAGCTCTCATACTCCAGCGGGGTCCACCAGGTTCTGGAAATTGGAGGCATTTGGGTCCCACATGTCAGTTGGGGGAGGTCAAGCTCTGTGGAAGATGTGTGTTTGCTGCCCGTGGACCCCCCACCCCGAGCCTGGTGGTGTGTAGCCCCTGGAAGCAACCTTAAGAGGTCTTGTCTGAAGTCAAGCCCGCAGAGCGCCATCCAGGCTTGGAGGCGGGGGGGCCGCTGCCCCCAGCGGGGCCAGGGCTCCCAAAGCCGAGGGGCCACGGCGGCCTCGAGTTCTGGTAGGCCAGGCCACGGAGGTGTGAGTGGTGCGGTCAGCTGGGGGAGCTCAGTGCCTGGGAGGGCTCTCCTTTTGCTGCATGATGTTCAAGGAAGGTCTGGCTTTCAGTGTTTTTTATCTTGCTTTACAAGAGTGCCCTGTTTTATATGTCATTTTGTGGGGGCTTGTGATGGCTGGGAAAGGGTAATTCCTCAGAAGTTGAGAACAAAGCGCCAGACCTACGAATCAGACGCAGAGAAACACTTCTGTTGCCTTCCTGTCTCCTGCTGGATGAGCAGCACGGGGAGGGGCTGGAGAATTAGGAGGCAGGGGTCTTGTTTTATGATCGGAAATGCGCCGACGCTGACTGATCTGCCAGCCACTGGCTGGGAGCTTTGCCTGCGTGATCTCATTTAAAACCCTCGACAGCATGAGGCTGGTCCCCTTCCCCTAGAAAGGTTTATCATAATGACTTCCCACATCCCCTCCCATCCCTGTCCCCGTAGGCAAGGCTTGGCGCCAGCCTCCCGAGGAAAATGCGAGGGGGCGCATTTCTGAGCCTGTGGGTTGAAGCTTTCTTTGCATTTAGCAAAAATGCTTGCGGAGGAGACCCCGGATCCGCAGGACAGACGCCAGTGTGCTCGGTGGCTGGATGAGTCCTGGGTGTTGATGGGGAGCGGGGGGGCTCATGGGGCGCCCAGTTTCAGAGGAGCCACGGATCCGTGGCCTCCCACCCCCTGCTGACTCGGACCCGAGTGGGCCCTCCCGTGCGGTTGGAGCATCCCGTGAGCAGTGCTTTGCATAGTGAGGGCCACGGGAATGCTAATAAAGGAGATCCTCCAAGATGTATTGGGCATTAATACTGATTCCTATGAAAAGCTTGAATTTTTTGTTGTTTGGTTTGGGGTTTTTTTGCCTTTTTTTTTTTTTTAAGATTTTATTTATTTTTTTGATAGAGATCACAAGTAGGCAGAGAGGCAGGCAGAGAGCCCGATGCGGGACTCAATTCCAGGACCCTGAGATCATGACCTGAGCTGAAGGCAGAGGCTTAACCCTCTGAGCCACCCAGGTGCCCCTGGTTTTTTTTTGCTTTAAAGCCTAGGGAGGGAGAGGTGGAGTTGAGCGGCAGCCCTCAGTCTTCGACCTGCAGGGGGGCCCTTGTGGAAGTCAGGGTCTCAAGTTGGTGGTCTGGGAGTCCCTGCTGCCAGGCATCCTGAGTGCTGGGAGCCCACGTGCTGGTCCGGCTCTGTGTGCCCGCTGAGCCTGCCCTCTGCCCCCGGGGGCCCTGAGGGCCAGCCGCTCCAAGGCTGACGACATCCCAGTTTCTACTTTTTCATGCTTGGGAAAGAAGAAACCTATTTGTCTCTGCTTGGGGTCCCTGTTCTGATAACCAGAGGCGAACCTCTACCCTACCCTGTTTTCTCATTATCCTCGGTCTGAGCGGCAGGTCCTGGGAGACACATGCACGCGTGTCGGGCTGTTTGATACGTCAGTTTTCCAGTCTTCGGTGACAGGCTCTCTGCTCCCAGGTCGGCGCTCAGATTAGGCCCAGCGCCCCTCGACTCCACGGTTGTAACTCTTGTCGTTTGTCATCTGGAAGTGACATGAGTGCTTCTCGTTGAGCCTCTGGCTGGCGCTCTCAAGATCCCCGGCCTCTCGTGCAGTTCTGTGACAGGAGTGAGCCACCGGGGGTCACAGAGGCCTGGGCAGGTGTGACAGGAGGCTCGGTGTTGGCAGTGCCCCAACTGGGGAACGGCCTGGGCCCGGCTGGGCTTCTGCCCTGGCAGGCTCCTGCCCCCGCTGTCTCTCCTCTCCCCACCCCCCCCCTCCCCTCCCCTCTTGGCCTGTTGGCACCAGAGTCCTCAGGGCCCCTGGTGAGTGAGTTCCTGGGTGGGTGAGGAGGTGTCCTGCCGCTGGCCCTCCCCCAGCTGCCTGTCCGGTCAAAAGCAGCAGGACGTGAGTGGCAGGCAGGATGAGGAGAGAGCACCAGAGGGAGCACGGGAGGGCTCCGTGTGTCTCTTGTCGCCTGATGTCCCCGAGGGCCGCTACAGGGCCTCCATTCAGCCCCACCAGCGGAGAGCACAAAAAAATACAAAAAAATAGTATACACGTGGGAGAGGGGACCCTCTTGGAGCTCTGAGTCTGAGACCCTTTTGCTCTGGGTTTGTGTGGCTTTACAGGGGCCCAGTCTGATCTCAGTCCCTTTCTTTTTACTCACCCGCAAGCTTAGGAAGTCACGGGCCCTTCCCGCCCACACAGCCTCCAGGCCAGACAGCTTGGGGATCCGCTGTGCGGGGCATCAGTCAGGGAAGCCACGCCTGGGACTCCCCCGGGACGTATTCCTCGGCTGTGGACAGAGTGTAACCCCTTGTGGGTGTAGCATCCTGGGACTGACTCAGGAAGAAGAGGGCATCGCCCGCACACCCACCCCATGGCAGAGAGAAGGACACCCCCCCCGCCCCGCCCATGCAGGGCCGTTCGTTCCTCTTCTGCTGGAGGTGCAGGTGCAGGGCTTCCGAGCAAACCCCAGTGCTCCAGGGCCTGACCCCCTCACTCCATAGGTGTCATTTCAGAGACCTCTGCTTGCGCTCCTCCGTGTGTGACTGCCTGACTTTGTAAAATCAGAAACACCAGGCGGTTCCGAGCAAGGGGTGGGAAATCTGTGGCTGAGGGCTAGGAGCCGGCGTCTCTGCTAGGAGGGGACCTAAAGCCCCCGAGAGCATGGGGTTGGTCCTGTCCAGCCCCAGGTACCCTTTGAGGCTGGGTGTGGGCCCCAGCGTGGTAAAGGGCAGGTGGCCCAGGCCCCCTGAGGTCCTTTTGGGCTCTAGAAAGCACCTTTTCGTGGAGAATGGCCAGCTCGGGCTGCAGGTGTGGGGGGCAGCCGGCCTCGGGTTCGGCCTCTGTGCACCGGGCTCTAGGTGCTTCCTGGCGCTGGTGAGAGCTGGATTCTGGAAGCGGCTGGTGGGCGGCACACGGCCTGCCGTGCTCCATCAAGAAGAGGACAGTGTGGGGTGTGCACAAGGGTACCCGTCCCGGGCAGCTCCGGCTGCTGCAACAAAGGACCTCGGGCTGGGTGGCTTGTAAACAGTAGGAGCGTACCCCCTACGGTTCCTGGGCTGGAAATCTGAGACGAGGTTGCAGGGGGGGCTGGGTTCTGGTGAGAGCCCCCGGCGCGTTGCGGACGGCTGCCTGCCCGCCATGTCCTTGCATGGAGTGGGGAGAGGACTTGGTTTAAGTGTACTTACCTCCCGACATCCCCATCTTCAAATGCAGGCATGTCAGGGGTTAGGGCTTCAACCTGGGGATGTGGGGGGACACAGCCCAGTCCCCAGCGCGTCTCTAGGGGCTCGTACCGTTCAGTGGGGTCGGCCTGTGGCATGCACCCCGCTGAGGTCCTTAGGCCTCAGGCCACCCTGTGGAAATCATTCTGCTCCTCTGACTAAGGCTCACCAAACTTTCCGTGAACGTTCACGAGTGTGCAGGCCACGTGGTGTCCGTGGAACCGCTCCGGCAGCTGTAGAAGCACCAGCACCGCGGTGGCTGTGGCCACGTGCCAGTAAAACCTTATTTACAGACGGGTGGTGGGCTGCATTTGGCCCGCTTTCTGTCACGTGGCCATCTTTCACTTAAAGGGACACACCTGCCCAATAAAGAGATTTAGGAAAGTTAAATGGCACAAAAATGGTTTGGCCCCACGGTTGAAAGAGCCGTGGTTGGTGTCTGATGAAGGGGCTTGGCCTTTTCCTAGAGATTTTTGTTCACGACGGGGCCTGGCTGTACTTCTGAGCGTGCGTGTTGTATTTCCTGAGGTCACAGGTCCGTCCCCAGGACGTTTCTGTCATTCCCCCAGTGTCCAGGACCGAGGGTCAACAGCAGCACTCAGAGCCGTCGTGCAGATCTGCCCACGGCCGTGCAACAGCCTGTTATGGTTCCGCCTGGGCGCGTGTGGTCTCGTCGGTACCGAAGGGGAGCCCGGCTCTGTCCGGGCTTGTCCCTTCCTCGGTGAGGTCCCTGGGAGGAGACGCTTGTCTCGAGTGACAGGAATCCCCAGCGGCCACGCTCCCGCTCCAACGGGGCTGGCAGCTGGGGGCTCACCAGGCTGGGTGGGCAGCCGTGGGGGGCTGTTGCTCCCCTCTCTGCTGTCACTCCGGCAGCACAGGTTTCGCCTGAATTGAGGGGTGCGCCATCGAACGCGTTGTGCCAACTAAGGAAATTGGCGCGGACAGCTCCTCGGGCCGCCTGTCAAGGGCTCTTTGAGGCGTACTTTGCAGGGCCATCGGGCCCCGCTGGACGGAAGCATTGTCAGGGAAGCAGTTTCTGCTCACAAGTGGGGAGGGGCAGTATCCCTCCTGTCCCGGCCCCAACTGTGCCGCGTCGCTGCTGGCGGCCGATGGCACCGGGAAACCGGCGAGGGGCCGCAGGGGCTGGGCCATGTCCAGATGGGTGAGTCCGGAACCCGGGGTGAGGGCTGAGAGCTGAGGGGAATGGGCCCGTGCTGTGGGTGGGAGGCAGGCTGGGGGGAGGGGTGTCCCCTCGTGACAGTGCATCCCTCCCCGCCTCCTCTCCCCCCAACGGGCTCCCTGTCTCTCGCTTTTACTTCCTCCTCTGTTCCCAGATGGCCCTGCCTGGCACTAGTGGGACCACCAGCCGCCACGCCTTGGCTGATTGGGGCAGGACAGGTGCCACTTGGCGCCCTCGTGACTGAGCCTCGCTCAGAACGGAGCCCCGCACGCGGTTCTGGCAGCTGGGGGCTGCGTGCCCTGGCGGCGGCTGGGGGGCCCCCTGACCACCTCCCCCACATTTGTGCTCATTTCTCATCAGAAACTAAGAACATAGCCAACTCCCTTTGAGAGCACTCTCTCTGTGTGTGGCGGGTGCTGACGGGGGGTGGCTGTGAATTTGGGGAGCTGGTGCGAGAGCAGCAGAAACTATCAGCTCAAGTGACTCCAGCAGATCCTTGAAAACGCCTGTCTCCGCAGGCTTGGTGCGATGGGGAATGAAAACAAATAGCGCGACTTGCCGGCTGTCCTGAGGAGCCTGCTGTGAGCCCCTCCCACCACCTCCTGCTCTGAGCCCCCTTCCGGGCCAGCCCCCCGCCGCTGGCCCAGCCAGCCGCCCAGAGACAGCAGCCTGTGATGTCCCCGGTCACAGGGGAGCTGGTGCTGAGGGTTGGGCTGTTGGTGGTCTGCTTGGGCCCGGGAGGAGAGGCTCGGTCTTTCTGTCGGCCTCAGCACCCTTACCCCACCAGCTGGCAGCAGAGAGAGCCGATAGGTCCATGGCACCTGCCCTCCCCTCACCCCAGCTCAGCTGCTCTGCCATGTCCTGAACTCCAGCAGCTGTCGCTCCCCTCCCCCGGACCCACTGCTTGCTCCCTGGGTGCCAGGGCTGCTCCAGAATCCCGCGCCCCCCCCCCCCCCCCCCCGCCGTGCCGCCAGCCCCACCACAGCCAGAGCCTGTGGACCGGGAGCGTGGCTCCGCCCAGTGGCTCCGTCCCGCCGGCCAGCAGGGCCTGGGCCAGGTTCCAGGCCTCCCTGCACCAGAGTGCACACAGGTGCTTTTTTTAATTACTCAAGGAAAAGCAATTGCACATCCACTCCATACAAATCCCTTAAGCCGCTGTCAATGGGGACTCTGGGGAGGCCACGGCCGGGCCAGGAATCCGAAACCCGGGCACCATCTGTGCTCCCGCCACTCCGAAGCCAAATTACCCCGCCAGCCTTTCTCTCCTGCGCAATTTTTCATTAAATGAATTGCGTTTGCCGGGAATCACTTGTCCATAAATATTCCCTCCTGCTCGGTGGCGTGGTCAGGTTATCGTGGTCTCCAAGCCCGAGCTCCCCATCCAGCTCCCGCAGGGTGGGTAGCCCAGGAGTGGGGGTGGGAGCTGCGGCTGCGGGAGATTCCTCAGGACGGAGCCCCTCCCACAGCCCTGCCGCGCCCACCTCACACTGGGGGGTCCTCCGTGGTCCCCCGTGGTCCCCATTTCCGGGGCAGATGGGGCAGACGTGGAAAGGCTTGTCAGGGCAGGGAGCATAGTTGCTGGCGTCCGGTTACATCTTTTCCTTCTTGCCGTTTCCATTAAGAAAGTGACAGTGACAGCGACACGGTTGTAAAGGAGAGTGAGACGCGTGTTTAAAATGGAAGCATGTTTTAAGCTGTGGTTTTGGAAATGGGCTTCCCCTAAGCCTGTTTATTTGACAGGGAGGCAGAAAGAGGGCCTGAGAACGTTCTGAGCAGGCCGGCGTTCAAGGTTGGAGCTGCGGGGACCTCAGCGCAGGTGTTCCCGGGCGTGTCCCTGAAGGGTCGCTGCCGGGAGGCCTCTGGGCAGCACTTACAGGACAGCATGTCCTGGGAATACGAGTCCCCGTAAGGAGGCAAGGACTGTGCATTTTAGGCAAAGGTAGGAGGGCACCCCGGGGCCAAGACCACCTCCTGGGGTCCCTGAGGCCACCTGCTCCCGGGTGCTTTATCCTCCAGAGTCTAGACCAGTCTGCAAACAGGTCGTGGGCAGAATCGGACCCTTCATCTGTTTTTGTGCATGAAGTTTCATTGGTACACTATTCACTCCTGTATTACCTGTGGGGATTCTGAGCCCTGGCCTCGGAGTTGGGAGGTTGTGATGAGACCGGGTCGCTCACAAAGCTAAAAATACTCACTGCCTGGCCCTTTATGCCCGCTCTGCCCTGGACGAGCATCCCCTCAGTTTCTCTCCCTTTCTGCAGCAGGATGATTGTCCAGTCCCCGGTGTCATCCTGCGGGTGGGTCGGGAGACCAGGGCTGCCTGAGTTCTTCCTGCCGATGGACCGCTGGCTCACCGACTAGAGCCCAGCTTCTGGAATCTTTAGCGGCTTTTCTGACCCACGACTTCCCGAGGTGTCTCCAGTGTCCCTGGGACACCTGTGTGCCTCCTGCATGGTGCCCGGCGCTGGGGGCCACCGCAGTGCAATGGCCTGGAGGAGAGGCTTGTGTGTGGGCTTGCGGGAGCTGTTCAGGGCACAAGAGCCATGAGACTGGGCCTAGACAGCAGACGTGGGGACAAGAGGGGCCCCATTTCAGTCTGTTCTCGCCGTGCTTGTTTGCCCATGCTCGAAGCTCCCAGACGCAGAGGACCCTCCGGTCCAAGACAACCTTGCTACAGGTCCCCCCGGTGCATTGTACCGCCCCCTTCCTCACCGGGCCGCTTTCAGTTTGAGTCCTGGCTGCCCTGGGCCAGCCGCCGAGCCTCCGGGTCCTGGCTTCCTCACCCCAAACCTGTGAGGCGACGTCCGAGAGCAGGCGTGTGTGTGCCCTTGGGTGCCCCGCACCTTCTCGAAATCACTTGTTTCTTTTTTTGCTCTCAGCCTTTGGGGGCTGACTGCTCCCCCCTTCCTGACCCTTGAAATGACTGCTGTTAAGAAGCGGTCTGCGTGCATTTTGACCTACTCGGGGGCATGTGTGTCGGACAGATGGCAGATTTCAGTTAGAGCCGACACACGGGCAGCTGGAGGTCGCACCCCTCCTGGCCTTGGGCTCCCGAGCTGCGTCCCTCTGCCTGACGACCCCCGAGTCCCCCACAAAGGGTCTGCCGTCATTTCCCCAGGCTACATGCCGGGCCTGAGCTTTGACCCCACGGGGGTGGCCCAGAGGCTCCCACTAGAGGGCACGGCTTCGACTTGGGTCTCCACGGTCTGGAGGTAGAAGTTCTAGTAAGGCAAGAGGCCAGGGTGGGACTCACCCGCCTCTGTCGGGCTCACTGGTCACAGGCTTAGCAGATGTTCCCTGCACCACCACCCCACCCCCCGCAGTGCACGTGCCGGAAGGACATGGTCAAGATCTCCATGGACGTGTTCGTGCGCATCCTGCAGCCCGAGCGCTACGAGCTATGGAAGCAAGGCAAGGACCTGACGGTGCTCGACCACACCCGGCCCACGGCCCTGAGCAGCCCAGAGCTGAGCAGCTGGAGCGCCTCCCGGGCCTCGCTCAAGGCCAAGCTCCTGCGCAGGTGAGTTAGCCAGGAGACCGGGCCGCTGCGTCCGTCCCGCCTGGCTCTGGTGGTGACCGTAAGTGACTGCTGCCCCAGCCACTCCCACGCTCCCCCTGGCTGGTGGCTGCTGGCTGTGCCCCAACTCCCTCCTCCTTCCCGTCCTCTCCACTCCTTCCCTCCCTCCCCCTCCTCTTCCCTTCCTCCTCCCCCTCCCTCTCCTCCCCTCCCTTCCTCCTTTCTCTTTCCTTCCTTTCTCTCTTCCTCTCCTTCTGTCTCTCTTGCAAATGTGTTTCTCAGATCCCGACTTCCTGGAACATGGTCTGTGGGCCTGGGAGCAGGTGGTGTCTGTGTTGTCAGGGACTCGGGTCCCTTCCCATTCCGACATCACTGACTCCTGGGAGGCCAGCCCTTTGGCCCTTGGGCCACACAGTTTCCTCTCTGGGAGGATGCAGGTGGTCCCCGTCACTCTCATGACAGTCCTGGGCACAGGAGCCCTGTTTCGGCGTGGCAGGGCGCTCAGGTCCTTCCTTTCTTGGCTCCAAGCGATGGCAGGTCTCATGCTGGAGCCCATGTGGTGGCCGCACCCCTGTCCTTTTGCGCTGGGGATGCTCATTTGGTGCTTCCAATATCCGCCTCTTCGGTTCGCGATTATGGCAGTGAGTGCAGAGTCTTGTCCCCCAGGGACGTCCTTTACACCGCCGTCGTGGCTCGGAGGGCCCCTCTCTGCAGTGTGGACCCCTCCAGGCCCCCGCCCTCATTGCTGGTGTGGTCGGTTGCTGGATCGCTGCCCGGCCGCACGCCTGGCATAGGGTGGGAGAGGAGAGGGCAAAGCGACAGCACCCTCTTGGCATGTCACCAAGGCTGTGGGGACGTGGGGGATAGGTCTGGGCTCAGGAGGAAATCAGCTTTGTGCCAGGAAGGAGAAACAGCCGGCAGCAGTGCCCAGCGGTGCCCTGGGACCCAGAACATCAGTCCACTGGCTTTTTGCGGGAACGCCCAGGCTCTCTGGTCTGAGTGCTCACGGACAGTGTTCTGCCGGATTCCCTCCTGGTGCCCAAAGAACATTCAGCACATCCTCGCCGCGCCCCCGGCCGTGAGCTGGAACCTTGTGGTGCGGGTCCTGATGGCTCACGGCCGATTGACAGCATGAAAGCCGCCGTGGACAGTAGATAGATGTTCCATTAACCATTGCGCGTGGCTGTCCCCGTAAAACCTCATTCACGGACGCTGAAAGTGCAGTTTCATATCCTCTTCCGCTGCCACCGAGTAGGCTCGTTCTTGTCACTTTGTGAACCTTTCGAAAGCAACGTCGCTGTCCTTAGCTTGTGGGCGCTGCCAAATCAGGCAGCAGGTGGGTGTGAGCCTGGGGAGAGCTTTCCCTCCTGCAGCCACTTGGTCACTTGCGGCCTCGTCTTGTCTCCGCTGGCTGTGGACGGCGTCTCGGGAGGCTGGGACAGAGCCCTCCTTTGGGGAGCCCTGTTGCTGGTCCAGAGCCTGCCCCCGACGGAGCTGTTCATGCTACCCTGTGTCTGTGAATCTGCGAATCTTGGCCAGTCTCAGCCTCCCCACGTGATTTCCCCACCCCCGAGGCCCCTGTCTCCGAGAATGTTCCTGAATGCTTTCCAGCCGCTCCTGACAGCCCTCATGGAGGTGAGTCTCTTTTCTTCCGCTTTCTTTTGTTATCCGTCCTTTTGATTTTTTGATTTTCTGCTCCCCGGTGCTCCTTGCGGAGAGCAGCTCCTGGGTGAGACCAGCCTTCAGCAGGGCGAGAGCAAGCTTGTGGAAGACTCACTCCCAGGCCAGATGCACGTTTGCATGACGGCAAATTGATTGCGGCTCTAGCCGAGTCGGTCCGCAGCGCGGGTGGCCAGTAAACAGGCGTCATACACCAGAAACGGACGGCATTGGGGGCGGTCTGAAGCGCCTGCCCAGAGGACAAGGGGACCCCAGCCGGCCGGCCCAGGAGCTTCTCTGCCAGAGGGAGCGCCTTCTACCCCCTCTGCCTCGGCCACCCCCTCGCTGCCGCAGCCCCCTTGTCAGACACTCTTGCTTTCTGGAGCGTTCCGTCTTCATCTCTCTGACAAGAGGACCTGTAGTAGCCAGCCAGGGTTACAAATCAGCCTTCTTCCCAAGGATAGCATGTTCTGGAAAGTCTTCAGTATGTAAAATATGGCTATTTGCCTTCTTTTTCTTTAAAATTCGGGGTTGGGGGTCTTTCTCAGAATAAGCCAAGCTGGACACCTGCCCTTGCCCCTCAGCCTGAGCTCGGTGACTCCCACAAGTCCCATGTGACTCTCCAGGCCACGTGGGCCCCCGCCCTGACCAGCTGTGCCAGCTCCCCTGAGCCTCTGAGGGCTTGTTTTCAGGGAGTGGTGTCTCCCCGAGAGCATCCTTGGCTTGGGCCGGGGGTGAGGGATGATGCTGGGTCTGTCCCTAGACCCGGTCTCTCCCCTTAGCCCTGGGGACTCCAGGGCCAGGTCAGTCTCTGGGAAGGCACATTCTGGGCTCTGTGGGAGGTTAAGGAGCACCCCTGACTCCCACCCATTCAGTGCCAGGAGCACCCCCAGTTGTGACAACTGCATCTGTCCCCAGACATCGTGTGATCTCCCTGCCCAAGGGCATGGCATTGGGGTGGGCTTCTCACCTGCCCGCTGCTCTCCTCCAGACCTCCAATCCCCCTGCGGCCCCTTCTCCTTCTCTGGGACCTGCAGCTTCTCGGTCCTTGCTCAGACCAACTCAGCCAGGTCCCCGCCCCCCAAAGGTTCAGTCTTCTGACAGTGTGCCCCCCCACAGCATGGCCTCAAGCAGAAGTCAGGTGTTGGCCTCTCCAGGAGACATGATCTCTACCCTTGTTGCCCACCTGCAGATTAATCTTCCACGCCAAAATCTGGTCGTGTGAATTGACGCCGCCCCATGACAAAGGCCACAAAGCTGTGAAATTCCCGCTTCTTGGTGTGCGGCTTCTTGGGTCCCGAGCACCTGGCAGACCCGTGCCGGGGCACCTCAGGCCTCTGTGGGGTCTGGTGCCCAGCGCAGGCCAACATCTCTGTGCTCTTCCTCCCCCTGTTCTGAACGAGCAGCCCTTTTCCAGATGCACACAGGCTTTTCTTCTTAGCTCCTTGTCCCTTCCGACGAGGGCTTTGAGAAATGCCCCGCCTCGACCCCCCGTTCCAGCTGGTATGCGATCTGCCAGCCGCACGCCAGCCTCACAAGACGCCCGAGCTGCCCTATGCTGGCCGCCGTGCCCAGCCGTCTGCAGACCGGCAGACCGGAAGGTGAAGGGGGGTGCGCTCGCTCGCAGAGACCCGCAGGTCTCCGTCCCTCTGCAGCCTCTGCCCACTCCTGCTGACCTTGACCCCCACCTATCCCCCTGGGCCGCTCTCCACCCACCACCCTCTTGTCGCAGTGGAAACAGGGAGCCCAGGTCCTGCCTCCCACCCCTCTGGTGCCTGCCGACCCACAGGCGTCCTGTCTCCCCTCTGCTCCCCGTGCCTGACACCCTGAGCCAGTTTAGAGGTCATCACGTGTCGGGGCCTGCTCCTGCCAGGGGCCCCCGGCCCTGCTCCCGAGCCCTTCCCCGCAGATGTACCTCCTGGTCTCTGAGGAGTAAGCCCTGTGGCGCCGGGGGCTGCCCACCCATGGTGGCCCACCGACTGTGCCCTCCATTGGTTTTCCGAGAGCACGCATGACCGTTTTTTGAAGCCGAAATCCTTTCCCCACCGCTCAGCTGCTTGTCTCTGAGGGGAGAGGGGAGTGTGTCCCGCGGAGCCGGCGGCGTTGGGCGGGGAGAAGGGCCTTGGGCACCGGGTTCATTGGACGCAGCGGCTGTGCTGGCCCCGGGGGCCTTCCCTGCGGAAGCTCCCTGGGCAGCGGCCGGTCCTGGGAGAGCTGCCACCTTGGGTGCTCTGGGCCCCAGTGGTGACCAGGCTAGGGGCCACCCGGAGCCTGCTGCCTGGGCCGGGGTCCAAGAGGAGCCCCCCACGCTGCCTCTCCTGCCTCCTGAGGTCCGAGGACACCTGCTTCCACACTGAAAACATGAGCACGGGTATTTGGACTCAGTCCCAGCCTTTGGTTCACAGGAACTTATGGCCATGGGCGCAGTCAAGCCCAGAGGGTAAAGTGTGTGATTTTCTCCAGCCGCTCCTGAAACCCCACCATGACGACCACGCAGGAGTGACCCAGAACAGCAGAGGGACGGCGACTGCTGAGCCGTGTCTGCAGACTTGGACAGAAGGTGGGGGTCAAGTGAGCCCCACCTTTGCAGCACAGAGAGGAAGCTCAGATCCAAGGGTGCGCAGGGAGTAGGCTGGCTCGGGCCGGGGACTCTGGAAAGGCCTGGGCGCCTCCAGGGCCAGGGACCAGAGGGGACTGGAGGCCAACTATGAAGCACAGCAAGGCTCAGTGTCCCCGCTGCCCCATCTCCAGCAGAAGATGGGGTGTGAGGCAGCATCTCCAACCAGAGAGAAGAACGCGGCCCACGAAGGAGCTGGTGTGGTGAGCCGCCGGACACCTGGCCACGCAGGGGTCACTGGGGTGGGGTGCACCTGCCGGTGAGAAGCTTGTGCTCGGGGAGAGCTGGCTCCAGGTGGACGGACAGGTGGGCTGGGAGTCAGCTGGAGCAGTCTCCCAGGGCCGAGAGGTTGGGCGGAGGGCAGGGAGATCACGCCACAGAGGCTCCCTGGGCAGCTGCGGCCTCTGTGAGGCATTTTGGGAGGAGAGAAAAGAGCACTGGCCAGGACCAAGTGCTGCGTTTCCAGGTTAAAAAGTCTGGCGCCGAGGATGAAAGCCAATGCACGCGACGCTATGTGGTTTCACAACTCAGGTTAAACAGAAGGTCCCAGAAGCTTCTGGAAGGAACAGCTACGTCACATAAAGAACAAGAGACCCTAAAGGCATCAGACTTAGGCTACAAGCTAACACACAAAGGAAAAGGCTCTCAGAAGCCAGAAGAGAAATAATTTATAACCCAAAAGGAATTTCCTACTCAAATTCCAAGCTAGACATGCAAGGGGATGAAGATCTTTCTAGACGTGTAAAGCCTCCGATTTCCCGTCCTTTGTGGGGAAGCTACTAGAGAATGTGCTCCAGCCAAAGAAGGACGTCGAGTGAGGAAGACGTCCTGTCGAGGGACCGGATCCTGTGCAGGAGCATCCAAGGCAGTCTCAAGGGGGCAGGCCCCTGGGTGTCCCCGAGGAGTGCGGGACGCCCTGCGTCAGAGGCTGTGAGCTTGGACGTGACCGGGAAGGCCAAGCGTCTAAGATGAACCAGTTTCAACTCCAGGAGGAGTGAGCGAGCAGCTCTGTCACTCACGGGTGAACGACACCTGTGGAGTCGGAAAAAGGGAAGTCTGAGTGTCACCGCACTGACCGTGGTGGCAGTTGGGGGGGAGAAGTGGGGAACCTGGAGGCGGCAGGAGGGGTCACAGCCTTCCTGTCTGTGCTGCTGGCGGGGCAGGGACGCCTAGAAACAAATCTGAGCGGGGGAGGTGGCCCCTCTGGCGTGCTGGCCGGCGGCAGGGTTGGGGGGCGCTGCAGGGGGCCGCTCTGGCCGGATGCAGGACCCGGAAGTGCATGGTGGACACCTCTTCCCGCCACCCCGACAAACTGGCCACATTCTCCCGGCGCGTGTTCTCCCAAGACGGGTGTTTTCTTGGCGCGCTGACATTCGTCTTACTCTCCCTGCTCTGCAGCAGGGGTGGTCTCCCACCTGTGTCTGTCCCCCTGGCTCCGCCCCATTTGGGGGGTCTCCGCAGTAGCAGGACTGGCGGGGCTTGGGGTCTCGCCCTTCGGCTGGAGCTGCCCAGAGCTCTGAGCCCCGTGGTGCTTCGGGGCTGAGGCAGGTCTGGGCTCTCTGGGACAGACGGGACTGCCCCTGGTCAGCCCTGCACGAGGTGGGCAGCGTCCGATGTGGGCTCCCGTTCCCGGGTCGGGGGAGGGGAGGAGAGAAGCGGGGGGGCTGCAGGAGACCGCGGCCAGGTGAGTTGGCAGTAGGAGGATGCCTTTCTGCTGGGCGCTGCCTGGGGCCGGTGGGTGGGGGGTTCACTCGTGGGTACCCTGCGCTGCAGTGTTCCCGGACCTGGAGAGATGCTCCTCCTCGGGAGACAGCGTGACGCAAGCCAGCTGCGCTCGGCTGCTGTCCCGGGGCTTGCTACCACGCGGGGCCCACGTTCCCCAAAGTCGCTCCACGTGGAGCCCCCCGTGGCTCCGTGGTGCTGGAGAGCGTTCCCCACCTCCTGGCGCCCATGCCCCCTCCTGCCTGGCTCCTTGCCCGCGCGTTCTCCTGCCCCGCACCCCGCGCACCACCCCGCCCCCCCGCAGTGACCTGTGCACGCCATGATGTGTGTGACGCCATGCTTCTGCCCATGACACCTCCTCCCCTGGAATGCTCCCTGCTTTCCGCCTTTGGTCATTGGAGTGGTTCGTGTGCAAACATCACCCGGGGCTTGTCAGCCTGGCCTCGCCTGGGCTCAGGGAGATGAGCGGCAGCAAGCCGGGGCCCTCAAGCAAGGCAGCTGACAGCGAGCAGGACCAGCAGTAGTTACCGTTAGGGGACAGTTAGGGGGTTCCCTGCCCCCCCCCCCGCCAGGAGCCGGCAGGGGCAGACATGGGAAGGTGATAAGGCAACTGTCAGGTCCCTGTGTCCCGGGACAGCAGGGCTGTCATGGGCATCCCCTGGGTGGGAGATGGTGGTCCTGGCGTCGGGAGCCCTTAAGGCCTCCCCAGGCCCCCACCCGGCCCCAGTCACAAAGCCCTGCCTTGCTTGGTGACCTCTTGGTCCTTGGAGGTGTGGCTGCCATAGGAACCCCCATAGGGTCTCCATGTCCAGACTGACCTCACTGGGGCCACACAGAGAGCCCCCAGGGGGAGGGAAGCTGCAGCCAGTGCCTCTTGGCTCTGCTGACCCTCAGGGAGAAGAAAGGCTGTGGGTCCCGAGACGTGAGCCTGGGGTTTCACAGGGCTGTCACCCCAACCCCTGGAGGGTGCCGGTGACGTGTCTGAGGCAGGCTTCTCCACCCCCCAGCCTGTGTCCCCTCCCTGGACAGTTCCCGAGGCTGGACGGGGAGGCCCGCGCCACTGCTCTGCAGGGCCGTCCAGCCTGCCTGCGTTCCATCCCTCCTTCTTCCCGATTCCCCGGTTTGCGCTGAGAAGCTGTCGCCGAGCCTCAGGTGACTTCCCACTTGGGGCCGAAGGCCGAGGGCCGCCCCCACACGGTCGCACCCCTGAGTGAGACCGGGCCCTGCTCCGGCGGCCGGCGAGTGAGGGACACGGAGCCACGGGTCCGGGCAGGTGCCCCAGGCCAGGCCCTTCGATGAGGCACCCGGGGAGTGAGCAGAAGCGCTAGAGAAAAACTCCCTGACGTTTACATTCTAGACAAATTAGTCTGAAAGAAAACAGACACTGGAGAAAGACTGAGGAGGACAGAAAGGCCAGTCTAGAAAGGAAGAGAGAGCAGACCAGGAGGCCGGGGCCGCCGTAAGTCCACCTCGTCCCTGTGCGCAGGCCTCTCCAGCTGTCCCCTGCCTCCGCCCCCACACGGCGGCTCCGAGCCGGCGTCCCCCGTCATCCCACCTCCTGGTCATCGGCACCTGCTCAGCCCCATGTGGCCCCTGGGCCTGTCCCCCCTTGACCTCCCCTACCCCCGAGGCAGCGCCCCCCATTATTCCACCTCTCGGCCATTGGCACCCGCTCAACCCCACGCAGCCCCCGGGCTCGTCCCCGTCCACCTGCCTACCCCCGAGACAGCGCCCCCCACCGTCCCACCTCCCGGTCATCAGCACCCACTCAGCCCTACGCATCCCCTGGGCCTGTCCCCCCTCCAGCTCCCCCCTACCCCCGAGCCAGCGCCCCCATCATCCCACTTCCTAGTCATTGGCACCCGCTCTGCCCCACACAGCCCCTGAGCCTGTTCCCCCTCCAACTCCCCTACCCCTGAGCCAGCCCTGCTGGCCCCGGCCCTGTGACTTTGGGGCCCCCTCGGGGGCTCTGTTCTGCTGGCTGGGTGGTGGGGCACACAGATGGGACTTCTCCCAGTCGTTTGACCTACTGTCTGATGACCGTCCCTCTCCAGGTCCCACCGGAAAAGGAGCCAGCCCAAGAAGCCCAAGTCGGAAGACCCCAAGTCGCCAGGGGAAGGGGCCACGGGGGCCACCCTCCTGGAGGAGCCTGGCGGCCTGAAGGAGGAGGCCTCGCAGGAGGCGGACCCTGAGGAGGAGGACGAGGAGCCCCAGCCGACGCCGACGCAGGGTCGGGAGGCTGAGGCCTCGGAAGGTCAGTGCTGGCTGGGGATCCCCTTCCTGACCCCGAGCCGCATCTCTGTAGCCACAGGGTCTCTGCTCTTAAGGGTCCGATGCAGTTGCTTCCTCGGCAGGGCGGGGTGCTTCCTAAAAACGTACACTCGAGGGGGTGTTGTGGGAAGACCCTCTTCCCCCAGATACCGAAGGCGGCCTGGCCCTGCCGCAGCTGCTGTGAGCGGGAGCCAGACGGGGGCCCTGAAAGCAGCGCGCCCCCCGGAGGCTGGGAGCCCCGGACCGATGCAGGCGAGGCGGGCTCCGGTGCCAGCCGCCATCTGTGTCCCCGTGGGGAGGAGCGAGCTGGGCTGCCCTGCCATCCCGCTCCCGGGGGCCCCACCCGCACCCGCCGTCACCTCCTACCGGGGTTCAGCTTGCAGTGCCTGAATCTGGGGGGGCCCCAGCCCTCAGCCCATGACAGAGGCGGCGCCCATCCCCGTGAGGGGGCACCCTGCTGTTTGCGGCCGCATCAGCGGGCGGCTGGCTGGCATTCTGGGGGGCAGGGCGGACAGGGTCTCAGAAATGCCGACGGTCTGTGGCACCGCTGTTGTCATGTTCCCCGCTGCCAGCTTCGGCTGCTCTGCCGCGTGCACACGGTGGGTGCTCCCCAGGGAGAAGCGGGGGCAGGCTGGATGGCAGATCACCCTGGCAGCCGCAGCTCAGGCAGAGGTCACCAGAAGGTTCTGCCCCGGTCCTCAGTCTCCCTCCTGGTGGCTGGCTGGCGGGACACGTGAGCCCGGGACGGCTCTGCTGGCCTTGCGCTGGGATCCCGCCGGGTGCGTACGCATGCCCCGTGTCTGGTGTCGGAGATGATGTGACATCAAGGGGACCCTCTGTCCCAGGGTGCAGTCTGGGGCTCAGAGGGGTGCTGCCCTGCAGATAGGAGACACGGCTTCCTCCCAGGGCTGCGACCGTTCCCGTCAGGTGTCAGCGTACTGACCTCAGTACAGATGGGGGGTGAGGTGTCCGAAGGAGAGGGGTCAGCGGAGGCCAGGCTGCCCGACCGGACGTCAGACTGGCCGTTGGGGCGCAGGAAGGATGGGGGCGAGCAGGTAGCAGAGGTGGAGGCCACCGTTCTTTCCAGGGCGGGGTGGGGCGGGCACGGCGACTTTCAGACGGAGCCTCGAACGTCCCAGCGCATACATGGGCTCTGTCCGTTTCTTTCAAGTCAGAACACGCCCAGCCGGAGGGTGCACTGTTCAAGGGCACTCAACAGTGCGGAGGCAGCCGTCCCCAAGGCCCCCCGGACTGTGGGCCTCTACAGCAGGACTTCGTGGCCTCCCCACTCTGGAGGCCAGAAGCCCGAGTTCCGGGGTTAGGACTTCACAACGGGAATCTGGGGGGCACAGGGAGAAAGCATGGCTAAAATCGGTGGAGGAAACCCAGCGGTGCCCTCCGCCCCGGCTGCCCCAGGTGGGGGTGCGGGGCAGCTGGGAGGCACGTGTCCGCGGGGGCACATGGGTGTTCCCGAGCCATGGGCCTCTAGGCCCTGCACCCCTGTCCTGTGTGCCCTGGGACCTAAGGAATGCCCGTGATCAGACACTTGTCCCGACGCATGGGGCCGGCGGCCAGAGCCTAGGCTGTATTGGGTAAATCCTGATTTCTCTGAGCTAGACTCTGGGGCCAGAGCCTGGTGTCTCATCAGGTGTTTGCATTTGACCCTGGAGGCCACGGAGCCATAGGGAGAGGGAGAGGGGAACGTGTGATGTGGCCCGCTGGGGGCTCTGGCCTGAGGAGTTGGGAGACTCGGCGGAGCTGGCGAGGGCCAGAGCGGTGAGCCACCTGCCCTGGCCTGGGCGGGCACTGTGGGCTGGGTCGGAAGAGAGACCTCCTCCCTGACACTGGGCGTGGGGTTGAGCTGGCTGAGGGACAGGCTGCTGGGGCGGGGGGGAGGTTGGTGGTAGGAAACTGGGTTTTCGCTGGACATGGCTTTTTGCCTGAGTAGGAGCAGCTCACGGGGGCCCAGCTGGGAGCCCAAGGGGATTCCTCGGCTGAGTGGTTCAGGTGTTCTCGAGAGACGAAGGTGTCCGTGGGGCCCTTCTGGGGAGCGTGGAAAGGAGGCCTCACAGCCGGTGCCGTCTCTGCTCCCTCCTGAGCGGACTGGCCTGAGGCTGGCTGGGCACAGCCGGGAAAGCAGACACACTCGGGCGCGCCTGCTCGTGCCCACTGCGCTCACCCAGCTGCTCAGCCACGGAGTCATGCTCGCTTGTGTTCACTTAATTTTAATGAATCTTTACCCGAATCTGCTGACTCTTTTAATAAAGACAACTGCCTCGCACCCACAGCCACCGCCCCCCGCCTGGGGCTTCCCCGGCTCCTGGCTGCCTGTGCCCAGTCCCGTCCTAGGGACACCGGGGGCCTGGTCTCCCCGAGTCTCAGGATTCCGAGCGAGAGCTGGCCCGTCGAGGCCCCTTTCCCAGGAAACCGTCTTCCCCACGTCTGCAGCCCCTCCCTGTCCTCTCCCTACCAGTCTCATCCTGGGACCCTGTCAGCGCCTCGGGGCACATGGACCCCGGGGAGGACGGGGTGGTGTCTGCTCGAGGCCGGCACACTCCCCCGTTCCAGACACGCCGCCCCTGCCCCACACCAGGGCCTGGAGGAATGGGGATTGGGGGTATGTGGCCCCTTTAGAGAAGAGGCGGTCCCTCTGGGCTGTCCGTTGTGGCGGCTACAGCCCGTGCCAAGGGCAGAAGCGTCCTCTGAGCCCTTCTCCAGCCGCTGGAGGGGAGGTCACTGAATTCATTGAATAAACAAGTACTCACAGTCAGGGGTGCCGGCAGATACACGTCCGGGGCGAGTGGAAAATTTTAAAGTGCTTTCTAGGCTTTCTATAATACCTGCTTGATGTCCCTGAAAGCTCGAAGCGCTGAGGGTCACGTTATGTGAGCAGTGGGGCCTTTTGTTTTGAGTTTGCTCAGTGACAGTAGTGAATGCTGTCACTTCCGCACTGCATGCAGGTGCCCGGTGCTCTGTACCGGACGGCGCCGGGACTGACTGTCCCCAGGAGGAAGCCTCCTCATGGCTGCCTGGGGCTGGGGTCGCTGCTGGGGTCCCCGCCCCGCTCCCGCGGTGGGCGGTCTGGGAAGAGCCCTGAGGCTCCTGGACCAGCAAACTCCGCCCACGCCCACCGCAGACCTCAGGGGTCCCGAGCCCAAGAGTAGAAAGGCAGCCCGTGGCCGCCCTGGTTTTCTGGGCCATCTGGGGTTCCTTCCTCCTGGAGGGTCATGGCCATTTCAGGGGAACTCAGCCACCTGCTGTGGCTCAGTACGGCCATGGTCCTTCTCGGAGCGGGGACAGCGCTGGGCCCCGGGAGTGCTGGTTCCACACCATGCTGTCGTCCCTCCTGGGTCGGGCACGCGTGCAACGAGGGACCCCACCCCGTGCGCCAGACCAGCTCTAGACCCTGGGCCGTGTCCTTCTCAGGGCCTCGAGCTTGGCCCAGCCCCCGGGGCTCAGGGAGGGGGTGCCAGGGGCTCCCCACAGTGATGGAGCCACAGGGGTCAGGACTGGCCTGACGCCGTGATGTGTGTTCGGGTGCCCCAGCCGGCAGGGGGTGGAGGCTGGGCCCGAGTGTGTGAGGGGCTCTGCGTTACGCTTGCACACTTGTCCGGTCACACGGGACACATGTCCCCAGCATAGTTCGGCCAGGCCTCAGGCCTCAGTTGACCATGGGTGTGCCTGCCTCGGGCTTTGTGCAGGACGAGGGTGGCGTCTGTGGGGGTGGCTGGGACTCTGGGGATCAGGACTGGCTCTCCCCGCGGGGGGACATCTCTGAAGTGGGCAGCAACTCGGGGTGGCTCCCCAGCCCTCCTTCCACGGCAGCAGGAGGACGTTGAGCTCGGGCGTGGGCCGTCCAGATGCTCTCGTGCGCTCCCATTGGTGATCTTGGGGGCCGTACATGTGTGCTCCGCAGCCAGGCAGGCCTTTCAGATCTAAAGCTGGGAGGACGGGTGCTTGGCTCTGCCTTAGCCCACTCTTCCCAAAACCTGCCGGAAGAGCCTCCGCTTGGAGGGGAAGTCCCTCCCATTCTTGGGGGAGGGGAGAGGCTCGCATGCTGGGGAGACCCCTGGCTGGGACCCTCAGCCCCGTCTGTGTGACTGTCACCTGCTCCGTTTCAAGGTTCCCTGAGGCCCAGGCATGTGAGGGGCTCGAGAGAGTCCCATGGGTGAGGCCCCTGCCCTGGGCTGTGGCGGTCCCCATGTCAAGGACAGAGCGCCCAGCACCCAGGTGTCCTTCCTGGTCGCTGGCTTGTCCCCTAAAACGGTGCTCTGGGTGTGTCTCCCCGCGGTTTGCCAGAGCCCAGGGGCCTGCCATGTTCCCTTTTGCCAGCGGGGCCTCTTGCTGGAGAGCGAACCGACAGTAAGTAGGTCCCCCTGTCCTTAGGCAGGGGCAGAGCTCAGCTTGATTTCCATTCGAGAGGTTGGCCTGCTGTTGATCAGAAAGTGCCATTTACACGAATAGGGCAGGCCCGTTGTCCTTTCCATAAATTAGTAGAACAACTGACATGACATGCCTCGCCACTGCCACCGGCCTGTGAGGCCGATGTCCTGGGGCCCCCGCCATCCCTCTCCACCTCTCCCCTCCAGGTTCCCCCTCTGACACCATGTCTCTCCCCCCCCCACCCCTGCCTTGTGCAACAGCGCCATCAACAGTCCCCGGCCCCATCTCTCGCCGCCAGCGCCTCTCCCTCCAGCGTCTCCTCCCCACCTCCGCATCCCGCCGCCAGCACACACGCACCCCTCTCCCACATCCCCAGGCTGCCTGTCACTGCAGGGGCCTGCCGAGCCCAGCACCTGGAGAGCAGAAATGGTTTTGTCTGTGGAGCAGAGCGTCTGTTAGGGGCTTGCCTCAGCCAGGTTACTGTTCCTGGGGTGCAGGTGGCAGCGGCGGAGGCTGGGGAGCTGTCAGGCCTCCTCTGTGCTGAGCGGGGTGACGGGTGGGCGAAGGAGTGCCGCGGGCCCCTGCGATGCCCAGGACCTGGGGCACGAGCCGGGCCGGGGGGGGGGGGCATCCCCTTGTACTTAGGGCCAGTGGAGCCTCTTGTGTGCTGGCCGAAGACAGGAGGAAGGTGGGGGGCAGTGAGGAGAGGCGGGAAGGGTCAGGGGCCTGGCCCAGAACCTCGGCAGGCTGACCAACTTATCCCGGGTTCGCCAGGAAGCCCTCGGCCCCGGGCAGACCAGATGGTCTCTGCGGTCACTCCCTCCGTGACGTCTCACCCCCGAGAAGCCGGGATACACACGAGGGCCTGAGCCAGCGTGCCCATTCTCCAGTGCGGCAGGCCAGGCCCGAGGCTCCAGGGGAGACTGTGTTCCGGCCTTCTCCAGTTTCTGGGGGCGGCGCCTCCTCCACTTGGGGCCCCTTCTCCATTGTCAGAGCCTGCAGCGCCGCAGTGACCCTCCCCCTGACCGCAGCTGGGAAGGAGCCCAGGCTTCTGTGGATCCGAATCCCCGTCAGTGCACTGGGCGCGTCGGGGTCCCCCCTCGGGCCGAGATCCTCAGCCCTATCCGCAGAGTCTCTGCTGCTTTTCACGGTCGGGAGCCGGGACCGGGGCCTGTCTGGGGCCCGAGATTCTGCCCGACATACCGTAGCGCATTCACTTTCTCCAGATGCCCCCGGCCCCGAGTTAGGATGCCGCTGCAGCCACGCCTCCCTCCCTGACCTGCCCAGTCGGGGACCCCCCAGCAGCAGCCCTCGCGGCTGCCTCCAGGCCCGTCTGGCTCCTGCGCTCTGCTCAGGTGTCCACTTCTCCGCGTTTGCTGGTCGAGGTTGCACTTCCTAAAAATGGTGCGGGCTGCGCGCAGGAACCCTGGAAACGTACAGAGCCCGGATCCCATCCTCCGTCTGCCACGCTCCCCAGGAAGGACACGGGGGCGGGCCCCTGCCCCCCACCCCGGTCAGGAGCCCAGAGGCACAGAGCAGCTCTTCCCAGCTGCCTTCTCACTCCTTGTTCCAGAAGGGCCTTGGAGCAGCTGGCGGAAGCAGGACAGGGCCAGGGACTGCCCCGAGGCTTGGGTGTGGCTGGTCTCCGGCCGCCAGGCAGGGGGACATAGTAGCCGTTTGAACGTGCTGGAAGCGTGTGTTTGGGGGGGAAGGCCGCTTCTTGCCTCGGCCGGTGTGGCGGGTGGGGGGGCTCTCAGGAGAGCGCGCGGCTGCCCGGCCCAGCTCCGACCTGTCTTTCCTCTCTCCCCACAGAAGACGGGAGGGGCAAGCCGCGGCCGGCCAAGGCCAGGAGCGACAGGAAGAAGAAGAGCTATGGTCCTCCGCATCCCCACCACCCGCTCTTGCCCCAGCTACCGCCCCCACCCACCCAGTTCCCCGCCGAGGAGGCGCCCCGGCCGCTGCCCCCGCTGGAGCCCCCGGTACTGGCCCCGGGCCCCGTGCCCGCCGAGGAGAACCCCCCGCCGCCACCTCTCAACGTCGTGCCCCCCGAGGCACCTGGCGAAGAGCCAGAGGTGAAGCCGCGCCCCATCATCCCCATGCTGTATGTGGTGCCGCGGCCTGGCACGGCGTGTGACAAGGGCCGCGTGTCCTGCCAGCAGGCCTTTGAGCACTTTGCCCAGAGGGGCCCCACCTGGAAGGAACAGGCAGCCCCCATGGAGCTGACGGGTCCCGAGGAGGAGAGCGGAGCCGGCGAGGTACAGGTAGGGGGGCTGCCGGCAGGGGGCCCTGGGGCTCGGGGGTCCTCTCTGCCCCGTGCGCCCACCCCGGCCCTGCTCATCGGAAACGGCCCCCATGGCTCATCACAGAAAAGTCCCAGCAGCTCCCGGCCATCCCCTTTCCAGGGGCCTCGCACCCGCGGGCGGGGACACAGGCCGCCCGCTTTGCCCTGATGGGCCGGGCTCCGCGGTGCCTCGCAGCCGGGGCCTCTGCACACGCTGCCTCCTCTGCTTCCAGGCCCCGTCCACGTTTTCCAAACTGAAGATGGAGATCAAGAAGAGCCGGCGCCACCCCCTGGGCAAGCCGCCCACCCGCTCCCCCCTGACTGTGGTCAAGCAGGAGGCCTCGAGTGACGAGGGTGAGGCCCCCGGACCCCTTCCCCCTGCGGGTGACGCCTGACCTAGTGGCCCCTGCTCGGTCTCCAGTGCTCCCTGCAGCCACACCCCGGCCGCCCTGCAGAGACACCCCGGGGCGTGACCCCCACCCTGGGGCCTCTGCTTCCCACCTTGGGGTGCTTGCTTTGCTCTGGTCCCTGAGCCTGAAATGGACACCATGACCTGTGGGGGGTTCAAACCACAGCCTGCTGCCCGAGACCACAGGTGCCATTTACCTTTGTGTGCCTCGGTTTCCCTGTCTGGAAGGTGGGGGCTGCCAGTCCTGCGAGGCATCCTGCCAGCAAGGCACGCCGCATGGTGGCGAGCCCGCGGCGGGTGCCGGGAATGCCAGGCTGGGTTGTTGTGTGTAGCTCTTTGTGCCTGTGCTCCGGCCACGCCCCGGCTCTCACGTTCTGTGAGGAGCTCTCCTGTCCCCGCCGGAAGCCCCCTGCTCCAGGCCTGGGCTGGCCACCCCCCGCTCCCGTGGGCCCTGTGTGTCTGCGTCCCTAGCTGGCCCCCGGGCAGGCGAGGATCGTGCCTTCTCTCACGGGCTCGGGATCTGCTGGGGTGCTGGGTGCAGAGGCCGCCCCCGGGACGCTACAGAGCGGGCCAGTGAGTGAGGGAGCTGAAGGGCGTGCCTGTGCCCCGCGTGCCGGTCGCACCCCTGCATCAGGCTTTGAGAAGTGACTTGGGGTTTGAGAATTGCGGGGCTGGGTGGGCGTGAGGACTGCCCCGCGGACATGTCCTGGTTCTACGACCCCAGGCCCGTGTGCGGGAGCAGCAGGGCAGCTGCTCCCTGAGCTGCGCGTGACCTGACCCGGGGCCCGGCCGCCTGCTCGCCTGGGCTCTTCCCAGTGGCCGTAGCTGGCCGTGGGGAGGTTGGAACAAAGGCGATGCGGAGCTGGGGCCGGGATGCTGCCGAGAGCCGAGGCACGGTCTCTTGCAGAAAGCCTGCTAAGCCAGCTTGCTTTCCGTGTACGCTGCCCGTGGAATTTGCATGTCACCTGGACCGCTCCTTTCGTTCTGAATCGGCTTTGAGGGCTAGGGCGAAGAGGGGTTCGGGAGGCACCTGGGATCTGCAGGGCCAGATCCCCAAGAGGAGGGGGAGCTCGGGGGAGGGCCAGACGCGCCGGAGCCCTGCAGGCAGCTAAAGGCTGTTGGCATTGTTTCCAGAAGGTGCCAGAAGGTGCCTCTGAGGCTTCCCACACCCCCACATCGTGGGCCCCTTGGGTGAAGCCACGGCTCTTCTCTGTGAGACCCCCCGGGAGCCCCAGAGCCCAGCATGTGTCATGTGATCTTTGGTGACAGAAGGCAGGCCAGCAGCTCTTGTCACCTGCAGGGGGCCTAGGCCTGTGTGGGGTCTCCTCCTGCAGAGCAGTCTTGGCCCTTGAGTCTGGCCCAGCCCCTCGGGGCGTAGAAGATCTGCACGTCCATCCCCAGGGGTCTGCGCTGACCGCCGCCTCCCTCTCTGGCGTCCCGAGTCCCACGCCCGGGGCTCCAGGGCTTTCTCTCCCACCGTGCCTTGCTGGCCCGGCGGCTATGAAGGTTGGGGCCTCGGGAGTGAGCACCCCGCTTCTCGGGATGGCTCAGCCCCATGTCCTCAGGAAACACAGCAACGGGACTTGGGGACATTGGGGCATGGCTGGCTGGGACATGAGGCCAGCCGCGGTGGCAAGCAGCAGGCGGGGTGGGGGGGGTCATCTTGTTTGTGGCAGTCCCCGCGTGTGCCGGAGTGGCACCCCCCCTCCCCCAGCCGTGCTCCTCTCTTGGCTCTGTTGAGGTCGGGGACCTGTCACCACCGATGCTTGCAACAGTACTGGCCCGCAGGGCAGGGAAGGAAGGTTCCTCTGGGCGTCCAGCCATGCCGAGGTTTCTCTCCGCCCCCTCCCGCCCTCCTGTTTTCCTCTAGAAGCCTTCCCTTTCTCCGGGGAGGAGGACATGAGTGACCCCGAGGCCTTGAGGCCTTTGCTCTCCCTGCAGTGGAAGAACAAAGCTGCCAGTTTCCAGGCCGAGAGGAAGTTCAATGCCGCGGCCGCACTCACCGAGCCCTTCTGCGCCATCTGCACCCTCTTCTACCCCTATAGCCAGGTGGGTGCGGGCGGCTGCGGGGCGGGCAGTGGAGACCGAGAACACAGGTGGCTGGGGTGTGGGGGGCAGCGGGCTGGAGCCCTGGGCATTCGGGGGCACGTGAAGCCGAAGGCAGCGGGGAGAGCCCGGTGTCTTGCGTTTTAGCAGGAAGGGACTTCTCAGTGGGCCTGGAAGTGGGGCCGCTGGGGACGGGGCAGGGCCTCGGGTTGCCGGGAGCAGCATGGGGCTGGCCACGGTGGGCCCAGCCGAGAGGTGGACCGGGGGTGGGGTGGGGTAAAGGGCAAGTGCCCTAATACTGCCCAGGAGCCCCAGGACGCCTCTGGCGAGCCAGGCACTTGTTTTCAGCGGGGCCCGAGTCTGTCCCATTTCCCAAGTCGGGGACCTGGGCTCTCCCCGCCCTCTGTCTCATGCCGTCATCCACCAGGTCCTGCCCCTTTAACCTCTGGTTCCTCCCTGCAGCCCCTCCCACCCCCATGACCTGCCTTCTGGCTCTTTGCAGGAGCCCTTCCCGTTGGTGCCCCACTGAGCCCTGGGCACATGTTCGGGAGGCCACACCGGCCCTGTGCTCCCTGGCTAGAAGCTCCACCAGGCTCACCACGGGCCCCAGAATCAGTATGTCCCCACGGCCTTCCTCTGCCCTGGGATCTGCCCCTCCCCCCAGCCCCACCCGCCACACACACAGTGACAGTGTGCTCCCTGCGGACCCTGCTGAGCAGAGAGCCCGCTGCGGGGCTCGATCCCAGGACCCTGAGACCATGACCTGAGCCAAAGACAGAGGCCTTAACCCACTGAGCCACCCAGGCGCCCCTCTGTTCATTCTTCGAGTCTGCTCAGCGGCCGCCTTTTCCATGAAGCCTTCCTGGACCGGCTCTCCCGGGTGCACCGCCTCCTCCAAGGCTCTCCCGCCCGCCTGCTCTTGCTCCCATCCCCTCTGTTTATCAGCCCCTAGACTGTGAGTCCCTGGAGGACAAGACTCAGTCTCTAGGCTCCTAGCCCAGTGCCCACTTAGCTGAGCTGCCCTGAGGTCTGTGCTCCGAGCTGAGGGCAGCATGCTTGTCCTAAGGACCCCGCTGCTTCGCGCTATGTGGGGTACCGTCTCCATGCAGACAGGACAGAACAGTTGCCTTCTCTAGGCGTGACCCTCTTTAGTGCTGCTGGCAGTCAGGGTGCTGGGGACTCCGGCCTGAGATGCGAATCTCCTTGAGTCCAGTGGTTAAGTTTCATTGTGCCCACAGTCCAGTGGGCTTCTGCTGTCACAGCTCTCAGAGTCAGGGACCAGGCCTCACTTGCCCCATGAAGGGGACAAACGTGCCTGGACATTCTGCCTGATGGGGAACCAGCCGGACCCTTAACCCCAGATGCCACGCTGGGCGCCTCCAGCAGGGCTCTCCCCTCCCAGCTGAGGAGCAGTGCAGCTGCTCCCCTGGGGGTGTCCTGAGACGGGCCTGGAGGGTGCAGAACCTGGGTGCCGCGGGCAGGACGTTTTCATCATGATCTCTTCATGAGATGGGATCTGGTGGGTCAGTGAGGCTTTTACGGGACATACGTCAGAGGTGGAGAGAACCCTCCGTATAGTTTCACAGGTGAAACAGTGTCAGGTCATGGTCAGGATCACAAGAACACACGGAGCAGGGGTGCGGTGTGGGCTGGGGGCCACTGGTCTTGTGGGCCGGCTGGGCTGTAGAACACACAGGAGCAGACCTCTGAATGTCCCTGGCAGTGGGAATGGCACATGCAAAGGCCCTGGGGTGGGATGGTGCCTGGCTCCTGGGGTGTTAGAGGCCGAGCGAGGAGGCTGGTGTGGTTGGAGCAGCTCGACTGAGGGCCATGTGCCAGAGTGTGACCCTAAGTGGGAGGGTTTTCAGTGGGGGAGGGGGGACAGGGTCTGACTGTGTTTGAAGAGGATCTCTTGGGGGCTGTTGGGTTGGGGTGGAGGGCTAGGAGGGTGGGACGAGGCAGCTGCAGGGCAGAGTGAGGAGTAGACCAGAGGTGTTTGGGGCGAGTAGAGGGCAGAGTCAAGGATGGCCACTGTGCCTGGCCTGCTTTGCCCGTGTCAGCTGTCCTGGCCACCCCGATGGACTCCTCTCTGAAGGTAGCGCCCTCCTCTTCCTCCTCCAGTCCCTACAGACCGAGAAGGAGGCTCCCCAGGCCTCCCTCGGGGAGGGTCCCTCGGCTGCTCCTCCTTCCAAAAGTGGCCAGAAGACGCGGCCATTGATCCCCGAGATGTGCTTCACCTCCAGTGGTGAGAACACGGAGCCCCTCCCCGCCAACTCCTACATCGGAGACGACGGGACCAGCCTGCTGATTGCCTGTGCCAAGTGCTGCCTGCAGGTCCACGCCAGTGAGTGCTGGGTCTGGGCCGGCGGCCGGAGGGCGGACAGCTGTGGGCTCTGCGGCCCCCTCCCTGAGCGGCTACCCTGCTGCCCCCTCCCCAGGCGGGTCCCCTTGGGTCTGCGGAGCCAGAAATCCCCTTCCCTGGGCTGCTGTCTGGGGGCTGTCACAGGACCTCACATCATGGAGTGGCCTTCCCCCTGACCGAGTCTGATGATTCCACTGAGGCCTGTCCTCCCCTCTGGGCTCTGGCCGGCAGCAGGAAGGAATGCGGTGTCCGTCCCCTCGTTTCAGAGTGCTGTGACACTGTCGAACTGCGCACTTTGGGGCAGGTGTCGGTGGTAAAGCTTAGATTCTGGAGTGGTCAGGGGCTCCAATCTCGCTCTGCTGTGGGTGACCACCCTCTCCCAGAGCCCGAGGGCCCCACTTGGCCCGAGACGAGAAAGTGGGCATCTGCCCCCTTCTCAGGCATGAGGTGTAGCAGCTGCGAGCTCGAGCTCCCAGGACCGGAAGGAAGCTTCTGGAGCGGTCTAGCTCCGTGGGCCGCCCAGTGGAGGAAGGCAGCCGCAGATCTCCACCAGCCCCTGCAGAGGCCTGCCCAGAGCTCATACCGTCCCCAGGCCAGGAGCCTGTTTGCTCTGCCTGGCTGGGTGCGTGCGTGAGATGTGCTCCTGGGCCGGTAGGCCCAGGCCTAGCCCACCCTCTGGAGGGGCCTGAGTAGGGCTGCATGGGCACGATGGGCCGGAAGGCAGAGGTCTCGACCGGGCACTGCAGGGAGGTGGAGCCCCTCTTCCTCCAGGAGTCCGGCCCCCACTAGGCCTAGAGCTTGGCTCAGTGTCCCCAGGGCTTGAAACGGGGCCAGGCTCCGGCTCTCGCACACTTTGCTGTCCCTCAGGGCCTCTGGGGCACACAGCAGAAGGCTGCCTCTCTGCCGCTCTGCTGTCTCCCTGTGTTCCTCCTGGGGCCCTCTGTCTCTGGCTGTGGCCCACTCCAGCCGGCAGAGCCCCTGTTTGCCAGGTGACAGGACCCCAGGTGGCCGAGGGTACTGTCGGATGGTGACCTAGGACATGGCTTCTTGACCCTCTGCCCCCCGCCTCCCCTCCCCTCTGCCCATATCTAAACCAGGACCGAGGTCCTAAGCAAACCCGGATCACCCAGGGCCTCCGGTTTCTGGCTTCCTGAATAATGACTCTGCCTGAACACAGGGCCCGGCCGGCTCAGCTTGGCCGTCTGAACCGCAGGACCGTGGGGCCCACCTTCCCCGGCTTGCCGGCCTCCCCTGGCCTGCAGAGCCTGGGCCTCCTCTGCTGGACTGGAGCCAGCAAGGGCTGCCCAGCAGGGGGCCTGCTCGCCCTCGCCCTACTTGAGTTCCAAACGAGCCGTTTCCAGACCGTTCCCGCTGTGCGCAGTGGCCTGGATTCAGGGAGAGAGCGTGGGGAGAACAGTTGCCCTAAATGCTGCTGCCGTGTTGCAGAAGGGCCCTGTGGGCTCCGCGTGCGCCCCGCCTCAGTGGCTCCCTCCCCTGTCCTGCAGGCTGCTACGGCATCCGCCCCGAGCTGGTGAATGAAGGCTGGACGTGTTCCAGGTGCACGGCCCACGCCTGGACTGCGGTAACGCCCCCCGCCAGCTGGGTGGTGCTCTGGGAGCCCTTGAGGCCTGGGGATGGGGGGAGCTGGGCCCGGGACCCGGGGGACCTCAGGCTGGCCGCTTCGCCTCCCCTGGTCTCGGTTTCCTCAACCTGGACAGCGCAGGGGTGGAGCCCCCGCCCCGTCGCATCTGCGGCCGCTGGTTGGAACTGGCAGGACTGTGGGCCCCAGGGCAGAGAGGCGGCACCCTGCGCCCCCTCACCGTGGGGTCGTCTGGTTCCCACAGGAGTGCTGCCTCTGCAACCTCCGGGGAGGAGCCCTGCAGATGACGACCGACCGGAGGTGGGTGGCAGGGGCCCCTCCTGGGTGTGTGGCCTCGGGGCCCCGAGGAATGCAGGGGGGACCGGGAGGAGCCGCTGGCCCAGAATGCCCCTTAAGGTCCTGTAAGCCTGCAGGAGCTGTGAGAGGATCCCAGGGCCCAGGAGTGGGGTCCCTCCCGAATCCTGACCCCAGCCTCCCGCCCCAGGTGGATCCACGTGATCTGCGCCATTGCTGTCCCCGAAGTGCGCTTCCTGAACGTGATGGAGCGCCACCCCGTGGACATCAGCGCCATCCCTGAGCAGCGGTGGAAGCTGGTAGGTGCCGCGTCTCACCCCGGGGCTGCAGGGCGGCCACCCGCGAGCCGGGAGCCGGATGCCATTGAGTTTGGTTTGAAGGTGCCGCAGGTCCCTGCCTTCCAGGGTCTCTGTGCGGAGACGTCCGTGGCCCAGCCAAGCAGCATGCGCAGCTCGTGCCTTCGGGCGCCCCAGGCTGCTCTGGGTACCAGGAGCTCCACGCTCCGCCTCCTGGCGCCCCAGGCAGTGGTCACGCGGCCGGCCGAGCGTGGCGTGCTCACCGGCGGACCGGCCTTGATGCGTATGGAACCGCCACCACCTGGCCCCTGCGGCCACCCTTCTGCTCTGTGCGTCCGGGAGTTTGACTGTGAGTGGGGTCACACAGGACGTGTCCTTTGGGGGCCGTCCCTGTGGCTCTGTGTGATGTCCTCGAGCTCTGTCTGTGCGGCTGCTGGTGGCAGCGTTTGCCTCCTGTGGCTGAGTGATACTCCCTCGGGTGGCCACGCCACATCCCGATCCGTTCCTCCGCTGGTGGACGTGTGGCCGTTTCTGTGTCCCGGCCGCTGCCGATGAGGCTCCCGTGAGCACCGGGAGGCAGATGCCTACTGGAGATGCTGTTTTTGTTTCCTTGGGTCAGTCCCTTATCATGGAATTACTGGATTGTGTGGTGGTTCTATTTTTTTAACTTTTGTTTTTTTAAGTCCTCTCTGTACCCCACGCGGGGCTCAAACCCACAACCCCGAGACGGAGAGTGGCATGTCCTACCAGCGGAGCCAGCCAGGCGCTCCTGCTGGTTGTACGTGACTTCCTGAGGACTCTCCACACTGTTTTCTCACACGGCTGTACCCATTTGTGCTCCCACCCGCAGCACGGGCGGGAAGAGCTCCCCTTCCCCCGCATCCTCGCCGACACCTGCTGTTTCTGGTGGGGATGATTTGAGCCATCCTGGTCCTGACGGGGGTGAGGCCGCATCTCATTACGGCTCGGGTTGCTTTTTCCTGCGGTGAGGGACGGTGAGCGTCTTTCCATGGGCCTGTTGGCCACCTGTCTGTGCGCCTTCTGTGGAAAAATTCCTGTTTACGTCCTCTGCTAATTTTTAACTCGGGGGTTGCTCTTCTTTGCCGCTGAGTTGTAGGAATTCGTAGCTGGCCCCGCCGACGCACATGGTCCTTCCCTCCGCAAGGAGGACCCAGCGAGCCTCGGGTGGAGTGTGGCCTCAAGGGGCTTGTGCTACCTCCTTACCAGTGGTGGTCACCCTGGGGCAGCAGCCAGAATGGGCAGAGCGTGACTGTGAGCAGGCCACTGGCCTGCCACGTGACATCGGACAGGTCCCTTGGCCCCTGTGGACCGTGGCCTTCCCGTCTGTACACTGGGCTGCCTGTGGCCACCTGCGTGGCCTTCTCGTGGCCAGCATGAACTGGGCCCGACCATCCAGCGTGGGGACAAGCCGTCTGTGGCCCAGCTCCTGCTCTCAGGCCTGTCCTTGCCCTGCCTGGTGAGCTCTGCTGTGATCATGTGTCCGGGGGCGTGACACACAGGGGCGTGTCTCGTGGCTGCTGACAGCATCCGGCGGCTTTTCCCCCTGGTTTTCCCCAAGCTGGGGGCACCCCAGCTGTTCCTTGGGGCCAAGGGCAGGCACATGGCAGAGCGGGCTTCAGCCAGTGAGCCTTTCAGGGAGTCCCTTGGTGGTGTGGTGCTCGGAGCCCACAGGCATGGGGCCCTCTGGCAAGGTCGAGTGGGCAGCCGGAGGGAGCCCGTGTGGGAGGGGTGGGGGGCCTTGGTCGTGGAGCAGGGGGTGGCCGGCGCTGGTCCCGCCAGGTGCGGATGGGCGATGACGAAGAGGCCGGCAGCTGGCGGGGGCCCCTGCAGGAGCACGGGCGTAAAAGGCTCCATTATTCAGGTGGGGTGACGGTGCGGCGCGTGGTGCCCGTGATAGACCGTCCCTCCCAGACGCTTTATGGATCATCTGACATTTCCAGCTTGCAGCCTCTTCATTACCAGCACTTGTAACGATGAATTAAAAATCCTTCTACACGAGGCTCACTTGTACTGCCTAATGGAGCCTCGCAAGGAAGCCAGCAGTTAACTCCTGCTTGCCCAGCTGCCCTGGCCGCAGGCTTAGGGATGGCCACTCCTGGTCCCCATCTGTCCGTCTGTCCCCAGGACTACCCGGCCTCCGGTCCTGGGCACTGCGGGGGTCCTGGCCAGCAGGGTGGCCTAAACGCAGATTACCTGTTGGGTTCGCCAGATCGTCACCCATGCTCGCCCTCATCACCAGGCTGGGCTGGTCCCCAGAGGAACGTTGGAGTCCGGTGGGGACTCCCGAGGGGGAAGGATCAGCTTGTGAGAGTGATAGAGGCAAGGCTGGTGGGGGCCAGACACTTTGAATCCGTTCTGCTCTCTTGCCGGCCCGGCTTCGAGGTGGAGGGCTCACATCAGTCCACACAAGGACGCTGGGCAGGTGCAGGGGAGTGGGTGTGAGGGGCGGGCTGAGGATGTGGGACCTGATGTGTGTGTTTTGGGGGGGGTCTGCAGGTGAAGCACCCTCTCTGGCCAGCGTCATCCCCCCGCACAGTGGCCCCCAGCTCCCCCAGACCGCTGCTCTCCACTGACATCTGCCACCCCCCTGCACCCCCTTCCCTCCCAGCACCAGGGGTCCTGCCAGGTGGTGGGGGCGGGAGGGCCTGGCCCTTGTTCTAACGAATGCGGAAACTCAGAGCGAGGGGTTGCCACCCATGGGCTGAAATGCCCTGTGCTGTCAGGCATGGCCGAGGGTTCCCCTGGCTCTCCACCGTGGGGTCCGGCCGGGCGGTGGCGGGCACAGCAGGGCTGCTCAGGGCCCCACTGGCTTGGTGGCGGGACCCCCGCCCCCTGCCCTGTGGCTGCTGCGTGCCTTCTCGCCTTCCTACCTGTGCAAGGAGGCCCAGTCCTGGAGGGTTAAGTTAACGCCGCTCCCGCCTGCGGTGTCCGCGCCTGTCCCCGCAGGCTGGCGGGGATTAGGTATCGACAGTTTAATAACGAGATCTCATTGCCATCGATCGGTGCTGGGCGCGCTCCTGCGGCGCCCTTTGCTGAGCTGCTTATCTGGCTTTTGAACATGGTTTACAGAGCGATAAAGGCCCGCGGAGTAAATGCTCAGAGTGACGGCGTGGGGACCGTTGCAGGGAGGTGGGGGGCTGTTCCACAGTGTGTGCCCGGAGGGGGGGGTGTGAGGAGCTCCCTTGTGGAGGAGGCCACTCCACGGTGCTTTATATTAAAAATTGAGGTAGAATTCCTTATTTTCAAGTATACAGTTGAGTAGCTTTTTTAAACTATGGCCAGTATTTAGTTCCAGCACATTTCATCTACCCCAAAAGAAATCCCGTCCCCATCAGCTGTCACTTCCCCTCCCCCAGCCCCCGGCCCCCACGAGCCCCTTCCCATCGGTGGAGGAGCTTGGTCTGGGCGTGTCACACGTGTGGACTCACACCCCATGTAGCCTCCTGCATCTGGTTCCCTCCCTGAGTGTCGTGGGCTCGGAGTCCGTCCCTGGGGCGGCGCATGGGGGCCTCGCTCGGGCAGCTCAGGGACGTGCGTGTGGCCAGCTCCTCAGTGCCTGTCCCAGGCGGCCCTGCAGAGAGGGTGTGTGGAGAAGACTCCGGAAGTGTTTCTGGGGGAAGTCCCGTGGCTCGGTTTGGGGGACTCTCCACCAAGGGCGAGACCCCTGGGCACGCGGCGCTCTGCGGGCTTTGCCCCCCGTGCCTCCTTCTCGCCGGCCGCGGGGGCCGCTGCCTTGCCGCCCTGGGTGCCGAGGGCCTTTCCGGGGAGAGCTCCCAGCGCCGTTTCCTCTGCTGCTGTCCCCCCAGAAGTGCGTGTACTGCCGGAAGCGGATGAAGAAGGTGTCGGGCGCCTGCATCCAGTGCTCGTGCGAGCACTGCTCCACCTCCTTCCACGTGACCTGCGCCCACGCCGCCGGGGTCCTCATGGAGCCGGACGACTGGCCCTACGTTGTCTCCATCACCTGCTTCAAGCACAAGTCAGGGGGCCACCCCGTGAGTGCTATGCCCGCCCCCGCCCCCCCCACTCCCCCCCACCGCTGCCCACGTGCTGACGCAGCCCCGTATCCCCCCCCCCGCCCCGCCCCCAGGCTCAGTTCCTGAGGGCCGTGTCCTTGGGCCAGACGGTCATCACCAAGAACCGCAACGGGCTCTACTACCGCTGCCGGGTCATCGGCGCCAGTGCGCAGACCTTCTACGAGGTGAACTTTGACGACGGATCCTACAGCGACAACCTGTACCCGGAGAGCATTACTGTGAGCGGCGCAGGGAAGGGGGGGGCGCGGGAGAGGGGAGGGGGGCTCCCCCACTCTGCAGGGTGGGTTCTGCACACACACAGCGGAGGGCGGTCAGTTCCAGACAGGCCCGCAGCCTGGGGGTCCCTGTGCCCGCACGGCCACCGTGAGAGTTGGGGCCTGGCCCGCCACCGCGTTCCTCGCTGCCAGCACCGGCCCTTAGATGGACGAGCGTGCCGAGCGTGGTGTGGGAGCTGCCGCCTGCCCCCTCAGCAGGCCAGGGCGCCCAGGGCCTCACCTCCCACCGCCTTCTTCCCCTGCAGAGCAGGGACTGCGTCCGGCTGGGACCCCCGCCCGAGGGGGAGTTTGTGGAGTTGCGGTGGGCGGACGGCAACATGTACAAGGCCAGGTTCATTTCCTCCGTGACGAGCCACGTCTACCAGGTGAGCGGGCCCTGCTCTGCGGGTGGGGCGGGGGCGGGGGGCCCTGGCCAACTCCTGCCCGCCCGGCGTACACGGTCAGGCCTTGTTACACCTGGGAGCTGGGGGTCTCGGTTGGCCGCCGTTTTCCCCAGAGAGAGGTGTTCCAGTGGTGCGTGTGGGAGATGACACACGTAACATGAGTTTACTATGTTAAGCATTTTTAAGCATAGAGTTCGGTGCCCCTGGTTTTTTTTTCAACCCGGATGGTTGCGAGTTTCTTCTCATGATGGTGGGAGAGAAATGACTTAGTAGCCGGTGGTCTTGGAGGAGGGTCACCCGCATTCCAGCTGCCCAAGTCGACGGCCGCTTGTCCTCGGCCGGTCTGCGCACTCCCAAAGCTCTTCATCCCGCACCCCTACACCGCTGTGCCTCTCGCTGCCCTTCCTCGACGAGTGGGGGCACCCCTCGGGAGGCAGCAGAGGCCGTGCCTGACACCTGCTGCCCTTTGCAGGTGGAGTTTGAGGACGGGTCCCAGCTGACGGTGAAGCGTGGGGACATCTTCACCCTGGACGAGGAACTCCCTAAGAGGGTCCGGTCGCGGCTGGTAAGTGGCCCCCGAAGCCCTCGGCGGTCCTCAGGGAAGCAGCCCTTCTGAAAGGCCTCGACCTCCCCTTCGTCCTGCTCCCCGGGAGGGCACCTGGTCAGTGGCGGGAAGGACGGGTTCCAGGGCCGGTGATAGCCGCACCAGCAGGAGGCAGACCCGCAGGAGCCCGGCTCCCCGGCCGTTGTGCTCGCGGCAGCTGCTTGAACACAGATCCGGGCCCAGCGTTGGCGGCGCAGGCACACTTCGGCAGAGCACATCCCTTTTCCAAGGGAACAACGAGTCCCAGGGTTGAGAGACAGTCACTGGTCTTTTCTCCCAGGCCTTCCGCGCTTGTCTTTCTGAAGTGTTTAATCCGGAGGCAAGGTTCTGGGGTGCAGGCAACTGTGGCGGTCGGTGAATGAGCTCCAAGTCCGAGCGGGGGCAGGGGCGGGTCGGACCGCTGACCTCAGACTGGAGGTTCCCACGGGGAAGGATGGGGCTTGCCGGACACAGCGAGGCTGGGCTGCTCCTCGTGGCCTCCATCTGGCGGGACAGACCAGGCGCAGGCCGCCCGCTCTCCCCGGGGCTGGTGGCTGGAGGGTGGGGGGGGGGGCCCTGTCTCTGGGCCCTGCACACGCAGGACTGGGGATTCACGCAGAGGCAGAAGCGCCGAGCAGCCACCCCTGGTCACCACGCAGTGTCACTCTCACAAGGTCCCTGGGAGAGGGAGCCCCCGGGTCCGTCTCTTGGGGCTGCTGTCACGAAGCCCCGCTTCTGGGGGGCTTACGGTACAGGCGGCATTTCTCACGGTTCTGAAGGCCGCATGTCTGAGGTCAAGGCGTGGGCAGAGTTGGTGGCAGGGGACCGCGACTTCCGGTTGACGGACGCCTCCTCCTGGTGTCCTCTCGTGGCCAGAGGGAGAGGGAGAGCTCTAGGGGGTCCTTTTGATTTAAGGGCACCGACCCCATTGCCGAGGACCCCCCCCACCTCCCGCTGCCGGCACCTCGGGGGCCAGGCTCGGACAGATGAATTGGGGGGACGCAGACCTCGGGGTCTGCGACGTGCCGCCCACTAACCGCTGTGCTGTCTGGTGTCCTGCAGTCGCTCAGCACGGGGGCGCCGCAGGAGACCGCCTTCTCGGGGGAGGACGTGAAGGCCGCGAAGCGCCCGCGGGTGGGCACCCCGCGGGCCCCCGAGGACTCAGGGCGGAACCCGGACTACCTGGCGTTCATGGAGAGCCTCCTGCAGGCGCAGTGCCGGCCCGGGGCCCCGTTCTAGGACAGCCAGCCGCCCGGCGACCCCTCGGCCCAGCAAGGCAGGCGGCGGCGGGCCCTGGCGTTTGCTTGCTGTGAATTCCTGTCCTCGCCTCCCCCGGCCCCGAGAGGCTACCTCCGCGCGCGGCCACCCCGCTCCGCGGCGACAGGAGCGAGCAGGACGCCGGCGCGCGGCCCGGACTCAGGGAGCAGGGCCACGCGGGCTCTGGGGGGTCCGGCCGGGGACTCGCCACCCTCCCCCCACGACTCAGATCCGTAAACCATGTAAGCTCTTCTTCTCGAAAAGGTGCTACTGCGTTGCCTGCTTCCTGAGCAGCCTTTGAGATTGTGACTTCTGTACAGACATCACCTTTGTGAGGCTCTTTCTAGAAATACCTATTGTTTAAAAAAAAAAAACCCGAGAAAAAAAAGGAAAACGAAGAAAAGGAAAAAAATCCCCAACGTTGTTTTCTAGATTTGTGGCTTTAACCATGAAGCAACACGAAACAAAAATGTTCTTTTTCTCAGAACCAAGATACATCGAGGGAGATAAAAGCATCTCGTTTTTTTTTGTTTGTTTGTTTGTTTGTTTGTCGTTGTTTTAAAACCTCACTTGTCTCCGTGAGCAGCAGGGAGGCCCGGGCAGGGCGATGGGGACAGGCACGGTCGTGGGCCCGGCCCTTGTCTCCCCCTGACTTGGCGAAGGTCTGGGCGGCTGGTACCGCCTCCTCGGCCCGCGCCACGGCTCTGCGCCGATAGGAGGAGGCCGGCTGCGCGCTTTGGAGGCGACCGTGGTCGCGGGGGTCCAGGAGCCCCCCTCCGGTCCGCGCACGCCGTCACAGAATAAACACTCTCTCCTCTGGTTTGCTTCTTCCCCTGGTGAGACCCCGCGCCGCTGAGGCCTCCAGTGTTTGTAGAAGGGCTCGGTGCCCACAGAGTGTGCCCAGCACCGCCCGGGGGCCCTCGTGTCACTCTCCTCCCGCCGGGTGGGTGGCTGGCTACCTGTAGCCTGCTGGGGAGGGACAGCGCGGGGCCATGCAGGCCTCTGGGTGGCCTGAGTCCGGCTGTTTCCCTGTGCAGGCGAGGCCTGTGTCCCCGGGCTCTGGCCACCCAGGCGACCACCGGCCCCCGTGTTGGCTGCTGTCCGCGTGCAGAGGGGTGCACACCTTGGACCCCGAGGGGCCGGTGGCACCCTGTGTCCCATTGGGAAGCGTGGATTTGTGCGTCTGGGGGAGCAGCCGGAGAGAACCAGACCCGCCTCCGGAGAGCTGGGGGTTGGATTTACGAGAGCGTGCCTGCGAGGGGCTTGGGAACCCCCCCGCCCCCTGCCCCGGGGAGCCTTCCCCGTTGCGGGGGGGCCCCTGCTGTCCTGCCCAGGGACCGACAGCATAATTTTGCTTGTGTAAAGAAAAAAAAAATTAAAAATTAAAAAAAAGAGTGTTCTGATGGTTACCAGGCCAGAAAGAACTATTATAAGGAGAACGGAAAGAATGTAAATGAGCCGGGAACCTTTCATTTGCTTGGTGGGGGGCGGGGGGCAGGTGCCCTGGAGTGGGGCGGGGGCGGGAGGCCCGGAGGGGAGTCAGCCGGGATGTGGGGGTTTCCCCGCCCAGACGCGGCACTGTGTTCATATGTAGTTTGAAAATGCTATTTATATTGTAAAGAGAACAAAAAGCGGGCTGGCCCTCTGGGTCGGGGGTGGGGGGGCCAGACCCAGGGGATCTTTCTGGGTCTAGGGTGACGTGCAGACAGGCCGCGGCTCAACAGGGGAGACGCACATTTCCCCGCAAAGGTATATCCGTGTCTATGTACAAAAACGAGAAACAAAAAAACCCACCCATTCTGATTTTTCTCCCCCCCAAGATTAAGGATGCGCTGTATTTTTGCCTAATTTCCCCTGCCTCTAGGTTCATAATGAATTAAAGGCTCGTGAGCACTGCGAATTACAGCTCGCTGTTGTGGTGGTGTCTTCATTTCTGGGTGGGGGCCGGGAGGCGCAGCGTGGGGTGGGGGGGTTGTGGTCCTGGGCCACCTGCTCCCAGACAGAGCCGAGGGAGGCCGTCCCAGGCGGATGCAGGGTGGGAATGCGGCCTCTCGGCTCCAGGAGGCCGTTCCTTCCCCAGCCCATGTCTGTCTGTCTGCCCGCCGCTTGTGTTCCCGCCGACCCCTCGCCGGATGCCGCCGGGCTCCACTCACGGGCAGGCTGGGGGCAGCGGTGGCTGGCGCAGCGGGTGCCCCTTGAAAGACAGCCCCTGCTTGTCTGGGGCCAGTGGCCACCCTCCCGCTGCCCTCCTGACCGCCCAGTTCCGGTAGCGTCTGAGCCAAGAGCCTGCCCAGACCGTGGGGTCTCCCAGGCTTGGGACGCGACGGGGCCCCTTCCCTTCATGAGTGACCGGTCTTGGGCCTGTGGCCCGGGTGAGGTGGGTCTGATCCCTGTCCTCGTGGAGCCGACAGGACTGGGAGAGGCAGCCAGTGAGTACGGCTCTTCTGGCGACGTAGAAAGCGCAGAACAGGGAGAAAGGTGCTGTGTTCACACGGGCAGTCCTGAAGGAGATGGTGGAGTGCGGCGGGCGGCGGCTGCGAAAGGCCCCGGGGGGGGGGGGGGCACCGGGCCTGGCCTGCTGGAGGCCCATGTGGCTGGAGCAGAGCGGGTGAGGGCGGGACTGAGGAGGGGAGGACAGAGAGGAGGTGGGGGCGGGTAGTGCAGGGCCTTAGGGACCCCATGGAGGACTTGGGCTTTGACCTTGAGGGAGGAGGGAGCCCTGAAGGGCCGTGGGCAGGGAAGGGCAGACCTGACCCGGCCGCTCACGGGCGCCCTCTTGCGGCTGCTGTGGGGAGGCGGGCGGCGGTTGTGAAGGCCCCACTGTGCCGTCTGTTCTCCGCCCCCCGGAGCGGGCCACTGCCCCAGGCGGCCTGGCATGGCCACAGAGGGCCCAGGGCCTCTCGCCGTCAGGCGTGCGACCGCGCAGAGCCCGTGTGGGTCGTGCCGGGGCCTGTGCTGGGCCCTGGAGAGAAAGACAGCTGCTGCTTCTCTGGAGTTTGGGGTTCAGGAAAGCACGGGGTACCCCAAACATGGCTGTGACACGTGTCCCCATGGACCGGAACAGGCGGAGGTGCAGTGCAGCCTGGCAGTCACCGCGGCTGTCGGAGAATGGCCGGAAGACTCTTCGAGGAGGTGATGGTTAAAGCGTCTGGCCTCTGAGGGATGGCCCGCCAGAGAGACCCCGGACGGGTGCCCCGCGCGGTGAGTGCACTGCCCGAGGGCCAGGCTCGGCGACCTGTAGCCCGTGGGCTGAGTCTGGCTTTCCACCTGCTCTCCGTAAGTAAAGTTTTATTGGCACACAGCCATTCATTTAGTCGTCATCTTGGGGGGCTCCGGCCCCGCAGCGGCAGAGACCACCCTGCCCGCAAGGACAGAGTCCGGCAGCTGCTGGCCCCTCCCAAGATACATGTGCTCACCCCAGACCTAGAGCAAGTGGGAGGCTGCGGGTGCACGTCCCCTCCATGGCCACCGCGCGAGTGCTCCCCCGTGGGGGCGGCTGCCTGCCCAGCCCAGACCCGGCCCGTCTCTCGAAGGCCCCCAGTGAGGCCACCTGCACTGCCCAAGCCCCCGCCCCCTCCAGGAGCGAGGGACAGTGAGATGCCCGGTGTCCCCCCGCCGTGCAGCTTCCATCCTGGCCGCTCAGCAAGTGACGGGGACCGATGACGCCCTCCCAGCAGCCTGCACAGGGGAGAGGCAGGGAGGGTCTCTCCTGCTCACACCACCAGCCCCAGCGCCCATTTCCTGAGAAACACAAAACCCAAGGTATGTGTGGGAAATAGGGTGTCTGGAGTTGTTTCTGTGGTACTGGCCCTTCTGAGTGGCCCCTGCTGGGCCCGGACCCCCCCCCCCAGCTCTGTTGTCCCCAAATCGGCTTCCTGGGGTCGTGGTCACCAAGGACCGTGAACTGAGTGGCTTGGAACAGCAGACACATTTTCTCTCGAAGTCCTGGAGGCCAGTTGTCTGAAATCCTGGTGTCACGGGGCCCTCTCCTGTCCCTGTCTGTCCCTAGAGGCTCCCAGGGAGGACCTTGCCTGCCTCTCCCCGCTTCGGGGGCCCCAGCATCCCTTGGCTTGTGGCCGCATCAGCACGTGACCATCTCCCTGTGTATCTGTGTCTTCCCTGCTCTCTGTCTCCCATGTCCATCAGCCTTTCTCTTGGAAGGGCACCGGGCATGGGATTTAGGGCCCCCTGGATAACCAGGATGCTCCCCTCACCCCAAGCCCTTAACTACACCTGCAAAGATACTTTTTCCAAATAAGCTCAGAGGCCCTGGGAAGTAGGGCATGGGCCTATCTTTTGGGGACACCCCAGTCAAGCCACTCCAGCATCCTTTCCCTGCCACGAACCTGAGGGTCCCTGCTGTAACCACCCGATCCCATGACCGTCCCCCCACTTGAGTGTGAGCCCCGTGTGTGTAAGGACCCGCCATGCTGGACCCAGGGCCTGGGACAGGTGGATCTTTGAGTCCCGGTGTTGGTGGGTGAGCTCTGGAGAGCCTCGGGGGGCTGCGCACCTATAGGGGCAGGTGGGAAAGGGTCCCAAGAGATGGGGCACGGGAGAGTAGCAGGGCGAGTGGGCGACCTCTGGGCACGCCTCTCAGAACAGCCCAGATGACAGCATAGCCTGTGTCGCGGACCACACCACCCACGGTGGCTGATTGAAATCCGGCAGGATGCGGTGGGGATCCCGAGACGGAAGCCACATGAACCCAGCTGTGCCACAAAGAGTGTTTAGAAACTGGTGTTCTGACCGGATACTGTTTGGCTAAAAACAAAGATACCAGGCACCCAGGTGGCTCAGTCATTAAGGATCTGCCTTTGGCTCAGGTCATGACCCCGGGGTCCTGGGATCGAGCCCCGCATCTGCTTCTCCCTCTCCCCCCTGCCTGTGCTCGCTCTCGGGCTCTCTGTCTCTCTCTCTCTCTCTCAAAAAAATAAAATCTTGAAAAGTTTTAAAAACACGAAGATACCTACACACGGACTCTGTGCTCTAGTTAGAAAACCGTGTCCCCACAGCTTAGCCATTCTGGAGGCGCTTTATGTAAATACAGGGGCCGGACAAGTGGGCAAATTGATGGTTCATGATGAGGGCCAGGTCTCTCTCCGTCAGAGAAAGAAATCATGAATCAGCCAAGGGCTGGGAGCAGCGAGAAGGGACCTCGTCCTGGGTTGGCATCAGGCATGTCGGGACGAACTCATGGTTTTGTACGCAGAGAGACTGTAGGTGCGGACAGATGGCCAGGCATCACGGACGGGCGTGGACGTGAGCGCCGGTGTGCACACGCGCAGCCGCGTGGTGCCCGCAGTGGTGAGCACACTTGGCACCTGGACTCTGGCTTCTAAGTACCATCGCTCCGTGCGAGGCACCAGAGCTCCTCGGAGAGATCGTTCCCTGTGTGTCTGGGGCAGGGAACACGCAGGATAAACTGGGACTCGCTGGTGTTGGTAGAGAGCAGGGAAATAACCGGAAAAGGACAGGGATGCCTGGAGAGGCCACGCGCAGGGGCTGAGCCCAGAATAATTGTAACAATAAACTCAGGGATGATATTGGATTATAATGTACAGAATAAAATAAATAGCCAAACTCCTAGAGATGAATGGGTGGATGGATGGCTAGAGGGACGAGAAGGTACAGCTCTTCCTTGCAGATCCTGATTACTGAACGGAGGAGGGAAGAGAGGAGGGGCGTTTCTGTCCAGGTGGCTGGCGGACAGTCACTCCGCAAACGCTGACAGAGCACCTTTCTCGTCCTGGCTCTGTCCCAGGGCCTTGGGCTGCTCTGCAGAAGAAGACAGGGAAGAAAAAAAACCTCCCTGCCCGTAGGAGCTCACAGCCTCTCGGGGGAGGCAGATGGGGGCTGTGGCGGGGCAGGGAATGTATATAGGGCATTCAGGGTCTTGCTGAGAATGTGACATTTGAGCAAAGACCCGAAGGAAGTGAGAGAGTGATCGAGTGTACATCTGGGGGATGAGAGCTCCACGGGGAGGGCATAGCCAGTGCAAAGGCCCCGGGGCAGCACTGGGCCTGGCGTGTTGGGGAAACATCGAGGAGGCCCAAGCAGCTGGTACAGAGTGAACAAGAAGAACAATAAACACATGGATTTAGTATTTATTTAGGGCATACTGGATACCATGGCTTTAAGAAACATGAAGCCAGGGAAAGGAATAACTGATAAGGAGGGGCTATTTTGGCCACAGAGGCAAGGTAGGCCTCACTGAGGAGGTGACATTTCAGTAAACACCAGAAGGAGGTGACAGAGTGAAGTAGGTGGAGATCTGGAGGAAAGATGTTCCTGGCAAAGTGCATGGCACGTGCCAAGGTCCTGGGGCAGCACTGGGTCTGGAGTGTTGGAGAAGCAGCAAGGGACCCCTGTGGCTGGAGCAGAGTGAGTGAGGGGAGAGAAGGAGGCAGGGGGGCCAGCAGGAGGGATTGAGACAGGTCCTGCCAGGCCTTGGCCTTCCCACCTCCAACCCAGGGAGGTGGGAGTCCTGGAGGGCTGTGGGCACAGGAGGGCAGGACCCTACTCAGTGAGCGTGGGAACCGCTGTGGGAAGGATGCATTGTGGAGGGCGAGGGTAGGAGCCTGGGGTCCGGGATAGAGGAGACCGCGCTGGTCCGGCAGGAGAGATGATGGGGCAGAACAGTAGAAGCCGAGAAGGGACCATTCTTCCGGGTTAGCAGCGTAGAGGTCCGTGCTGAACCCGGAAAGGGGCATCGGGGTGGAGCAGGAGACGAATGTGCGGTTGGAGGGTCCGCATTTTCAAACACAGAATCCTCTGTTCTTTGGTGAAAAGTAACACTCCATTCTGTGGACGGACTGTGATTGTAATAAGTCAATCCTCTATTAGTGGGGACTGAGGGTGTTTCTGGCTTTTCCCAACCAGGACCCATGCTGCAGTGAAGCAGGGTTTTTGTTTTGTTTTGTTTTGTTTCCAAGATTTCATTTACTTATTTGAGAGAGAAAGTGCATGGGAGGGAGGGGCAGAAGGAGAAGATGCGGGGCTCGATCCCAGGACCCTGAGATCATGGCCTGAGCCGAAGGCAGACGCCTAACTGACTGAGCCACCCAGGCGCCCCTGAAGCAGATTTTGGGTGCTCACGTGTACGTGTCTCTCTAGAACACGTTCCCTCCGAGAGTGTGGGGTAGGGATTGCTGGGTGGAGGCATCTGGAATTTTACTTTGAATTCCTTCAGCCAGGTGACCCCCACATGCCCAGGGAGGGCGCTGCGCGGCAGGTTAATGCCGCTTCCTAGACCTCCCGGACAGAAGCGGGGACCAAGCCGGGGACCTTGGTCTATGGGATAAGTGAAAAGTGACATCTGACCGCAGCCGCCACATTCCCTCCCCTTCTAATGAGTCGGGTTGAGCATCCTTTCACATGATTAAAAGCTTTTTGTCAGGACTGTCTTGAAACATATTATTTAAAAAAATTCCCCAATGACCGTTCCCGTCGGAGAGAGGGTTGATTTGCTGTTCGGTCTCTCGCCGTGCTATATCCGTCCCGCTCGGCGTCCCTCGCTGAGCCCCGGGTCAGGCGCCACACCCAGGGTGACTCTTCTCTTATTTGGTTCAGTGAAATGAGAAAAACCTGGCCTGTAATTAGTGTGCAGCGAGAGGAGCGGCGAGCAGCCGGTGTCAGCTCAGACGAGGACCCAGAAAACACAGCGACGTCTTGCCAAAGAGTTCTTGCTTGCCGTCCCCCGACAGCTAGAACGGGGGACCTTCCCATCAGTGGGGGCAGCCACACTGCACCCCGACTTTGGTCCCATTGACTTGCAAAGAATCCTACATTTGGGAATTTGGGTCAGCTGAACATTGGGATGCTTTTTATTTTTTTATTTTTAATATTCTATTTATTTATTTGACAGAGATCACAAGGAGGCAGAGAGGCAGGCAGAGAGAGAGGGGGAAGCAGGCTCCCTGCCGAGCAGAGAGCCCGATGCGGGGCTCAATCCCAGGACCCTGAGACCATGACCTGAGCCGAAGGCAGAGGCTTAACCCACTGAGCCACCCAGGCGCCCCTTGGGATGCTTTTTTAAAAAATACACCCTGAGGCTCCTGGGTGGCTCAGTCGGTGAAGTGTCGGACTCTTGATTTTGGCTCTGGTCGTGACCCCAGGGTCATGGAATCGAACCCCACGTTTGGGCTCTGTGATCCGCGTGGAGTCTGCTTGCCCCTCTCCCTCTGCTCCTCCCCCTCTCGTGAGCGCTCTCTCTCAAATAAATAAAACCTTTAAAAAAAAACAAACAACAATTATCTCTCTCCCTCTCCCTCTGCCTCTCCCCCACCGCCGATTGATAGGTAGATAGAGGAATATAACGTGAATCATCCTTCTCGTGCCCCAATCAGAGAGAAAACCATCCTGTATCACTGAAGGCTCAGACATCAGGTGACAGAGCCATTTGTGCAAAGGCTCAGTCTCCGAAAGAAACCCCAACTTGTTCTCAGAGCTGGGGTTGTCAGTTCCCATGGGATGCCGGATGGCCCCAGGCTTCCCCGAGTGGCAGAACACGCCCCCGCGAGCCCCGTCTGAGATCGCAGCCGTGAACGTGGCTGGAGCAGCCGGGGCCCAAGGAAATGTCGTCTCCAAGCTCATGTTTCAAACTCTCCGGCGAGCGCCCCTTCCCCGGGACGCCTGAGCCCTCCAGTGGGCAAAGCATGAAGTCTTGTCACCACCACCCCATTTGTCCCTCGGCAGAAGAGTGCCATGGGGCCACGGTCATCCACTTTCTTCGTGACTTTGCTGCCAAGGGCTGGGCTCTGCCTACCGGTCCAGCCTGTCCTCCCTGAGCTTCCCTGTGGCTCACGAAACTGCTGGACTGGGGAGACCCCCTTCCTCATAGAAAAACTTCCCAGGGATGGAGCAAGGCAGATGCTATGGCAGGAGAACCCAACAGACGTCCCCCTCTGCTTTTCCCTTGTCCCCGGCCGCCACCGAAAAGCCTGGGAAATAAAAAAAACCCTGCCTTCCCAAACTGTCTAACCTACTTGGGGTCCCATGACGGGGTTCTGGGATGGAGGGAAGTTTTAAAATTTCCTGCTGAAAGGGACAGTCAGGGCTGGCTGGTGCTGCCCCCTTTTGCATTCTTCTCTCCTCCTCCCAAATCAAATGTGGGTGTGATGGCTGGAGCCACAGCAGCCGTTTTGCAATCACCAGAGAGAGGTTGAGAGATGTCCCCGACGTCATTCACTCGTTCGTTGGATTGGTAGCGTTTGCCTAATAACGTGGTCTGAAAATCCCCCTGTGGCCCATTTCAAGCTACGAACAGGATGTCAATGAATGCAGAGTTGGAAAGAGACACAGAGTAGCACCCTATTGTGTAACGTTTCCATCAAACAGATATAATTATAAAAAAACCCAACAACCTCCAGAGCATAGATGGTAGCAAAATGTAATAAAATAATCAGTCTATCGCTTTGGTTTTAATATAACGTATGTCATTGTAAGTTTATATAATTTTATTTTTCATGGTGGCTGTTCCTGGCAACCCGTTCACGGAATTCCTGAAAATTCACGGATTGACTCTTGCGGGCGGGGACGAGCTGGATCCCCAAAGCACGGTGACCCCCCCCCAGCTTCTGTGTGAGTCCCACGGTGTGGAAAGATGCTTCCCCCATCCTGTCTCTGGCAACCAAATCTACCAGCTTGATACCAGAACTGCATTATTTTGCCCAAGTTCAAGAGGGGGATAAACACCCCTGGTTAAGCCCAGAGTGCCTTAGGGCCGCTATGATAGATCACAGATCAGGGGGCTTATAAGCAGCACATTTATTTCTCATGGTTCTGGAGGCTGGAGGTCCAAGATCAAGGGGCTGGAGAGTCTGGGGCTGGGGAGGGCTGCTTCCTGGTCCGTAGCCCAGGGTCTCTCGCCGTGTCCTCTCCTAGCAAAAGGGGCGCAGGATCTTCCTGGGGTCTCTTTCAGAAAAGCACCAATCCCATTCAGGGGAGCGGCACCCTCATGACCTGGTCACCCCCAAGGCCCCGCCTCCTCACGCCATCGCCTTGTGGGTAGGACTGAAACATATGCATTTTGGAGGACACACACGTTCAGTCCACGGCGAAGCTCTGTAGTCTGTGCGATTGGGACATCATCTGCTTGTCGCTGTTGACCCGACACTGGACATTTATCATATCATTAAATATTCATAACCCACATTTTAATATCAATCAAATCTTGTAACTTTTTATTTGGCCATAGTTGACCTTTCCTAGACACTCATGATGTCGCACAGCTCCGCAGGCCCGGCAGATACATACCCTTGAGTAACCACCACCCAGCACTGAACCTTCCGCAATATTCCCTCTCCCACCCTCCATGCTCAGAGGTAACCACTGATCTATTTTCTGTCCCTATAGACTAAGGTTGCCTCTTCTAGAACCTTCTGAACGTGGAATCGTGCAGAAAACAGCTTCCTCCCCGCCGCACAAAGCATCCGGGAATCACCCACATTGTCACGTATTCCCGTGGCGCGGTCCTTTTGCACGGCTGTGTCGTACTCCACGGCGTGGCCGGACCACTGTCCGCTTGCAACACTGGTGGGCGCTTGGCGATGGCAAATGAAGCCACGAAGCCTTTGTGAACTCATTCACACCTGTTGCTATTTGTAGATATTTTGTGAGAATTTATCCTTGGGTTTTGCTCCCTCTCGCTGGAACGTCTCCCTCTGGGGGACACTCAAGGTGGTTCCCAGCATGGGACGCTCCGAAAGAATGTTGCAGAGATGGTCCTTGTGCCTGATCGTAGAGCGGAGAGGGGACAGTGCCGGGGGTGTGCGGTGAGGGGCGCTAATGGCCACCAGGATCCGGGAGCAGAGGGAGCGACGGGAGCCCACGCCCAGGGAGAGGGTGGCGTTTGGTGGCAGAGCAGAGGCGCCACCGGGAGGATTCGGAGCGGGGAAACGGCAGGACTGGCCCAGGGTCTGTTGCAGGGGACGGGAGTGGAGGTCAGGAGACCCTCGAGCCGCTCCTGAAGGGTCACCTTTAGGACGGACTGAAGAACGAATGGGCGCAGGCAGCCTCGAACCCGGGCCTCCGCCGGGAGAAGCGCAGTTGACACCAGGGCCATGACCATCTGATAACAGGATCTGTTCGGAACAGCTGCCTGGTGACAAGTATAATAAAGCGTATTAATGAGGCCATTATTACTCCCTAATTAAAAGCTAATAACTAAGAGTTAATTGCCTTTAAAAGATGAAGCAAGGATGTGCTGGGATTTATCTCTGTTTGCCTTCGCTTGCCTGGATAGGCCGATATTTGGGAACTAATTAATTGAATCAAATCTTAAGAAAACTAATAATCTCCTCGTGCCGTGTGGGCTGTGAATTGAAAGGTGTTTGCGGTGTGGCTGAGCGTCGGCCTCTCGAGGAGTCCCGCGCCCTCCGTCCCCGCAGCGGGGAGCCCGGGGGCTTGGCGAGGGGAGACCAGGCAGCCCGGCCCGGCCCGCCACCCGCCTCCGGAGCCCGGAGCCCTGACCTTCCCTGTGGGACCAGCTTCCGGCTTCCCAGGAAGGGGCCAAAAGTGCTGCACGGACGTACTATGCCCACTTCCCCCAGCCGCCACCCCACCCCAAAAATGTCATTTTGCCCCGACCTCCTGCCTTGTCAAAATTGGGAAGGAAATTAGGAGAATAAGATCAACGTGGATCAACCAGCCGCTGCAGACCTCGCCAGGCTTCTCTTGTTATTTTATTGTTTTTAGAGATAAATTTATTTAAGGAAGATGGAGAGCGGCGGGGGGGCTGGGGGGTGGAGGGGCGGAGAGAGAGGGAGACTCTCCAGCAGACCCCTCGCTGGGCGTGGACCCCGACGTGGGACTCGATCCCAGGACCCTGAGATCACGACCTGAGCCGAAACCATGAGTCAGAGGCTTACACGGCTCAGGCACCCGGGCACCCCACGCATTCTCTCTTTAAACACATTTTAAGGGGCACCCGGGTGGCTCAGTGGGTTAAGCCTCTGCCTTCAGCTCAGGTTGTGATCCCAGGGTCCTGGGATCGAGCCCCGCATCGGGCTCTCTGCTCAGCAGGGAGCCTGCTTCCCCTTCTCTCCCTGTCTGCCTCTCTGCCTACTTGTGATCTCTGTCTGTCCAATAAATAAATAAAATCTTTAAAATAAAATAAAGACGTTTTAAATCCATATATATTGAATTAATTAATTAATTAAAATCCGTATATACTTTCATAAATCACATATCAACAAATTCAGCCTTTTAAAATGTATAATTCGAGCGCGAGGGACGCCACGAATTCCGTTTGGAGGCATCTTTGAGCTCGCCGAGTAGACACCACGCGCAAAGCTCACCCTCCCGAGCTGAAAACATTTATGGACAAGAAATTATCATTGAAATTAAATGGTGGCAGACATGTTCAAGGAATATTGCGGGGGTTCGATCCGTTTATGAATCTTGTGATAGATGAATGTGTGGAGATGGCAACTAGTGGGCAACAGAACAATGTTGGAACGGTGGTAATACGAGGAAATAGTATCATCATGTTAGAAGCCTTAGAACGAGTATAAACGATGGATGTGTTCATCAGAAGAATCCACTGTTTCCACATGTCCCCTCTCCATAGTACCTGTTTTACTGCAATATAAAAATCAGGTCGTGTGCATTTTCATATTGAACTTTTTTGTTAAATAAACTTTTATAGTAGCCAAAAAAATAAAATAAAATAAAATGTATAATTTGGTGACTTCTGTTGTAGTCACAAGGCCGTGTTCCCACTACCGCTAGGTTCTGGAACACTCCGTCACCCCAAAAAAAAGCTCTGTCCCCATCAGTGGTCACCCCCCATCTCCCTCCCTCCCTGGTCCCTGTGAGTCCCTTCCCCTCCGTGGAGGAGCCTGTTCTGGGCGTGTCACATGTGTGCACTCACACCCGGTGTGGCCTTGTGTGTCTGAGTCCCTCCCTGAGCGTCGTGGGCTCGGGGTCTGTCCCTGGGGCGGCGCGTGGGGGCCTCTCGCTCCTGCTCATGTACGAGTTTCTGTGTGGACGTGTTTTCTGTGCTCTCGGGATCTGCATTCAGTTTAAACTGCAGCGTTTTGAGTTGCACACATAACATGCCGATATGGCACTGGTCACTGTGAACAAAGCTCGTCTCTCCCCTTCTCCCCCCTCCGCACCCCTGCTCTCAGGGGGAGACCCAGCTCCTACAGCGCCGCAGTCCTTGTGTCTGGAGAAGTCGACGCGCCCCCATAGACGTGCACGCACCGAGATGAACTCCCCGTTCCAGTGAAATTTGGCTGTTCTCCTTGTTTGTTTTTCTAGAAAATCCCCATAGAGTTCCCTCCTTCTTTTTATTTTTCCTTTGCTCTGCGAACTGAGTTACAACTTAAATACAAAACAGCGTCTCTCTCTGTATCATGTACACGCCCCTGGGACTCACCGCGCTCCGGCCCAGCCAAATGTGGCCCCCGGTCTGGTTAGTATGGCCCAAAAATGAAGAATGCTTTTACATTTTTAAAAAAAATTTTATTTATTTATTTGACAGAGAGAGAGACAGCGAGAGAGGGAACACAAGCAGGGGGAGTGAGAGAGGGAGAAGCAGGCTTCCCGCTGAGCAGGAAGCCTGATGCGGGGCTCGATCCCAGGACCCTGAGATCATGACCTGAGCCGAAGGCAGAGGCTTAACCCACTGAGCCACCCAGGCGCCCGCTTTTACATTTTGAAACAGTTTTTTTTTTTTTTCAGTTGAAAGAAGATGAGTATCTCACCACACACAATTGCATGAAATTCAAATTTCTGTGCCGCCAACAGACGTTTTTGGGGGACACAGCCACGCCCGTTTACCTCCACATTGTCCGGTATGGAATTCTCGGTGGACGTGGTTTTTTACCTCCAGTCTTTTGAAGAGGCCGCCCTGATCGCTCCCGGCCAGAGGGGCGTCCCTAGTCATCTCGGGGCTCCCCTGCACGTGGCTTGTGTCTTCTGCAGTCAGGGTCCCCCTGTGGGCGTGGCCTCGGCCAGAGGGCGGGGGGGGGGGGCTGGCTTCGAGGCAGGTGTGGCTGAAGGGCGGGGCCTGCCCGTGGCCTCCCAGGTGTCCCCACTCAGGCCTGCGGGGCAGGTGGGGCCGGTGCCTCCCTCCAGCGGCCCTCGGGCCTGCAGATCGGCTCCGGCATCTGGGCTGGGGCACGGGCCGGGCTCCCTGGCCGGACGCTGCCGTCACCGTCTCTGCTCGGTTCCGGGCCAGGTAGGGACTCCTGCCAGGCGGGAACACCAGGCACTCTCCCTCCTCCATCTCAATCCTATTGCCCTGGGTCAAGCCCCAGAAGCTCCCCTGTACACCTTAAGGGGCGAGACCAATACAGGGGGTTCTTAAGAAGGGGCGAGGGGAGCTGGGTGCCCACCCCGCCTCCCCCCAGGCGGCTGCGGGTTCAGGACAGGCCCTGCCGCTGGCGCTCTGCCAGCCTGGGGGAGGGGCAGCGGGGATCCGTCTGGCGTAGGGGTGCTGCGGCCTCACCCCTGTGTTCTAGGATTTTCTCTGGTGCTGTCTTGTCCGTGAGTCATTGGTACTTGTTCTTGTGCGGGAGCCAAGTCCGCAATGACCCATGTCCCATCTTTTTCATTTTTAGTGGTTTTTTTTCTTTATTTGAGAGGGAGAGCGAGCACAAGCAGGGGGAGCAGCTGAGGGAGAGGAAGAAGCAGACTCCTTGCCCGGCAGGGAGCCCGACCCGGGGTTCGGGACTCGATCCCAGGACCCCGGGATGAGGACCTGAGCCGAAAGCGGACGCTTCACCGACTGAGCCCCCAGGCGTCCCGACCCCGTCCCGTGTCGGCGGCCTCCCCTCTCCGATTCTCCGCTTTTCTCCCGCAGGCAAAGCGGCTCACAGCTTCCCTCCCTCCCCAACCCCAGGGCTGGGCGCCTGCTTCTCCCGCTGCCTGCAACACCCGCCCCTTTGCCCCTCGCCCTTCTCTTTACCCCAGGGCTCTCCATTTGGATGTCCCCTCCTCCAGGAAGACTGCCCGCTGCCTGAGGGTGCTGCCCTGCGCCCGGCTCTCGTGAGCTCGCTGCCAAGGACAGCGGTGCTCCCTGCCCGGCCCTCGGGCTGTGGGCGTGTTTTCGAGTGTGCCCGAGTCGCGTGAACTCACTAGAGTTTCCACGAAGAGAGGGAGATGTGTTTGCAGACTGGGGTGAAATCCAGAAAGGGCTTGGCCGTGGGGGGGTGGGGACGGGCCTGAGCAACGCCCGGAAGCGGGACTTTGCCAGAATCGGCCTCACGGGGAGGAGTGGGTCGGGCGCCCGTGGACTCATCGGGACGCTTGGGCGCCAATGGGCACCACGTGCCAGGGCCCCGAGCGCGGCAAGGACAGTTAGCGAGTGACGGACTGCGCTTCTGTGGGTCTCGCTGCTGTCGAGGCTAATTGTTTTAAAGGAAGCTTCTCCCCGAGTCACGGGCAGCGAAGGGCGCGGTGTTTCCCAACTCCCGGCCCCACGGAGTTCGCGGCGGGCCCCGTCCCTGCGGGTGCAGCGGGAGCCCTGCCGAGGTCCCCCCCGAGCTGGCTCGGTCCTCTCCGGAAATCACACGATCTGATCGGCGCGTGCGTCTTTGCTGCTGGGCGCTTTGTCCTGTCGGAGACCACAGACTCCGGTCCTTTTTTTTTTTTTTTTTTTTTTTAACTTTTTATTTTGAAATGATTCTGGAGTGTTCGGAAGTGGCAAAGTCAGTACAGAGAGCAGCTCTAGGCATCCTCCTCCAGGGACTCACTCTTACCTAACGTGCTACAGCCACCAGGAAACTGGCCCGGGTACGGAGGGTCTCATTCTGGGCCGTTCGAGCCCCTCCCCGTGCAGGTCGCGGATATCCGGACACAGAACTGTTCCGTCCCCTCTGCAGCCGGTCCCCGTGCTCCTGACCCCTGCGACCGCTGAACTCTTCTCCACCTCCACGATCCGGGTTCTTTTAAGACTGTTATATAAAGGGAACGGCACAAGCACGTTGCCCTCTGAGATCGCCTTGTTTCATGCCAAGGGACGCCCTTGAACTTCTCCGGAGTGTGCTGGGCGTGAGTGGCTTGTCTCTTTTCATTACTGAGTACTATTCCGCGGCACGGAGGCCCCGGGGGCCCGGCGGGTCTGTTTAGCTCCTTCCCCGCTGCGGCTTCCGCCCGCTGGGACGAAAGCTGCGTCGAGCAGTCACGTCCAGGCTTTTTCGCAGGGACACACGTCCTCATTTCTCTGCGAGCGATGCCCAGGAGTGCAGTTGCTGGACAGTATGGGAAGCGTTTCGTGTTTTAGAAACTGCCGAGCTGTTTCCCAGAGGGGCTGCACCATTTTACCTTCCCACCAGCAAAGCATCCAGCACGCTCACCCCCTTCAGGCTTGTCCTGGAAGCCCCATGCCCCGACTCTTGGAAGGGGGGCGTTCCCGGGCCCCTGGGGGAGGCCTTGGAAGAGGAGAAAATGGGGACCGGTGGTTCTGCCGCAAGAGACGGTCTTAGCCTTTGCTCTCCCTGGAGGGCGCTGCGTGCTGAATGTGGGCATCACCCTCCCGGCCCCGCATGGGAGGGGTATTAGGAGGTGAGGCCTTGGAGAGGTCGCTGGGTTTGGATGGGGTCTGGAGGGCGGACCCCCAGGAGGGGATTAGTGCCCTTGGAAGCAGAGGAGGGGACCGGAGCACACTCTTTCTGGGCCCTGCGGTCATGCAGCGAGAAGGGGCACCTGAAGAGAGGGGGTAGGCAGAGCTCTGGCGGAGCCCGACCTCGCGGGCACCCTGACCCGGAACTGCCGGCCTCCAGAACGGGGGCAAAGAACGGCCTGTTGTTAAGTCAAGGCGTGTCGCTGCGGAGTCCGAGCCAGTTACGACAGCTGGGAGGCTCCCGGCCCCACGGCGCCAGGCTTCCGAAGCATCCCAGATGCTCCCCGACCACCAGACGGGAAACCCACCCAAGTCAGGCGCCGGAATCCCGAGCGAGAGTTGGAGGGTTCGATGGGATTTATCCTGAGAGATAAACTCTGCGATTGGCTTTATTTGATTCTGTGAGCCAGTTCGGTTTTTACGATCGCGACTGTGTGTGAGTCCTTGAAATAAACAAACACACGGTCAAGTGTTTGCCGCAATCTGGGCGTATTTTAGGGCCCCCAGATCACACCCGACGATGACACATCGCTCTCTCTCTTTCTCTGCCCCTTTGAGTCTGCAGCACAGTCACGGGGACATTTCTGGGGAAGGAAAAAAATCCGTTAGATTCTCCAGGAGTCTCTTAATCCTGCGCTAATCGGATGTTTCTCTTTTGGCTCTTTAACCTTTTCTTTGGAAATAACTGCGGACTTCTGGAAAGTGGCGAAAATAGGACATGGAGTCCCGTGCCACCCCCTGCAGCGGTGACCTCTTCGATGGCCTGGCCGGCGGGGGTCGGAGGGGACGCTGTCAAAACCAGGGCGGTGACAGGGGGTCAGTGCTGTTCACTGGGCAACGGACGACTGTCACTTTTCAACACGCATGCGTGTGTGTGCGAGTGGTTCCGTGCAGTTCATTCCACGTGTAGATTTGTGGCCCGTCCCCACCAAGACGGAACCGCTGTGCCTCCTGGAGTGACTCCATCAGCCCCTCCCTCTGCGGGAACCCCACCTCCCTCCCCTGCCCTCAGGAAACCGCAGATCTGCTCTCGCTGCCTCTCTGGGTTTGCCGTTCTTCGAGCGCCGCACCTGGGAGGTCAGGCCTGTGTCACCCGAGAGCCGCCGTTCCCGCCCCGCCTGCTGCCTTCGCGTCTGTCTGTCCCGGGTGCTGCCTGTCCCAGGGGCTTTCCTCCTTATTGTGGTCGAGTACTACCCGGAGTACGGCTTTGCCAGTTTGCTCAACCATTCAATCATCACAGGACGTTTGGCTCCCAGTATCTCGCCGTTCCGCGCGGAGCCGTCGTGAATATCGGTGTACGCTTTTTTGCATGAACATATGCTTCCCTTTCTCTGGGACGAGCGCCCAGAGACGTATCTGTTGGGTGATGTGGCAGCTACGCGTTTCGTTTTGAAAGAAACTGCTGATCTGCCTTCCAGAGTGGCTCTACCCTTCTGTATTCCTGCCAGCGACGTGGGAGACCTCCAGTTTCTCCACATCTGCTCCAGCATTTGGTGTTGCGACGACTTCGCTGTTTTTGCTCTTTTGCTAGGTGCAAAGAGGTAGGTGCGCGGCCGTGGGCGTAGCTCGCATCTCCCCGGAGTCTGATGATGCCGGACATCTCTTTGGTGGTCATTTGGCGTGCGATCATTCTCCTTTTAAAAGAATCGAGGCTTGGGGCGCCCGGTGGGTTCGGTGGGTGCAGCGTGAGACCCTGGGTCTCACGGTCATGAGTTCAAGCTCCGTGTGGGGTATGGAGCCGAAACGAACAAGTAAGTAAATTGAGGCTTCCCACGCAGTAACAAGTGTAAGTCTTCAGCTCAGAGTTCAGTCCGTGTTTCCGCGTGCGTGGAGCCTTGTGACGGCCCCGCAGACCAAGACACAGACGTGGCCAGAGGGCCAGCGCCTAGAAGCTTCCCTCCCTTCCCCGTCCTGGCAGATCCAGTGAGCTGATGTGGCTGGCAATGTTGCCCCACTCCACCCACCCCGGAGATGTCTGTGTTCTAAGCCCTGGGACCTGGGAATAGGTTAAGTGGCAGAGCAAAGCGAAATTAATTTAAGGTCGAATTAATTAAGGTCAGCCGCCCTTAGAATGCGGGGATTATCGTGGATTTACATAGGTAGGCTCCAGTAACCGCGGAGATTCTTAAAAGCAGAAAAAGGAGAGAGAGAGAACTGTGACTTCTCTCTCTGTCTCCAGATCCGGGAGAAGGTGATTGCAGATTCTGCCCTAGAGCCTCGCAGAGGAGCCACGGTTTTCACTTGTGAGAGCCGTGGGGGGGCCACTGCCTCCAGGACGGTGGGGAGGGGGGTGCAGAGAGTAAACCCACGCTCCGTTTGGGGGGCGGTAAGACCCGAGCGCGTCGCGACGGATGAGCCCGCTCTCGGCTTGCGATTTACATCAACGCAATCACGGAGAGTGTGTCGTTTGCGTCCGGCCATCTCTACATGGCAACACCGTTCAAAGTCAACCCTGCCGCGTGGATAATTCATTCCTTTTCACCTAAAAGTGGTATCCGCTTTACGGGCGGGCCGGCTGGCTCCTGGACGGACCGATGAGCGGTTTCCCATTTAGGTCTATTAGAAAAAAGGCCACTGTAAATCCAGCACGTGGGTCCCTGTGTGATCAGACGTTTTCGTGTGTCTCGGGTGAATACCTAGGAGCAGGAGGTACGTGGCCTGAACGTGCAAATCATTAGCTTCATAAGCCTCGTTTTCCAGAATGGTTTTACCACATTCCGCACCCCCGCCCCCCTGAGCTGTGCATTTCTGATTCTCCGCACCCTCCCGAACTCCCGACGTCAGTCTTTTTAAAGTGGAGCTGTTCCAAAGCCCGACCGTCCCGCACGGCAGCCGCTGGCCTCGTGCAGCGATTTCAGCTCAAATTAATTCAAATGCAATAAAGTGTAGAATCCTGGTCTCCTGCCCGTGACATTCCGTGTGTTCCTCGGCGGCACCGGCGGAGAGCAGTTCCATCCATCATCCCAGAAATTTCGATCCAACGGTGCCGCGCTCGTAGGTACGAGGAGGCATCTCATTATGGCTTTGATTTTTCATTTCTCAGTATCATCTCATGTCTCCTTTTTTTCCCCTTAAAACCCTCCAGTGTGGGATTCTGTCTCTTGTCAGTCATTCAGAAGCTCTAGCTCTCTCGGGCACGGTCCCATTTCTCTGCACCACCCCCCCCCCCGCCCTTGGGCCACAGCCAGGATCTCCGTCTCTCTCGCCGCCCCCATAAGTAGTCCCTTACCACAGCCCACAGCCCATGACTCTCCATCCCCACACCCCCCAGCGCCCGGCCCCCACCTCCTCCAATACTTTCTCTGTGCAAAAGCCACATGGATCTGTTAAAACCTAAGCCTGATCGAGTTTCTCGGTTGCTAGCCTGTCGGCTTCAGGACGGTAAGGATCTTGGTCTGGCTTGAGTGATCACTGTTGAAGGTCAGGGGCCTGGTATGCAGTAGGTCTTCAATAGATGCTCGCCAAATGAATGAATGAGCAAAGGGCTTACAGTGGTTACCGCGGAGATCACGGCTGGCCCGCCCAAAATCCATTCCCCCTCTCTGGTCTCGTCACAGAATCCTAGTTTCATCTGGGGGACCCATGCCTCCTGAACTACATGTAGTCAAAAGACTACATTTCCCAGCCTCCTTTGCAACTAGATGCGATCTTATGAATACATTCTGGCCACTGAGATCCTAGTGGAGGTTTCACGTGGGATTTCTAGGGAGGCTTTTTTTTTTAAAAGAAGCTGATTCAGGTGGAAACTGCATCATTGTGTCCCTCCTCCTCCTCCTTCCCTCCTTTCTCCCGTCGGGTGCCTGGAATGAAGGCATGATGGCTGGGGCTCTGGCAGCCACTTTGGGTTCTGCAGTGACTCTGAGAAGGGTGGAGAGAGAAGAAGAAAGAAGCCTAGGACCGTGATGGCCACCGATGTGCTAACCGGCCCAGTAGTCGCTCCCCTTCAGATACCTCATTTATCTTGTTTGAGCTGCTAGCACTTCGGCGGTTGTGATCTACCCTGGACTGAACTCACCAGAAGGAGACGCAGGATTTGTGGACAAGTACTTAGCGTGGGGGGTGATTCCACGAAGCCCTGGGAGCGGGTGGAGAATTGAGGTGGGAAAGGAAGGGAGTCAATACACAGTGTGTTCGTGGGTGGGTGACATGTGTGAGTAAACCGGGCTCCGTCCCACCCGAGCCCCTGGAGACCATATAGCGTACAACCTGAGTCGTTCACCAGAACAGCGTCCTTGCGAGTGAGGGGTGAGTGAGGGCTGAGTGAGAGGTGAACTTTGGGTGGGACCAGCCTATCCCCAGTGCCCCCTGCTCACCCTGCACAGGGCTGAGTTTGCTCCCGCAGCCGGCGCAGATCCCAGGAGTGGAGTCGGAGATTTCCAGTTGGCAGCCTTTGATGTGCTGAGAGGAGAGCGGGGGTGAGGCTGGGCTGTGACTCGTATCCACGGACCTCACAGTCCCTGAAGCACCTGCGTGGGCTCCCCTCTGCTCTTAGGACAGACTCCTGAGCGTGGGTCTACAAGCCCCGCATCCCAGGCTGCCGTCTCTTGGACCTGTTCCACGCGACGCTCCCCATCCCCAAATCTCTGAAATGCCCCCAGGCCCCTTCCACCTTGCAGGCCTTTCCCCAGGCTGCTCCCTGGAGCACTTGTCAGCCCTCCTCCTCCTCCTGGCCCCAGCTTATATTCATCCTTTGGGTCTTCCCTTACGTGACACCTCCTCCAGGGAGGCCACCATCCAGCTTGAGCTCCCTGCTGCAGGCTTCCATACTTCTTGGGCTTGCCTTTGGAGAAATTCTCAGTCATATTATATGATGACTCATAGACGATTTAGGGGTTTGTCTCCTCTGCCCGCTCCCCCAAAGGTACCTGGTCCAGGACATGGTATACAGTAGGTGCTCAATATCTACCAAGAAACTCAGGTCTGCCGAGGGAGGGAAGTGTGGCCTGGATCACACATCTGAGCCTCCTGGCATCCTTTCCTGCTGCCTCCCAGTCCCCCTGGGGGCCCCTTGGCCCTTTACTCCAGAACTCTCGTAATTGAAAGCAAATGTTCCCTCCAGAAGTTTACCGTATCTGTGTTCATCTTCTGTGTGGGCTAATTTTATTAAAGTTCCCCAAAGAGAGAATTGTAAATTCATTAGCGTGCATCTTGGACCAGACCCTCCTGTATGCTGGGTAAAAAAAGATTAGAAGTCAGCTGGGCCCAGTGATAATGAAACAGAAGATGCTCAAACATAATTCTTAATTAAACTGTAATGAGATAAGAAGTTGTCGCCGGCTTGTGGGCCTGGGCTGAGTTGTCCTCGTTCTCAGCCTAACGCTGTGATTTATGATTCTCTTCCCTCATTGATGTAATTAGTTTTTCTCCCCTCTTAAAAAAAAAAATCCTAAACATTGAGATCATATATATTTATATAATAAAAACAAACCCTGGGCCAGGGCTGGGGGTTGCTTTTACCCTATCTGAATATTAACTTCCACTGAGCAAAAATGAACCCAGGAGAGGCAGAGGGAGGAGGGGCCAGATGTGAAAACGGGGTGCAGTAGTGCACCCAGCAGTCCCAACCAGGGGAGCCCTCACATCTCCAAATCAGGGTCACCGAGGGCCCCGTCTGTCCACCAAGGCTCAGAGCTGTCCTGTGTGAGGCGAGGGTCGCCTTGTAGCGGGTCCTAGAGCCCACGGGCAGAGCTGTCTGGTCAGGGGTCCTCCTCCCAGTCACTGAGCTCTGGGATCGGGGTTGGGGGGCTCAGAAATCCCAGGTTAATTTAGGAGCCCGGTGATAGAACCCCTTGCAGCTGTCTTGGAGGGGTTGGACTTCTGTGGCAGGATATGGACATGGGGGGTGTTTACAGAATAGAAATGATGGGACAGTTAGGGCTGTCTCCCTCCCCTCGTGTTATTTGTTCCAAAGTGCTGGGAGAGGGTGACCCAGGCTAAACCCATGACCACACCTTGGCATGGTGTAGTGAGAGGGCATTGTGACACCCTCCACCCCCGCCGCCGAAACCACATGCAACGAGGACCTCTGTGGCCCAGAACCAGGTCTGATTAAACATGGGGGGCATGGGGCGACGGCAGAGGGCTGTCTGCTGCAGGAATTATGGCCAGCCGTTTGAAGAGGATGGCGTGTGGGGCGTCTGGGTCCCCAGCCAGGACATCTCATTGGCCCAGAGCCCGGGGCCTCGCACCCAGTTCTGCACCCTGCTATGGTGACGGGCGTCATCAAGACCATGAGCATTCGCCGAGCCCTTTTTATGCACCTGACGCCGGGGTCAACAAGTGTATAGGTCAGTTATTGCCGCATAACGAATAGTACCCAAACTTCACAGCTCGAGGTTAGAGCACTTATGGCAGAGGGTCTGCGGGCCAGGGCTGCTTGGGGCAGGGGGGGGGGGTCCCCTGCTGGAGAGGCTCACAGTCTGTAAGGAGGTGTGGGTCTGGGGCCGAGAAAAAGAATCTGCTTCCACCCTCCCAACCATGGCCGTGGGACGGAGGGCGTCAGCGCCTTGCTGGCTGGTGGCTGGGGCCACGCTCTGTTCCTTGCCCCGTGACAATGCCATGTGGCAGTTTGCTTCATCAGAGCGGGTGAGCAGAAGGCCAGAGGGTGGGAGCAAGACGGAAGTCCCCGACGCTCACGACCTCATCTCGGCCGTGACATCTCATCACTTTTACCTTATTCTGTTCGTGCAAAGTGAGTCGGGGGTCCTGCCCCCCGCATAGAGGACCAGGCAGTGGAGGGCCTCGGCGGCCGTGTCAGAGGCCACCTAGCTGCGCTGCGTGTGTCTTCTGCAGCCGGATCATTCCCCGCTGCACCCGCACACCGGACGCAGCGCCTGGCACGCACTAGGCGCTCCGTTAACAAATGTCTGTGGATTCGGCGACACTCGTGAGGCTTTTGGATTCCTTCCTTCATTCGTCTGCCTGTCCGACGAGTATGGACCCAGCGACTCAGATGCCAAGCCTGGGGGCTGACGCCTGGCAGTTCTCACCAGACCCCTGCCCTGGGGGACCTCACAGTCTGGTGGGGGGCAAGTAATGTTCGACGAAGACCCACACATGGAAATCTCACCAGTGGGATCCACGCTGAGATGTCGGGGCACTGGGAGGATGTCTGGGCGGGGTGGACCTGGCCCGCAGGGCCCGTGAAGCTTCTGGACGAAGCTTGAGCTGGGGTCTGAACGGCGAGGGAGAGACACAGGAGTGGCCTGGGGCAGGGGGAAGGCTCCAGGCAGAGAGAACGGCCTGGGCAGCGCTGTGAGTGGGACAGCTAGAGTGGGTGGCGGGGGCTGGCAGTGCGGAGTCGGCCTTGGGAGGCCCTGTAGGTTTAAAGAGAAGTTTTCACTGAGGGAAGTTACACCACGTAAACCCAACACATGAAAGTTTATAACTTGGTGGTTTTCAGGAGATCCAGAGCTGTGCAAACATCACTACCCTCTTATTCCAGAACATTCCATCACCCCAAGAGAAACCCCGGCCCCATCAGCCGTCACCCCGGCCCTCACAAGCCCCTGTTCTGGGCGTGTCCCACGCACAGACTCACACCCCACGTGGCCTCCTGTGTCCGGTTCCCTCCCTGGGCGTCCTGGGCTCGGGGTCCGTCCCCGGGGCCCCGCGTCAGGTGCCTCGCTCTTCTTGTGGCCGCGTGTTGGTCCAGCAAGCGGACGGGCCGCCTTATTTTTATCCATTTGGCGTTGACGGGCGTTTCGGCTCTCAGAATCACGCTGTTGTGAACATCGGTGGACGAGAGAGAATGCAAATGTGTCTGACGGTCAAGTGATTGTGCAAACACGTTTGCCTTCTCTCAGGAGGACCCCGGGGCGCCGAGTCACCGAGTCACTGGGTCACTCGCTGGTCCTGACATCTGGGGACCTCCCACGCCCCTCCCTCCGGCGCCCTCCCCAGCCGTGCACTCTCGCCCGCACCGGTGGCCGCGTCTAGGCGGCCTGCTGTAGGAGGCGTGGGGTTGCTCACCGGGGCTCTGGGGGTAAGAATCCTGCAGAGACCCTGCTGGACCCTTGTAGGAAGTCACCGGGGACGGAGCTCCCAGCGGCTTGGTAAAGCCAGGGGCTCCCGGCTCAGCTGCTCTCCTGTGCCACGTCCCCCGCTCCCCCGCGTGAGGGCACCTGGGGGGCGGAAGGGAGGGGGTTCAGCCCATGCAGTCATCCCACAACCGGGAACCATCCTCACAGGGCCCCAAGACTGGAGGAAGGTCGGCTATTCAAGATGTCCCTTCAGCCGAGCCCCTTTCCGAAAGGGCCAGAGCGAGAAGAGGCCGGGAAACAAAGCCCAGAGACGGGAGACGCGCGGCCTCCTGCCTTCCTTTGTAGGGTCCAGCCCGCTCTCCGGTCTGGGGGGCTGCGGGGGGGCGCGGGCAGCCTCGCCTGAAGCCGTCTGGCCGCAGCCGCCCATTGTGTGCCCTCATTGAAATGCAAACAGAAAATTAGAATTCACCCGCTTCCCTTCCCCTTTCTTCTGGATTTTAATGAATTCAGCAGTTACAGGCTGAGCTGGAAAAAAAACCCTGGCTTTTGAGGTTCTCTCTCTCTCTCTCTCTCTCTCTCTCTCTTTTTTTTTTTATCAAAAGAACAATTTTCATGTCAAGCCTGGTCCTCACCGTTGGTTCATCATCATTCCGCAGGACGTCCCCTGGGCGTTCCACGGGCTGGGCACCACTTTGCTGATTCCCGGCCGGAGGCTCTCCGGCTCTCCGTCAGCTCGCCTCATTTTGATTCACAATCAGACTTTATGGAGTCACAACTGGTGTCGCCTGTGTCCACGACAGACCATCATGAGGGTAAATATGTAGGAGAATGTATTTGCAAAAGACACTTTTGATACAGGATGGTACCCCCCCCCCCCCGCCAAGCGCAAATAACTCTTAAAACTTAACCATAAGCTCCCACCAGACTCAAAACTGTGAAGGTAGGAGATTTTCCTCTAAACTGGGGACAAAGACAACGATGCCCACTCTAGTGTTTCCATTCGACGTCATCCTGGAAGCCCACGCCGGAGCAGTCAGGCCGGAAAAGGAGAGAAAAGGCATCTGATTGGGACAAGAAGCCAAATTGTCTGTTTGTAGATGGCAGGATCATGCCTACAGGACACCCACAAGCCCACCAGGAACTTGCTAGAACACAGACGGATTCAGTAAAGTTGCAGCACACGAAGTCCGTATACGCAGACCGGGTGCATTTCTGTGCACCGACCATGAACTGCTCCCAGAAAGGGGGTAAGCAGACATCCCATGATGAGAGCGTCAGAAAGAATAAAATACTTAGGAATCCGTGTTACCGAGGGGGTGAAAACTGTGGGCCCTGAAAATTATAAGGCACTGATCAAAGACACAAACAAATGGAAAGATACTCCGTATCCCCGCGGATTGGAAGAACTAACATTGTGGCAACGTCCGTAGTCCCCAGAGTCATCTGTAGATTCAGTGTAATCGTCAGAAAAATTCCAGTGGCATGTTTTTGGTAGAGATAGAACAATCCTAAAATCCATACGGAACCACTCAAGTCCCTGAATAACAACAAAACAGTCTTGAGGGAGAAGAACAAAGCTGGAGGCATCACCCGTCCCCGATCTCAAACGGTCCTGCAGAGCTGTAGTCCTCAAAACAGTCCAGTACCGGCGGAGACACAGACACACACAGGTCGGCGGAACAGAAGAGAGAGCCCAGAAGCAGACCCACACGTCTACGATCGCCTGGTCTTCGACAAGAGCGATGAGAACACACAGCGGGAAGGGAAGTCTCTTCAGTAAATGGTCTTGGGGGAACCGAACAGCCACGTGCAGGACAGGGAAATCAGACCCTTATCTCACCCCATATGCAAGAATCAACTCAAAACGCATTGAAGGTGTAAATGTGAGAACCGAGATTGTAAGACGCTAGAAGAAAACATAGGTGAAAACCTTCGTGACATTGATCCGGGCGATGGTTTTTTCCACATGACGCCGAAAGGAAAAATGGGCAAATGGGATTTCACCAAACTTTTAAAAAGCTTCCGCACAGGAAAGGAAGCCATCAACAGAGCGGAGTGACCACCTAGCGGACCGGAGGAAATGTTTGCTGCGCAACCTCTGATAGGGGGTTCCTCTCCAAAATGTGGAAGGAACGCACACGACCCAGTAACAAAAAACCCAAGTAACCCAATTTTAAAATGAGTAAAGGATCCGAATAAACATTCCTCGGAAGAAGATACACAGGTGACCAACAGACACATGAAAAGATGTTCAGGGACGCCTGGGGGTTCAGTCAGCTGAGCATCTGCCTTTGGCTCAGGTCATGATCTCAGGGTCCTGGGATCGAGCCCCGCATCGGGCTCCCTGCTCTGGGGGAAGCCTGTTTCTCCCTCTCCCCTTGGGTTCCCTCTCTTGCTGTGTGTCTCTCTGTTAAATAAATAAATAAAATCTTAAAAAAAAAAAAAAGATGTCCAATGCCATTCTTCATCAGAGAAATGCAAATCAAACCTACCTGAGGTCTCGCCTCGCACCTGTCAGCGCGGCTAAAATCAACAACGCAAGGAACAACGGGTTGGCGAGGCTGCGGAGAACAGGGAACCCTGCAGTGTCGGTGGGAATGGAGATTGTGCAGCTGCTGCGGAAAACAGTATGGAGCATCCTCAAAAATTTAAGAATACACCTACCCTGTGATCCAGCAGTCCCACTTCTGGGTACATACCTGAAGGAAAGGAAATCACGATCTCAAAGAAATATCTGTGCCCCCATGTTCCTTGCAGCGTGATTCGCAATAGCCAAGCTACGGAAACACGCTATGCGTCCACCGAAGGAGGCGTGGATAAAGACGGGATATACATATGCAATGGAATATTATTCAGCCTTGAAAAAGAGGGAGGGGCGCCTGGGTGGCTCAGTGGGTTAAAGCCTCTGCCTTCAGCTCATGTCATCATTCCGAGGGTCCTGGGATTGAAGCCCCGCATTGGGCTCTCTGCTCAACAGGCAGCCTGCCTCCCCCCTCCCCCGCCTGCCTCTCTGCCTACTTGTGATCTCTTAATAAGAATAATAAAATCTTTAAATAAATAAATAAATAAAATCTTAAAAAGAAAAAAGATAAAGAGGGAAATCCTGTCATCTAGGATAACAGGGATGAACCTGGAAGACATTATGCTCCATGAATTAAGCCACACACAGAAAGAACAAAACTGTACAGTACTCATTTCTCTGTGGAATCCAAAAAAAGTCAAAGTCCTAAAAGCAGAGAGTATAATGGTGGTTGCCAGGGATTTGGGGGGAAGCAGGCGTGACGTGGAGGAGACGCTGGGGAAAAGATTTAGCCCTTTAGTCACCTGGGATGAGTATGTTCTGGAGATCTAGCATACGGCAACAAGAGAATTGTCGATGCCGTTGTAGAGTTGGAATTTACTGGAGAGTAGATCATAAGCATAATCACGACACATACACGAAAGGCAATTATGTGAGGCGCTGGGTACATTCATTGCCCTGATTGTGGTGATCATTTCACAGTGTAACCTCTATCAAAACAAGCATGTTGTTTCCCTTAATTAGATACTATCTTTATCTGTCAATGATATCTCATTGAAACTGTGGGGGACAGAACAATAAGAGAACAACCAACCCAATTTAGAAATGGGCAAAAACCCTGAACAGACACACCACCAGAGAAGATCCACAGAGGCAGATAAGCACATGAAAAGATGCTCCACATTTTACGACGCCAGGGAAATGCAGTGGGGGTCTCAGTGAGACACCACCACACGCCTGAGAGAACGGCTGAAGTCCCAAACACTGACGACGGCCAGCTCCGGCAAGGGTGTGCAGCAAAGGGAACTTTCGTCTGTTGCTGATGGGGATGCAAAATGGTCCAGCTGCTCCGAGAGGTGAGTGGAGTCTTACAAAACTAAACCTATTCTTACCATATGACCCAGCAATGGCACCCCTCGGTATTTACCCAGAAGAGTTGAAAATTTATGTCTGCACAAAAACCTGCACACATAGGGTTCCCACTTTCATTCATGATTGCCAAAATCAGGAAGCCATTGAGATGTCCTTCAGTTGGTGACCGGATAAACGAGCCGTGGGGCATGTAGACCGTGGGGGATTATAAAGCCGTGAAAAGTCGGGAACCGTAAATGTGTATGATCAAGTGAAAAAACCAAGGTGAAGTTCATAGCGGGAGTAGGATTCCCACGAGGACGTTCTGGAGAAGGTAAAACCATACAGATGGTATTAGAGAAAGCATCAGTGGTTGCCACAGGTCGTGGGGAGTGAGGAGGGAGGAATAGGAGGAGCACCAGGGATTTTTAGGGCAGTGGAACTACTCTGTGTGTACCACAGTGGGGATACGGATCGTTGTGTACTTCATGTACAGCATCCACAGTGACCCCTAATACGATCTTGGGACTCCGGGGGAGGCTATGTCCATGTGGGTCCATTGACTGTAACAAATGCACTGCTCTGGGGTTGGGGGTGGTGCCGATGATGGGGGAGGCTGTGCCTGTTGGGAGGGAGGGCAGGAGATTTATGGGAAATCTTTGCTTTCTGCTCAATTTTGTTGTGAACCTTAAATGGCTCTGAAAATGATAGTTTTTTAATTTAAAGGATAAATATGTTCATAAAAATTTGCCTACCCGAGGACTTGAACCCCAGAACTGATGATACCCTTTGAAATGAAAGAAGAAGAGGGGCGCCTGGGTGGCCCCATCAGTGAAGCCTCTGCCTTCGGCTCAGGTCCTGATCCCAGGTTCCCAGGATCGAGCCCCATGTGGGGCTCCCTGCTCAGCAGGAAGCCCGCTGCTCCCTCTGCTTGTGCTCACTCATTCTTTCTGACAAATAAGTAAAATCTTTACCAAAAAAAAAAAAAAAAACAGAAGACGATGAGGACCGAGCAATTCCGCTCCTGGTGTTGGCCCCAAGGCTGGCTCTGCATCGCTGCGCCCTGATACCAGCTTGCAGAACACAGTTTTCTGAGCCTTTGTGCAAGAACGTCCGCAGCAGCGCGGGTCCAAAACTAGAAGCAAAGCCACACGCTCGTGGACAGCAGGAGAAATGTCCCTGCCACAGAATACGGTGGAGCAGCAGGAAAGTGGGCGTCACGTAAGGGGAGTGGCGTGCGGTGCCACGTGGCAGTGTCCTCGTCCTATCGTGGAGTGAACGAGGCCAGACCCCGAAGAGAACAGACCACGTGATTTCTTTCTAGGAAGCTCAAGACCGGGCAGGACTGATGGACGGTGATAGAAATCAGAACAGCAGTTGTCCCCGAGGTGGAGACCCCCCTGGGGCTCTGTCTCTCTCACTGCAGCGGGGGCGGGGTCTGTTCTACTGGAACCCGGGGACTACACAAGTGCTTCTTGCTGTGTCCTCGTGTATCGGAAGGAAGAGGGAGCTCCCTGTTTGTTGGTTTTTTAAAGACTTTTGTCAGAGAGCACACAAGCAGGGGGAGGGCAGAGGGAGGGGGGAAGCAGGCTCCCTGCTAAGCAGAGAGCCCGAGGCGGGGCTCGATCCCAGCACCCTGGGATCATGACCTGAGCCGAAGGCAGGCTCTTCACCCACAGAGCCGCCTATGTGTCCCTTCCCCGGGGTATCCTATAAGGGCACGGATTTCATTTACATAGGCTCCGCCTCACGCCTAGTCACCTCCCCCAAAGGCCATCCCTCCTCTACCATCTCTCTGAGGGGCAGGACTTCAACATAGAACTTGCCGGGTGAGGGGGGACACCGTTCAGCCCATAACACCTAGTTGAACTCCATAGAAAAGCAGAAGGAAGATCAGGCTGGCTGGACAGCCAGGGGGAGGCGTTCCCTGGGCGGGTGGGGAGCACCCAGCTTGCCGTGGTCCCTCCTGCGGCAGGTGCCGACTCTGGCTGGAGGGAGGGGCGTGGGCAGCCCGGCAGCCCGTGGGGCTGTGCAGGAGGTGGCTGGGACCGCAGGAGTCACCCGGGCACAGCCGGCAGCCCCCCTGCTCCTCCAGTACCTGCCTCCAGGGCCCCCAGCCCCGTCTGAGCTTGTGGACACACACGCTGGCCTTCAGAGGGGAAGGGCTGCCCACAGTCAAAGTGAATGGGCCAGTGGGGCTGGTGACTTTATGTCCGTCCGCACAGTCCCCTGCAGCTGTGGTCCCTTGCTCGCCTCTGCACGGCTGAGCCTTCCGCCCTCCACCTCCACAAAGACATTAAAACCTGCTCACCGCATCCCTGGGGAGCCTTTCCAACCCCCTCCTGCCTACTTCCCAGCTTGTGTTGTCTGTGGCAAATTAGCATAGAAATCTAATTTGTGAGTCTGTTTCCCCCACTTGGCACCAGACCCCATGGAGGTCATGGCGGGGCGGTGGTCGTGTGTCTTATACACTCTTGAATATCCAGCCCCTGACACGAGGTTTATTTGATATCATGAACTCTCTAGTGCCAAAATGTCCAGGTTCAAATCCTGCCTCTTCTATTTTCTGGCTGTGTGTTCTTGGGCAAGTTACTGAACCTCTCTTGCCTCTGTTTTCTCATCTGCAAAATGGGGATGATGACGGTACCTTATCGCAGCAGTCTGAAATGTTACAATCATCACTCAAATGGTAGTCGTTTTTTGTGATAGTGATGGGGCCCCAAGAGGGGACAACATCGTTAGCAAAATTTTGCGGTGTCTTCATTCTCCTGGGCTGCTGTGAAGTCTTTAATAGGTGATAACGGTTAGAAGGGCTTTCCTTCACTTTTTGAATTCATTTTTAGTCACATAATCACCATTTTTAGTCACATTTCACCAATCAGAAATCTTGGAGCACCTGGGTGGCTCAGTCAGTTAAGACTCTGACTCGATTTCTGCTCAGGTCATGATCTCGGGGTCGTGAGATTGAGCCCCACATTGGTCTCCACGCTGGGCATGGAGCCTGCTTGAGATTCTCTCTCTCTCCCTCTGCCCCTCCCTGTCAATAACTAACTAACTAACTAACTAACCAGAAGTCTTACTGCAAAAAGCAAAGTACCGGTCCCCCCATCTTTCATCCTGGCCGCATCCTTGCCCTCTGCTCTGGTCTGTGTTGCAAACTTCCCACGGGAAGCCCCAAGGACTCCATAATGTTGCAGGTCAGTCGTCTGGACCACACAGGCGGGGGCTCGTTTCCATGGCGTGATGTCTGGTCCCCATCTAACAGGTCAGGGTTGCAGACCAGGGCGCCCGCATGGGGCCTCTCCATGTGGGTGGGAGGTCATAACCACATGGCGGGAACCCAGGGGACCGCGTCCTGGGAACGAGCTTCCAAGTGAATGTCTCCGAGAACCAGGTGGAGGCTCATGGCATTTTAGGGCCTCACCCTGGGGACCCCTCAGCACCACTTCCCCTGAATCCCACGGGTCCAGCTGCCATGAGCCCACCCAGAGTTGAGGGAGGGGACGTGGACTCTGCCTCCCAGGAGGAGGCCTGTCAGGGAGCATGTGGTCCTGTGTGGAAAGGGCCACACCTCACCAGGGACATGCGTCCGTGTGCCCTGTCACTGCCCCATCGCGCTGTCCCGTGAATTCACAATCACGGACAAGTCTTCACGAAAAGATCTAGTGTCTTGTGTTTTTTTCCATGTGGATGCATTTGTAATCCTTACTATTTTCTTTTTTCTTCTTGTGTTAAAATACACGTAACACGGAACGTCTGTTGTGACCACTGTGAAGGCGCAGCTCAGCGGCATCAAGGGTGGTCACTTTATTGTGTGACACCCCACCCCTGTTGTCCACATCCAGAACCCTGTCTTCTCGCAGATCTGAACCCCTGTGCCTCGTCAACACTGAGGCCCCATGTCCCCCTCTACCCAGGCCCCAGTGCCCATCCCTACTGCCCCAGCGCTTTGGTATTTACAACTTCTTATTGGCTACCATTGTTGTTACAACTAGCTGACTCTAAAAAATGATCCTGACTTTTATTTATTTATTTTTAATTTTTTAAAAAAGATTTATTCAGGGGCACCTGGGTGGCTCAGTGGGTTAAAGCCTCTGCCTTCGGCTCAGGTCATAATCCCAGGGTCCTGGGATCGAGCCCCGCATTGGGCTCTCTGCTCCGTGGAAAGCCTGCTTCCTCCTCTCTCTCTGCCTGCCTCTCTGCCTACTTGTGATCTCTGTCTGTCAAATAAATAAATAAAATCTTTAAAAAAAAAAGATTTATTCATCTGGGGGGTGGGGTACGGTGGAGGGGGGAGGGGCAGCTGGGGAGAGAGAATCCCAAGCAGACTCCCCACTGAGCGTGGAGCCCAACACGGGGCTCAATCCCACAGCCCTGAGATCACGACTCGAGCTGAAACCAAGAGTTGGACACACGAACGGCTATGCCACCCAGGCGCCCCGATCCTAGCTTTTAAACCCACACTGATATGGTCGGTTCATCTACAACAAAGGGGACAAAACCTATAGTGGGAAAAGACTGCCTCTTTAACTAATGGGGCTGGGGAAACTGGAAACGTGTATGGTGTAGGAAAGTGACACTTTCCTACACCATACACGAAAATGAACTCATAGTGGGCTAAAGGCTTGAAAGTAAGACAAGAAACCATCAAAGTCCTCAAAGACAAGGTAGGCGTTGAGCTCTCTGACACCAGTCTTAGCCTTATTCTTCTGGATCTGTCTCCTTAGGCAAGGGCCACAACAGCAAAAACAAATGAGACTCCATTACACTAAAAGGCTTCTGCACAGCAAAGGAAAGCACGAACAAAACGAAAAGGCAGCCTAGCCCATGGGAGAAGATACTTGTAAATAGTATATCCGATGAGGGGTTGATACCCAAGCTATATAAAGAACTCCTACAACTTAACAACAACAACAACAACAATAACAACAACAACTCAACGACCCGATTAAAAACTGGGCAGAAGATCTGAACAGACGTTTTTCCAAAGAAGACATCCAGATGGCCAGCAGACACATGAAAAGATGCTCGGTGTCCCTCGTCATCGGGGACATGCAAACCAAAACCACAGTGAGATACCACCTCACACCTGTCAGAACGGTTAGAATCAAAATCGCCAGAAACAGCAAGTGTTGGTGAGCATGTGGAGAAAGGGGAGCATCATCATGTTGGTGGGGATATAAATTGGTGCAGCCTCCATAGAAAATAGTATGGGGATTCCTGAAAAATTAAAAATGGAACCACCATATGATCCAGTAATCCCACTTCTCTGTGTTTGAGAAACACAAACTCTAAGTTGACGAGACACGCGCCCCTGCGTTCATGGCAGCGTTATTGGCAAGAGCCAAGATACGGGAGCGACCAAAATGGTCCAGCGATGAGGAATGGCTATTACTCAGCCCTAAAAGCGAATGAAGTCTTGCCATTTGTGACAACGTGGATGGACCTAGAGGGTATTATGCTAAGTGAAATAAGTCAGAGAAAGACAAATGCTATATGATGTCACTTATGGGGGCTTTAAAAAAATAAGAGAGAAATGGACTCATAGAGAACAAACTGTTGATTGCCAGAGGGGAGAGGGGTTGGGGGGGCGATGGGTGAAATAGGTGAAGGGGATTAAGAGGTCCAGAGTTCCGGTCATACAAGTATGTACAGCGTACGGAACGCCAACAGTAATACTGTAATAACTTTATATGGTGGGGGCACCCAGTGGTTCAGTTGGTTGAACATCCGACTCTTGACTTGGGCTGAGGTCATGATCTCAGGGTCCTGGGATCGAGCCCCACATCAGGCTCTCTGCTCAGTGTAGCATCTTCTTGTTCCTCTCCCTCCTCCTCTGCTCCTCCATTCGCTCACACTCTCTCTCTCTCTCAAATAAATAAATGAAATGAAAAAATGTCTTTCTATGGTGATAGATGTTAATTGGACCTATCATGGTGACTATTTCATCATGTATAAAAACATCGAATCACTATCATGTACATTGGAAGCTTATTTAATATTGTATGTGAATTATAATTCAGTGAAAATTATAACTATTTATTTTGAAATGGTTTTATACCCACAAAGAAATTGCTAGAATAGTAGAGAGTTCCTGTGTGTTCTTCACTCAGCCTCTCCTAATGTTAGCATCTTACATAAACCCAGAACCTTGACTGAAACCAGGAAATCTAACATCAACACCATACCAGTAACTCATCTAGAGACTTTATTCAAATTTAAGCAGTTTTGTCTCTCATGTCCTTTGCCTGGTCCGGAATTCAATCCAGAACCCCAAGTTGCATTTTGTCATGATGCTCCCTTAGTCTCTGGTTTGTGACAGATCTTCATTCTTTGGTCTTTCATAGTCTCAACACTCTACAGGGTACTGGTTGGTTATTTTGTAGCAAGTCCCTTAACTTGAGTCTGCCTGGCGTTTACTCATGATTCGATTGAGAAGGTGCCTTGGGCAGCAAGAATACCATAGAAGCAATACCGTGTCCTTCTCGGTGCGGTGTATCAGGAGGCATGTGACGTCGGAATATCTCATCGTTGGGGAGGTGTTGACTTTGATCACTTGGTTAAAGTCTTGTTGGCCAGGCATCCTCGCTGTAAAGTTCTTTCTTTTCCCTTGTAATTAAAAAGCATCTTGTGTGTAGATTGAGACTCTGCAAATATCCTGTTTTACCTCCATTTTTTTTACCCACTAACTTTATTATTGTTGTTGTCATTATTAATTTCCTCCCTTGCTTCCTTCTTTTCTGAAGCTTCTATCTCATAGCTAACTTTACACCGGGTAATACTTGTGCACATCACAGTGATACAAAACAAATGACTTAAAAAAAAAAATCCCTTCTTTCAAACAAGTGCCAGCACCCAGAGAGAGAACGCTTACTGGCTATGCAAAAAGGGTAGAGAAGAACCAGTGAATTCTGCCTGACTTTGCAGAGAGAGTCAGGCTCAAATGCCACGTGTGGGAGCTAGGTGGATCTCTCTTTTATTTTTTATTATTTTTTAAAGATTTTATTTATTTTCATTTTATATTTTTAAATAGTATTATTCTTTTTTTAAAAAAGATTTTTTAAAAAATTTATTTATTTGACAGAGAGAGCACAAGTAGGCAGAGAGGCAGGCACACGGGGTGGTGGGGAAGCAGGCTCCCCGCTGAACAGGAAGCCTGATGCAGGGCTCGATCCCAGGATCCTGAGATCATGACTTGAGCCGAAGGCAGAGGCTTAACCTACTGAGCCACCCACGACCCCCAAAGATTTTATTTATTTATTTGAGAAAGAGGGAGGGACCCAGAGCACGAGCTAGGGGAGAGAGAAGGAGGCTCTTCACTGAGCACAGAGCCCAATGATGTGGGGCTCAATCCCAGGACCCTGAGGTCATGACCTAAACTGAAGGCAGAGGCTTAACTGACTGAGCCACCCAGGCACCCCTGGGCCTTTCCTTTGTATGGAAAATTACTTTATTCTGCCCTGTGGGCAAATGGTCACAAAGATCTAAATATGAGCATGCTGAGCAGCTGATAAGAAATTGGATCAGAGGGTGCCTGGGTGGCTCAGTGGGTTAAGTGTCTGCCTTCAGCTCAGGCCATGATCCTGGGGTCCTGGAATCAAGCCCCGCATTGGGCTCTCTGCTCAGCGGGGAACCTGCTTCCTCCTATCTCTCTGCCTGCCTCTCTGCCTACTCTCTCTCTGTCAAAAAAATAAAACCTTAAAAAAGAAAGAAAGAAAGAAAGAAAGAAAGAAAGAAAGAAAGAAAGAAAGAAAGAAATTGGATCAGAACTATCCGTGGCTAGAATGTTCTTGGTTGGGCAGCATCAGCTTCAGAAATAGGCCAGTGACTTTTTATGGTGGCTTCATAATCGGTATTTTGCTGGGTTTCCTTATTACTTCTAATACAATTTAAGATGATTTGTTGGAGTTGTCTATGTAGGCAATCATACCTTTGGCAATATTAAAAGCTTTGTCTTTGTCTTTTTCACACATGTACCTCATTTTTTGTTCTTGTCTTATTGCATTGGCTGGTGTCTCTAATATTACATGAAACAGTTGTTATGATAATAGATATTCCTTGTCTCATTTCTGAATACAATGGACATGTTTGTAAATTAGGGATTGACATGTGTGTAAATCATGGCCTAGGGGCCAAAGCCAAGCCCCCGCCCATTTTTCTAAATCACATTTTATTGGAACACAGCCACGCCCATTTGTTTTGTCTGGGACTGCTTCAGTGACATAGCAGCCCAGCTGACTGGTTGCACTCAGGTCTTCTAGTCTGCAAAGACTGAAATATTTATAAGTGGTTCTTTACGAACGTACTTTGCCAACTCTTCTTCTAAAATTTCAACATTACCAAGTAATAAAGTTAAAGAAGTTGCTTAATTTTTTTAGCTTTTTAATAAAGATTATTTATTTATTTATTTGACAGACAGAGATCACAAGTAGGCAGAGAGGCAGGCAGGGGGAGGAGGGAGAAGCAGGCTTCCCATTGAGCAGAGAGCCTGATGAGGGGCTTGATCCCAGGACCCTGAGATCATGACCCAAGCTGAAGGCAGAGGCTTAACCCACTGAGCCACCCAGGCGTCCAAGTTGTTTATTTTATTTTTTATTTTTTTATTTTTTAAAGATTTTATTTATTCATTTGACAGAGAGAGATCACAAGTAGGCAGAGAGGCAGGCAGAGAGAGAGAGAGGGAAGCAGGCTCCCTGCTGAGCAGAGAGCCTGATGTGGGACTTGATCCCAGGACCCTGAGATCATGACCTGAGCCGAAGGCAGCGGCTTAACCCACTGAGCCACCCAGGCACCCCCAAGTTGTTTATTTTTTAAAATCAGGTGATATTTCTCCCTTTTCCCACTGATAGATTTATTATTCTGTATTCGTGATGCACAAAAGTAATATAATAGCACATCCCCACCTCCTAACTTAAAAATTAAAATACTAAAAAAAAAAAAAAGTAAAACACTACACATAGTTGGATATACCCGTATATCCTTTTTCTGAAATTTTTTTTAGCCAAAAGAGAGCAATTATCCTGAATTTGCTTATCAATGAATTTTTCTAAGAGTTTCATAGTTTACCTCTAAGTAAGGTCTTTGAGCCATCTGAGTTAATTTTTGGATATGGTGTGAGGTAGAGACTCAATTTCATTCTGCTTTATGTGGATTTCCAGTTGTCCCGGAATCATTTGTTTAAGACTGTTCATTCTTTGGGGCACCTGGGTGGCACAGTTGGTTAAGTGACCGACTCTTGGTTTCAACTCAGGTTGTGAGATCAAGACCCATTTGGGGCTCTGCTCTCACTGCAGAGTCTGCTTCAGATTCTCTCTCCCTCTTCCTCTGCCCTCCGTGCCCCCTCCCCGTTCTCTCTCTCTAAAAAGATAAATAAATTTAAAAAAGAGAACTGTTCATTCCTCATTGAATGGCTTTGACACCCTTGTAGAAAATCTGTTGGTCATAGACGTATGGGTTTTCTGGATTCTCAGTTCTATTTCGCTGATTTATATGTCTGTGCTTATGCCAATATCACAGTATTTTGATTAGTCTAAGTTTTGAAATCAGGAAGTGTGAGTCCTCTAAGATTATTGTTCTATTTCAAGATTGTGTTGTCTATTCCAGGCCCTTTGCAATTTCAAAAGAAATTGAGATTTGACTTTGCTATGCCTGCAAAAAAAGATCTTCGGGATTTTTATAGGGATTGCATTGAATCAGTAGATTGTTTGGTGTAGGTTTGCCATATAGATGAGTTTTTTGGGTAAATATTTTATTTATTCAAGGGGGGGAGGGGGAGAGGGAGAGCCTGAGGCAGGACTCTGCCCCAGGACCCCGGGATCATGACCTGAGCTCAAGACAGATGTGTAACTGACCAAGCCATGCAGGCATCCCAAATAAATAAAATCTTTACAAACGAAAAATACAATCTCACTACAGCTGTACCTGTACACGCCTCCTCAGGCCCCTGCTACAGTGTCTGCAAGATACAATCCAGGTTTCTGGGCCGAGGTGATGTCCACCTTCCACGTGATACCGTTAAAATTGTTCTCCGAGGCAGCACTGGTTCTCGCTGTGGTTGGAGTAGATTTTCTCTCTCTTTCCCTGCTGACCCGTAATATCCTGTTCTGTTCAAGAGATGCTCGGTTTGCCAGTATTTTCTTAGCATTTTGGCCTCTGGGCACATTGGCAGGATGTCCTACTGTTTTTCCTTAGGTATTGCTGTAGCTTGAGTGCTGTGTTTCTAACAGCTGCCGCAGTTTATAGAAGATGCAAGTCTTCTCTTCTTGAAGATTTGGAAAAACTCGCTCACCTGAAGAACCATCTGGGACAGCGCCTTGTGTGGGCAATGGATCTTCGACCATCATTTCAATATTTCCGAAGGTGACTCACTTTTTCGTGGCTTCGTTCTCATTTTGGTGTTTATTATCTTGGGCTCTTTCTATCATTTCAAGCATTTAGCAGCATTAAGTTGTACATACGTGGTGTAAGCTCATCCTTTAAAATGTCTCCCCTGGAAGAGGCGTCGGTCCCCTGCCACCCCTAACGCCACCCCTAATGTTTATTTGTACCATCTTTCTGCCGCGGGTCTGCCTCTTTTTATGGGTGTTTTCCAAAGATTCAGCTTTTTATATTATTTTGTGTCTGTTGCTGTTGTAGTTCCCCATTTCTTAATTTGATTTTTAAAAAAGATTTATTTTAGGGAGAGAGAGCTCGGGAATGGGGGGAGGAGCAGAAGGGGAGGGAGCAGCACCCGCTACCCCCCCCCCCCCGCCACTGATCCTAGGACCCTGACATCATGACCTGAGCCCAAACCGGGAGTCAGACGCGTACCTGACCGAGCCACCCAGGTGCCCCTAATTTCTGATTTTCTTAATATTTTCCCTAGAATTTCCTTGGGTTGGTCTTTTTTGGTAGATGATCGAGGTGAAATCTTACCTAGTTTATTTTCAGTTATCTTCCTTCCGATTTGAGATAAAGGCTACGTATTTCCCTCTGAGCCCTTCTTTGGCTGCTTATTTCAGTGAGCTCCCTCCCCCCACAAATGCGTTTAAGACTTCAAACTGACCTCGGAGTCCAGTTTGGGTTTTCATTAGCAATGGGCTCACCACCCAGCCCTAAACATCTTGCACTTTAGGTACGATTTGCCTTCCACTCGTGTTTAAGCTCTCCCAACCCCGCGGACCTGAGCAACTTCGGATCGACACCGATTCGTAATTTTTATCGTGTTGGGGCTAGTGCGTGAAGTCACCTTTATGGCCTCCCACGGGGTCTGGTTCTGGGATGGCTCCAAGTGTTTGGACAGAACGTACCTTCCTGGTTTGTTGGGTACTGAGTCCTGTCCGTGAGGCTCTGATCATGTTGGCTGTTGCATTATCTCCTCAGGGTCCTGACTGTTTTGACAGTTTGGTCTTTGCATTCCCGAGTGAGGTTCGGTCCCCTGCCCTGCTGTGGTTTGATTGACTTCTTTCTTGGGGCCATCTTTGCTTTAAACACGTTAAGGGGGTGCTGTTTAGGACAGTATGCATTGTCCCCGGCCCCCTAGAGCCCTAGAATGCTTTGGTCCCTCGGTGACGGGCTTGCTGATGGGTTCTGCTCTAGCCTCTGTCCCTTCCAGCCTGTGACTGCCCTGTGTGGGCAAGGCTGGCCACAGGCAGGTGGACCGGCCTCACGGTGGCTGTGGGAAACACATTCACTTCCCCCGAAGATGCTCCTTGTACGGTTCCCAGGAAGGAGGGGAAGGGAGGCCCTATTCCGACTCTGCCTCAATGGCTCGGGAGACCACGGAAGGGAAGAAGGAGATGCTGCCTTAGAGGGGCTTTGAAGGCTGGGCTCTCTCTGAGGGCACAGCGGTCTTGGTCAAGTCCTGCATGATTCAGGTAAGACCACGCTTGGGTTAGAATCTGACTGTTGTGGGGGCGCCTGGGTGGCTCAGTCGGTTCAGCGTCAGCCTCGGCTCAATCCCGGGGTCCTGGGATCGAGCCCCACATCGGGCTCCCCGCTCAGTGGGGAGTCTGTGTCCCCCTCTCCTTCTGTTCCCCAACTTGTGTTCTCTGCTTGCTCACTCTCTCAAATAAATATAATCTTGAAAAAAAAGTAATCTGACAGTTCTGTCCCTTTTGTCTCACAACCTGTTACTAGGAAGATCCTCCTTCCCACCTGTCGGAGCTCAGGAACGACTCCGTGTCGCGCACGCTTCTCCACCTTCCTTCCTTCATGGTCTGTCCTCCCCCCGCCCCCCATCCTGCAGTCCCGCAGCTGGACAGGGACCCCCCACACCACCTGTCACCCCCCACCCCAGCTCCTCTGTTTCTCCTCGGCTCCCCTGATACGTTTCACAATTAAAAAAAAAAAAAAAAAAGCTTCAGTCTGTAGTTAATTCTCAACCTTCCCAGTTACTCTCATTTCTTGAGTGTACGTGACCTATGACGGATCTCCCTTCGGTGTTTTTAAAGCGTTTTTCGTCTTGTTAACGCAAAAGAAGAAACGTCAAATCTCTCCAGGGGTAGATCCAACTTCTTCTTTTCTATTTAGATCAATTCTGTTCTTTTCCAGTTATCGGCACTGAAAGCTGGGTTCATTTATTTCTTAAGCTCCCTTCGTTTTTCAGAATTCCTTGTTGCCAGCGTGTCCGAGGCTGCACGTGTTCCTCTGGGGACCCCTTTGCGTCTCCCCGATCTCACCGTGTGCCGTACTCACGGAACCAATCGCTCAGTTTCAAAGGCTTTGTGCTTTCTATGCTGATTCCTTCTCTCCACTTACGCCTTATTTAGAAATGCGCTTCCCAGGTGGGGCTAACCTTGTCACGGCATCAACCGAGGCCTTCGAGCCAAGGTCTGGTTACCTGACCTGTTTGTTTCTCGGGATCTGTGGGGATCTCCACGGCTGATCTGTATAAATGTTCCGCGTCTGTTCGAGAATCACGGGGGGGCGGGGGGGGACTGACGATCGGATAAATCTGTTTCACTAAGCTTATTCATGGCATTGGCCTTAGCGACACCTTTTATATATTCTTTCTAACTGCTGGATCTGATGGCTTCTCAAATGGCGCGAACTCCCCTTCCCACGCTGGGTCCCCGCCCTCACGAAGACGTCCCCGTCTTGTCCCCGGAGCTTCTCTGTGACCGTGGGCAGGATCGCTCAAACCTTGTCTAGCACCTGCCAGAACAGGAAGGGACGAGGGCAAGGGCGTGGACCCACGTGCCCCACCTCCAAGCCCCAGTGTCTGGATCCACTCACTGGGTGACCTCCAGCGTGGGAAGACTAGTGGCTCCAACCCCAGGCTCCCCTCCAGGGACCCCACTCCGTCGCTGACCCCTCGGCTGAGACTGACCAGGGCATGAATCCCAGCCCTGCTTCAAACCCACTGTGTGACTGTGGGTTGACGTCTGTCCCTCTCTGAGCTCGTTTCCTTTATCTGTAAATCGGGCTGTTGACTCCCCCCTAGTGGACCTCAGAGAGCCTAGCTGTGGTCACGATGATCACTGAGGACACGAACCCTCGGTCTGGGCTCTAGTCCCACGATGGCCCCTCAGGTCCTGTGTGATCTTGGACAAGCAACGCTACCTCTCTGGGCCGCCTTCCTTACCAGACTGTTCACACGACGGAACGAGGACGCATGAGGCCTGCAGGCACCTGCCCGCCCCAGGGATGGGACGGGATGGGACGGGATGGACGGGGGCATGACAAACACTCCACCACCGGCCGGGGTCAGACGATCTTCCTTTAATACAAAGTCGATATATCTACATACGCAGAGGTGGGAAAACCACCCAGCTGTTTCCGTTTGAATAAACAGTGTTGAAAGCAACGGCAGATCCGCTCTTGTACAAAGAGAAAAACTCACTTGCTCAGGGGTGGGGGGTGGGGAATCCCATCTTTCTGCTTCTGCCCCATAGTCCCAGGGGGAAAGGGTCCCTGATCCGGGCAGAACATGGCCTCTCTCTCCCGGAAGAAGTGGGACCCCCCCCCAATTTTGTTCAGTCCTCCTCCTCGGGGGCAGGAGATGGGGGAGGGGGCTCAGGCGGCGGGGTTGGGGGTCACTGCCCTCTCCTCGGCGGCAGCACCCACCCCGGTGGGTTTTTGAACCTGACGCTGGTGGGCCGGAGCCCCCTACTCCCCCCCACCCCCCCCCATCAGACCGGTCTTTGATATGTTTCAGAATTAAAAAAGAAAAATGCAAAAAAAAAAAAAAGAAAGAAAAGAAAGGAAGAAACCAGGAGCACAAGGGCCCCTTGTCCTTGAGCGAGGCACACCTTCCCGAGGGCAGCGGCGATGGGAGGAGGAAGCCAGGCGCCCCAGGGGTGGGTCTTGGGGTCCCCCCCCCGCACCTACAAATGGGGTCATCACACAAAAACGTTCTCTACGGTGAAAAAATAGACTAGTCTGTGAACGGAACAGGAATAAGCAAAGTTCTTTTTAAATCTGTTGACTGGCGAGTCTTTTTTTTTCCTTTTTTCAGTTTGTTTCTTCTTAAAAAAAAAATGAAAAAAAATACACTATTTAAAAAAAAAAATGTCACTGGATACGGTTACACGGAGTCTGAAAAGAAAGCTGAATTTTGCACCCCCCGGCCCGGCGGCGCCCCCAGGCTGCAGGGCAGGAGGGCTCCCCCGGAGGACCGGGGCTCCAGCGCACGGCCCCGCCCGCCTCTGGGTCCGGGGAGAGCCCCTGCTTGCTCCCTGCCCCCCACCCCCCCCCAAGGAATCTCTCGTTCAGAATCAGAAGGAAATGAGGAATGTGCCAAGTATCGGAAGGCGGCGGCCGGTGCCAGGGGGGGCTGCTGGGCACCGCGCGGGGGGCTGGGGCGCCGCGGCGCTCCTGGACCGCGCAGACACGTGGCCGCTGCCTCCTCCCGCCCTGGCCGCCGGGGGTCCAGGCCTCAGGGGCCCACCCGGCGGGGGCGGAGGCATCCGGGCCGGTGGAGTCTGGCCGGCGGCGGCCATGGCTTTAGGTTGCATAGTGGTCGAAGCTCCCGAGGTACTCCAGCGCCGCCTGGTAGCAGAACTGGTACTCGTCCTGCGGTGGGGAGGGAGGGCGGGCTCGGTCAGGGCCCCCCCGCTGTCCTGCGGCACCCCCCCCCCGCCCCGGGGCTCCCCATTGCCCTCAGGAGCCAGCCTGCTGCCGGGCTCCTGCAGGGGCAGCGTCCCACGGGCCGGGCTCTGGCCCCAGAACAGCCTCCCTCTACCTGCCTAAAGCCCCTCCCCCCGCAGCAGGGTGCTCGGGGCCGCGGGTCTGACTCCGGTCTTGCCTCCCCAGTGCCGGGAAGGGACGGCCCTTGAGGACACCTGGATGCCCCACACGTGACCCCAGGGAAGGGTGGGGACGGGGGCGCTTCCGGAACTCCGGCCTGTCTCAGGGTCCCCGCTGAGCCCTGAACCTGCTCTGACTTTGGAGCCGAGACGGACGCTTCTCTGCCTACTCCGCGGGCTGCTTCTCGGCTCTGGATTTCAGTCTACTCTTGTGTCAAAAGGTCGGACTCCTCCCCTGTGGGCCCCCACTGGCTATCGAGGAACTTGTGCTCGTGACAACCCAGAGTCGAGGCTGACTGTGCGCACCCATCTCACAGAAGAGGACACCGAGGCCGGGGGGGGGGGGGGGGCGGGGCTGGCCGCCGGGGCCCCCACGCGCGGCGCACGGCGCTCACCTCCGTCTGCACCATGGCCGGCCTCTGGGTCCGCAGCATCTTCACGGTCTGGAAGATGTCCACGACGCCCTCGTACCGCATGCGCTCCAGCACGATGCTGAGCGTGATGAACACGCCCGTCCTGCCCACGCCGGCACTGGTGGGGGCGAGCACAGCCGTTCAGGGCCGGGTGCCCTGCGGGCTCGCACATCACTGCCCGATTCCTGGGGACCCGGAGAGAGCCCAACCCGCGCGCCTGGGCGAGGCTCAAAGCGGTGCTTTGCTGGGCCTCAGTTTCCCCAGCGGGGCGCGTGGGACAGCTCACCTGCAGTGGACGGAGATGGGACCGTCCTGGCCGAACTGTTCCTTGGTCTTGTGCACTTGGCCGATGAAGTCGATGAAGCCCTCCCCCGACTTTGGCACGCCCTGTTCCGGCCAGTCCGTGAACTGGAACTGCCGGACCGTCCGGGACTGGCCGTCCTGGAATGAGGTCAGCGATGGTCATGGCTGGCTTCCCGCCGGGCGGGCCTCCCATGCCGTCTCCAGCCAACGCCACCCTCGCCCCATCCCGCCACCTGCTCTGGGGGCTCGCTGTCCGACAGCATCTAAGGATGCCAACGCCGCGCTCCTCCCCATCCACCAACCCCAGCACGCGGTGACGATGTCCTCTCATATATCACCGCCCACCGCCCGCCAATCCACAGCTCCAGTGCCATCCGCCTGGCCCAAGTGGCATCCAAGGCCACCGCTGGCTGCTGTCCCGTGGTGCACCCGACACCTGCCTCCCTCAGTCCCGTCCTCCGCCTCCGTGCTCCACGCGGCATCTCCCACCCTTTGCCACCGAGCACGGCGCCACTGTCCGCCCAACACTCACTCTCATCTGTCCCTTAAAAAGCACCACCCGACACCATCATCCCACCTCTCACCACCCACGGCTAGTAACTCAATCCGTGGCCACCACCCCTCACCGTCCCTGCACTTTCTCTGTCCACCCCTCCCCGCAACTCTCCAGCAGTGCCAGCCAACACCGTCACTCTCCGCTGGCCTCCAGCCACGGTGACCCAATGGCCCTTTTCCCGCAGTTCACCATCTGCGGGCGCCGTCTTCCGCGGACCTCCTCCACCTCTCCCTCACCATCTGCACTCCCGATCACGCGCTCTCCCCCAAAGGGTGCCATCCAGCGAGACCCCGACCCTGACGGCCTCCGTTCCCACCTTCCTCGGTCTTGTACCATCAGTGGCAGAGGTAGCGTTGGTCAGCGAGCGCTCATCATTCTTTGCTACCCAAAGTCATTTTCCACGGATTTCCTCCACCCTCCGTGGGCCAAACACTTGCCCTTCTCCCAGCTTCTCTCCCTAGCCCGTGGCTGAGAACACCTCCCCCTCGGCCCACCTGGGGGACCACGTTCCGTGACCTGTATTCACTCTCCAAGCCCGCCTGCCTCCCACCCAACCCCGTCCGTGCTTGTCTCCCTCCGCCACGTGCCCCAGCACCACCCACGGGTTCTCCAGTCCCATGTCCCACCGATCCCACGGCACCGGCTCGCACCACCCAAGCGCCATGGCCAACCACACTGGTTGCTCACTGGGCTCTGCCACCCACTGGCAAGGTCATGACCGACCTGCTCCATCATCCCACCCCCTCTCCCACCACGGAGGGATCCTCCGTCTCCCCACAGGGCTCCCTGCCTCTGCCAGTCTCTACCAGCTGCCGGCAACCCCTCCCCTCCTTCTCCAGGGAATCCTTACCCACCGACAGCACCGACCCGCTGCTCTCCTCGGCCTGGCGCGGTGCTGAGACCCAGCCCCCGCTGTTCGTGACCCTCTTCCGGTCTGGGGCTCCCCGGCCCACCGCCCCGCACCGTGTCACATCTCTCCCACCCTGCTTGGAGCACTGCCACACCGTCCTCCACAGGGAACAGCCCACTCTCACCCTCCTACACCAGCCCCTTGGGCCTTGCTCCCTGTCGAGTGGCGCTATGCATGCTCCCAGGGGGACACTGTGGGGTTGACACTGGGACGCGGCGCTCTCTCCTACCTGTTTGGTGCTGGGAGTGATTGGTCTTCTCAGTAACCCAACCCCCAGGGCCTGGTTCTACCCCCGGGCCTTTGCTTCTACCCTCATCTAGATAAGCCCCCTCCAGACCTGTACAGCAGGACCGGGATTCCAGAATCTGCCAGCCATCCCTCCCCACACTCACCCGGGCATCCGTGACCTTGAACTCCCGCAGGATATACTGAGGCATGTTGTATTCAGCCATTGGGTCCACTACGAAGTACTGATAGCGGGCGGAGCGCTCGGCTGGCCAGTACTGGTGACATTTTTCCTATGGAGGGGATGGCAGCTGTGGTCAGCCCGGCCTGAGGCCCACCCCCCAGTCCGTGGTCACCCCCCCCCCAACTCCGGTCCATGGCTCACCCAGTGCCCCCTGTACTCCCTGTCCATGGCTCACCCTCCGCCCCTGGTCTGTGGCTCACCCGCTGCTCCCTACCCCGTCTGTGGCTCACCCACCCCTGCCCCGGTCCGTGGCTCACCCACCCCCGCCCCCGTCCGTGGCTCACCCACCCCCGCCCCGGTCCGTGGCTCACCCGCCCCCGCCCCGGTCCGTGGCTCACCCGGCCCATCTCCCGCAGCTTGGTCAGCATCACCACGATGGTGGAGTTGTTCTCCCACAGCATGCGCCAGAAGTCTTCCGTGGTTTCTGCCAGCGGCCCCTGCGTCGCGATGTAGGCCTTCTGCTGCCTGCGGTGTGGGGCGTGTGAGACCAGGGCCAGGGGTGAGATGCAGGCCCAGGCCGGGGCCGGCCCGATGCCCATGCTGGCGGGTCCCACCCGCCACGCCCCTGCCTCCCCAGGAGCTGCCGGCCAGCGCCCCATCCCCCACCCCACCTCACCAAGCCTCCCCATAACCCTGTTTTGCACCTGGGAAGCCCTCAGCCTCAGGGTAAGTTCTAGTGCCTCGCGGAGGCGGCAGGATGCCTGCTAACCTCTTCTGCCTCCCCCTCCACCCCCTGGAGGGCCAGCCAACTCCTTCCAGGAGTCTGAATGTGCTAGGATTTCGGTCACCCTGCAGCCTCTGTGCCGGCAGGACCTTCTCCAACACCGTCCCTTAGCCAAGAATTCTCAATCTCGGCACCGACATTTAGGATCATTCTCTGTGATGGGCACTGTGGGGCGCTGAGCACCGCCCCGGCTTCCTCCTGCCCCCCTTCCCGTTATGACTAACAAAACATCACCAGACACGGCCCAATTTCCCTTGGGTGGCAGAACTGCCCAGACCGAGGAGAACCACCGATGTACAAAGGACAGACGGAGCCATGTTACAGACAGCAGGCACCCCTTAAATACACAGCTCCAGATTCCTCTCCCTCAGCCGCGACCCGGGGAGGCCAGTGGGGTGTCCAGCTCCGTCTCCCACGTGAGGCTGGAGATCCCTGGGCGGAGGGGGCGGAGCGAAGGTACCTGTAGCCGTCGATGAAGCTGGCGTTGATGTAGTCGGAGCCCTCCACCCCGCGGATGGGCTGCAGACAGACCCGCGTGCTCTCGTAGGGCATGATGTTCACCAGGCGGTTCTTGAACTTGTTACAAGGCAGATTGGCACTGATGAAGCGGGACGTGTGGGCTTTGGAGTTGGCCAGGCGCTGTGGGGACGGAGGAGGGCGGGGGTCACCAGCAGCACGGGATGGCCCTCCAGCGGGGCGCTGGGGCTGTGTGTGTGCCCAGCCGGAGCGCTAGAGCGGAGAGTGGGGCGGGGACGGGACAGCCCCGCCCCCGCCGAGGCCCCGCCCCTGCAGAGGCCCCGCCCCCCGCTGAGGCCTCGCCCCCGCCCCGCCGAGGCCCCGCCCCAGCCCCGCCCCTACCGAGGCCCCGCCCCCGACGAGGCCCCGCCCCGCCCGGCTCCCACCGCTGCCGCCCCTCCCACCTTGAACTCGAGCTCCATGCCCGTGACGTGCTCGCCGGGCTCCACCTGCGCCAGCTTCTGGATGTAGGCGTAGAGGCTGCGGGCCGGCACCTCCGTGTTGCCGCAGCCCACGGCCTCCAGCAGGGCCTCGTGGATGAAGCTGTACTGGTCCTCCGTCTGCACCATGTAGTTGCGCTGCGAGCGCATGAGCGTCACGTGGCCGTACACGTCCACCGTCTTCTCCGGCTTGATCCGCTCCAGCATGGCGTCGATGACGATGAAGCAGCCGGTGCGGCCCACGCCGGCACTGCGGGGACGGGCACGGCGGTCAGGGCCCCCGCGGGAGGCCCCGGGGCGGGAGCGGGGGGCGGCCAGCGGTACCTGCAGTGCACGACCACGGGGCCCGCGTCCGGCGGGTTACAGGTCTTCACCCTCCGCAGAAAAGCCAGGAACGGCGTCGGGTACTCGGGCACCCCGTGGTCGGGCCATGCCGTGAACTGGAACTGGCGGACCTCCCGTTTCTCGCTGGAGCCGTTCTGGGGCGGGGGGGGGGGGGCACAGGGACACCGCGGTCACAGCAGCCCTCCGTGCGCGGACAGAGGACGCCTAACTCACACCCGGGGGGCCCAGATGTCTCATGGACTGGTGGGGGGAACCCCACCGATGTGTCCCAGCGAAGCCAACATCACGCCCCACTTTCTCCCCAAATCCGCCCCCATCTCAGCTGGGGGTGGCTCCATCCCACCAGGAGTTCTGGCCAGAACCCACGAGTCCCCCTTGACTCACTGGCCCTCTCACATCCAACTGGCTCGGCCTTCCTCTGTCCCAAACCTGCCTGCTTCTCACCCACTCCGTGGCGCCCTTCCTGGTCCAGTCCCCTCTGCCCTGGACCCCTCCTCCAGCTCTTGCCCCAACAGTCCGCCCTCTCCCACAGTGGCCACCAGAGGGTGCCGGTGAGCACCTGAGTCAGGTTTGCCCCACCCGGAAACAGAGCTCCCATCCACCTGAGTTAACCCATCCACCTGAGGGTTAAAGCCCAAGTCCTCATGGAGGCCCTCCCCTCCTCCTCTCTCCCCCTCACGCACTCTGCTACAACCATAACAAAGGCTTCTTCATTGTTTCTCCATCATGCCAGGCATGGTCCTGCCCCAGGACCTTTGCACAGCCTGAGCCTCTGCCAGGAATGCTGTTTTCCCAGATCTCATGGCTCCTTTCCTCACCATCTCCAGGTCCCCTGACATAGACTTTTTTTCCCTTCTACATATAAGATTTGTCATTTTACATGTTTACTGTCAATGCCTTGTCAACGAGACTAAGCTCCAAAAGGGCAAGACATTTTGTCTGTCTTGGTCTTTGCTGTGTCTCGGTGCCCAAATCAGGGCCTGATGCACAGTGGGTGCTTACTGTTGACAGAGGACCTGGCTGGAGTCTCGGGAACACTGTGGTGTCAGCTGCCCTCTCTGCCCCATAATAACAATGAAAAAATGTCCTCCGGATAGCAAACTGCCTCACAGTTGAGAACCAGTGAAGTAGAAAACACATGGAACCATGTAACTGACAGCAGCCATCAGTTAAATACATGTGTAAAGTTCCCTCTGCCCCAGGCCTGACTGCCCAGGCTAGCAGGGACTCTCTAGCTTTGTCTCCTACCCATCATGGGCCTTGGCTCGGTGAGGCCAGAGGTCAGCAGGGAGGGAAGGCCTGGGATGTAACTGATGGCAAGGGGACGATAGGCTCATTGCTATGTTGGGTTCTGCTGGTTTTGTCCTCCTACTGTGGCTTGGCACAGGAAGTCCCTCCTCTGAGTCTCACCTTCCCCATCTACGCGGCAGGCTTCGAGAGAATGTGGGCAGCCTGGGCCCACACGCTTGCTTTTCTCTGCCTGACGGGGAGCTCCTGGGACAGAAGCCGGAGCCTTCTGATTATCTCTTCCCCACCTCCCTCACCCCCTCCCACAGGCACCAGCCCCAGCCTGGGCCCTACCTTGTGCAAAGAGAACGTCCGGACACAGAACGTGGCCAGCTCGATGGTGTCCAGCAGCGTGACCTGGATGAAACCGTAGGTCTCTGTGCCCCTATTGGGCCAGTACTGATCGCACTTGATCTGCAGAAGGCAAGAGAATGGAGGTGAGCGCGGGCTGGCGCTGGCCGGGGGCACTGGGGCTGCAGGGTCCGGGCCCCACCCGTGATTTCTCCTCTAGCCGCGTCATCATGACGATGGTAGCCGAACGCTGTTCCCACACCATACGCCAGAAGTCGCCGAAGGTCTCCGGCAGCGGCCCCTGCGTGGCGATGTACGCGTTCTGCCGCCGGTAGCCGTCTACGTAGTTGGCGTTGATGTAATCGCTGCCCACGATGCCTACGGCCGGGGCAGAAGCCAGAGATCAGAGGGGGTCCTGCCGTCTCCTACGCGGATTCTGTCTGGCCTACCACCTCCTGGAAGCCCTCCTGGACTGCCCCAAGCTGTCCCCCAAGGAACCATGAAGCCTGAATGTGGAGGTTTCTCCACCTCCACACTACTGTCCTGGGGGCCAGACTGTTCTCTGGTGGGGCTGTCCTGCGCACGGCACAGTCTAAGCCACCTCTCAGACCTTTAGATGCTACTAGCTTCCTCTCCCCTGGAACGTGAACACAAAAATGTCCTCGGACATTCCAAACGTTCCCTGGGCATTGAGAACCGCTGATGCAGAGAGACAGATGGAAACAGCTTATGGACAGCAGCCATCAGTTAACTATATTCCAAAAACTCCCAGGAGCTTCTGGCTGGAGCTGGACCAGGCCTGCGGCCAGCATCAGGCCTCAGTTTCCCTAATCTGTGCCCTCGCTCGTCCATGTGGCCACATGGAGGCCCGGTGTCCGTGTGCTCTCTCTGACACAGGCAAGGGCGGGAGGGGGCCCGGGCCGCTACCTTCAATGGGCTGGAGGATGACGCGGGAATGGTCGTACGCGATGACGTTGGCGTAACGGTTCTTGGGCTTGTTCACTTCCAGGTTGGAGTGCTCCCACGTGAACTGCTGGCCTGGGTCGATGGACTGCAGGGGAAGGTGAGGGGGGAGGCGTCAGGGTGCGGCACTGGGGGGCTGGGTGGGGGCGGGAGGCAGGGGTGCCGGCTCACCTCGTACTCCTGGGAGAGTTTGAGGCTGTCGTTGGCCTTGAGGCGCTCTGTGTGCTCGGCCATGTCTGCGATGGGGATCGGGGGGTGGCTGAGCATGCCTGGGAGGGGGGAAAGCAGACCCCGCGGTGCGGGCCGGTCATGTGGGGGCCGGCCTCGGGGCCGGGGGGCGGGGGCACTCTACAGTGTGAGTCTGTGATGGACGCGCTGTGGTTAGAGCGAGTGGCGGGGGAGGGGAGGGTTCAGGACGGCCCACGCTGGGGCCGGGAGCCCAGGCCTGCGGGGCTGTCTGCCTGCCGGTGGGGCGTTCAAGGAGCAGCTCCCAGCTGAGTCCGACAACCCAGCCGCGGATGCAGGGGAAGGGTCGCCCCGGAAGATTCCAAGCTCCTCGTGCCTCGTGGCAAGAACCAGGCAAGTGACAGAGAAATGGAGAAGCAGACGCAGCTGGCTGGGCCTCTGGAAACCTCGCTCCCCAGGGCACGGGCCGGAGATGGACACCCCTGTCTGCCTCTCTGGGATCAGAGTGACCGTGAGCGTGAGGTCTGCTGCCAGGGAGAACTAAGGCACTGGGGAGGGGAGACGGTGTGTGCGCTGGGGGTGGGGGGGGGGATCCCCGTCTCTCTGTGTGCCTGCATGGGGCAGGTGCAGGGAGCCCCTGACCCATCTGAGGGCTCCTTTCCCCGTCTGGTGCATGGGATGGCAGGGGGATGGGCTTGGCTCTTTCTCCCCAGTGTCTGGGTCTGCAACACTGGTCTCCGCTCCCGGGGCCTGGCGGGCTGAGCTACGTGCTGGCCCAGAGGTACAACCCAGCCAGGCCGGCTGGTAAACACCAGAATCCCCAGCCCCCCGGGCGCTCCCCAAGAGCCCTTCGCTAAGGAGTAAAGCTGGGGTCCTGCCGCATACCCCCACCTACACGCAGTCACAACCAGCGACCTAAGGGCCCAACAGACCAGACCCCCGACTCCCTGGAGAAGCCAGTGCAGGACAGGTGGACAGAGATCAGGAGGCGGGATGGAGAACCAAAGATGGGAACAAACAGGGGGTGTGGGGACGGGGCGCGAAAGGAAGCCGAGAACAGAGAGACACAGGAACTAACTTTCAAAGTGAAACCCCGGATCCCTGAGGGGGCTGCTGAGGCCCGAATCTGCAGAAACAGCAAACAATAAATAAATGAAAACACACGGGGGCCCCCGCCTCCCCCATCCCCCGCTGGATGCGCGCACAATGGCCGGGCGACAGACGCAAAGGGCAGAGCGACTTCAACAGGGGACGCACGCTGCCCGGCGCCGCCCCCCTCCCCGGCACCCAGGACCTATGGGAGCTGCTGGGAGTCCCTCCGACCAGACTGCAGCCAGTCCTGGTTCTCAGCCGGGACTTCGGAAAGATCCCAAAGCTCTCGGCCTTTTGTCAACATGTCTGCCCCCAACCCCCCAGACCAACCTGGCCTTGGGTCCCCTGCTGGGGTCAGCTGAGGAGATTTCAGATAAGGTGCAGGATGGTGAGGGTGAAACTTGGGGGTGGGGGAAGGGCCTATGGGCCCATGCCATGAGCTTTAAGAAAGACAGCAGCTATCAGTTAAATATGGGTGTTAAAAAACCTCATTTGGATGGAAATAGAACTGACATGACCTAGTCCAGAGACAGAAGAGAGAAAGGAGTACATGAGGGGTGCCACATGGGACCTTTCGTGATCCCTTAGGGCAGACTGCAGCCATCAGTTACACTTGATCTTAGGCGGAAGGCAGAAAAGCAACAGTAGCCATCAGTTAAATATAAGTGATCAAAATCCTCATTTGAATAACAGAACTGATGTGAGACAGTTTAACAGCAGAAAAGAGAAAGGAGTATATTAAGAACAGCATGTGAGGTCATGCATGAGCCCTTAAGGAGGACTGCAGCCATCAGTAACACACAAATGTTTAAAATCTCTGGTTTGAAACAGTTATGAGACAGGAAGTAGATAGGAAGCTCAGAGACAAGAAGTAGAGACTGGGTGCAGGGGGAGGGACAGATGTAACCATGCTGTGACCTCATAAGGAGAACAGCAGCCATCAGTTAAATGGAAATCTCCTTATTTGGTTAGAAGCAGTTGGCATGAGCCCGTTAAGAGGAAAAAGATGAGGGTGTGTGTGGATCACAGTACAGAGGATGATCAAAGACAAGACCCTGGTTCGTTCAGTTCTCCCTCCAGGCATGGCAGGCGACCTGAGCGGACCCGTGTGACTCCACAGGGAACTGTGGACAGCCAGGGGAGCATGAGCATCTGTGGACGAGAGACGTGCAGGGCACACGGGAGGCACAATCTCTGTACCTCGCCAGGGGGACATCCCATGGGAGCGTAGGCAAAGGCCGAGGAAAAACCCAAACGCCCACCCGAGTGTCCCTAAGACCAGAACTGGGAGCCAGAAGCAAAGCTCTTTCCGTCAGAAGAAAGGACGGTTCCTGAGCCCGTTTAGTTTTTGAGGGGTCCTTTCTGCTCCCAGAGACAACCCTGACCACCAGTGGAACGCAGCTTTGCAAAAGCCTCACTTGGTCATAACCGGACCCCGACCCTGGAACCCCCAAGCCCGGATCCACTCAGGATTTGGGAACCGGGCATCTCGCTGCACCAAACCGCTCGGCTGGGGCGGGAAGGGGCTCCACTGAGGGGCCCACTCCCTCGTCTCTCACGCTACCTCCCCCCGGCAGTGTGGATCCTGGCACCTGGCCTACCCACGTACCTGGCGTCTGGAAGTTAATGCGTCTCATTTCGACGGGGTCCTTGGGGTGGTGGGGGGCCAGGTCGGCGTTGTTCAGGAGGCATTTGGTGCGGGGCTCTGAGTCCTTGCGTTTACTTTGTGGGAGCGAGCAGAAGACTCCCTGAGCACCGGCGCGCGCCCCAAAACGCACGCGAATTCGCGGGAACACCGATCAGGTACCAGGAGCACGCGACCCGGCCGGCGGGCAGGGGGCCGCGGACATGCACAGCCGGGGTCCCCGGGACGGCACGTGGACGTGCCTGCAGCCTGCCAGCACACCCTCGCCCCCCCGGGCGCAGCACCACCCTGATCCCCCTCCCCGGCCTCTCGCCCAAGGCCTCCCAAGGACGACGCTCGGTCCTTACCTGTCGGGTTTGCTGCTCCCGAAAGCAGACACGGATTGGAAGGAGGAAAAAGAAGACAGGTGAGGCCGCCCAGCACCTGCGCTGTGATGGTGGGCGGCCCTCCTAACCTCCCAGGGCCCTGGGCTCCTCTGGAACACAGGGTCCGTCCTTCCTGCTTGGGGCCCCACCAGGAGGAGGAACGTCTCGGCCTTCCCGGAATCAAGTCACTGGCCTGGTCTGAACCCAGGCTGTGTGACTTTGATCCAGTGCCTTAACCTCTCTGAGCCAGGATTTTTCTAGCCATATGGCGGAGGACCCCTGTGATCACCCCGTGGGACTGGCCTTCCCCGGACCTTCCAGACTCTCCTTCCTCTTCCAGGGAGCCCTCCCTCCTGTCAAGTGGGGGAGTGCAAAAGGGCTCACTTCTTGTAGAGCAGGATGGCGATGACGATGCAGATGATAAAGACCACGGCTAGCACGGGCCCGATCACCCAGATGAGCCCCTCCTCGCCGTCCACGATGGGCTGCGGGTCCGGGTTATCCAGCTGGAAGGGATCTGAGAAGGGGCTGGCCGCAAACGTCTGTGGGACCAGGGTGGGAGCGGCCCCCATCAGTGTCCGTCCTACTCAGTGGCCAAAGCCGTCTTCTTCCAACACAAACCTACGTCCCTCCCCGACTCCCAACCCTCCTCCGACGGTTCCCAAGAACCCTGACCCCCGGCCTGCCCTCTGCCAATCTCTGCTCTCCCCATCGCTTCCCTCGGCCTCAGCCACTCTGAACTCCTTTCCGTTCCTCTCGCCCCCCGAGACCTCCCTCCACGGGCGCAAATCCTGATGACATCTTGTCTTGGTGGAGCCCCTACAGGGCCACCAAAGGCCTAGGTCCCAAGTCCCTCCCTCTAAGAAGCCTTCCCCTTGGAGTACCCCCCACCTCAAGTCCTTCCCTCCGCCCAGCCCCAGTCACGGGACACCGGGAGGGCCCGTGTCTAGGTCTGAGGTGGGGGCCCTGGGGGCTGAGGCCACGTCGGGGCCTGTGCACTCGGAGGCCAGGGCTGGAGTGGGCAGACACCGTCTGCGACTCACCGGCTCGCTCTTCTGCAGCACCGCAAGCACAAAGAGGACGTATCGGTGGCCAGGCTCCAAGCCCCTGTTGTCGAAGCCGCCGTACTGCTTCTGGTCGCCGGGGTGGAACGTGGGTGGCAACGCGGAGAAGCGAGCGGCGATGTAGGGGCGGGGCGCCTCCAGCTGGCGCGAGTGCCTCAGGCTGCGCCTCTGTAGCCGCGAGATGTCCTGGATGAGCTGTGGGAACAGGGGCGTGGGGTGCTCAGAGGCCGGCCGGCAGCAACGGGGCTTCCAGAGGGCAGGACAGGCCCGGGCCGGGCAGGTGCGGCCCCACCTCACCTCCTCCAGATCCATGTCCTCCGGGCTGCCCAGAGGGGTCAGGAACTGGCCACCGCGAGACTTGCGCAGCGGCACCATCACAATGAAGTAGTTCCTGTAGGGAGACGAAGGGTCGGGGGCCACGTCCAATGAATGCCTTCTGGAGGTCGGGGGGGGGGAGGGGGGAGTCCCTGCGCTCTGATTCTTCCCTTCTGCTTTTATGCCCCTAGAACCCCAGCCACACAGGACTACAGTTCCCGATTCAAGCCTCCAGGTTTTTGAGTACGTGGTTCCTTCTGTTTCAGGGAGCCTACCCCAATTCTAGCTCTTGAACTCCTACGCATCCTTCAAAGCCCCAGCTTCCATACCCACATAGCCTCATAATCCTTAATTCTTCTCTGCTCCCCAGGCAGAGTGCTCGTCTCTCCACTGGGGACTCTCCACCCTGGTGCCTCTAACACACCATGGGTCTGAAAGTGTCTGCTTCCCAGTTCTGTCTCCCCACCAGTCTGGGAAACCAGAACCCGAAGGTCAGGCACACAGGACTATCAGGAATGATGGAGGAGAAGACACAGGCCACATTTAGTGACGGTGCTCATGAGAAGCCTCTGGGCGACCGCACGGGCTGGGGCCGACATGACCCACGTCTTACAGGCGAGGGCAGGTGGCTCGGCCCAGTCGCAAAGCTGGCTAATGAGGGGGTGAGGAATCCTTGGGGGGTAGTGGGCGGTTTTGATCATACTGGACAGGCACGGGGCTCTGGCCGTCGGGCAGGTACACCATGATGAAGCCGTCGGAGTCAGGCTTGGGGGCCACGCTGGGCTTGGCACTGAGCAGGTTAAAGGCAGTCCAGGCCGCGACCGTCTGCTGAAGGCCACCCAGGCTGCTGCCGCGGTTAGTCAGCACAAAGTTGTAGAAGGTGTTGGGCTTGAGGTGCGTGATGAGCTTTTTGGTGGTGCGGCCGTCCACATCCAGTGTGAGCCCATTGTACTGGATCTGTGGGCCAGGGCTGGCTCAGCGGGGAGGAGCTGCGCTGAGCCCCACCCCGGCCCTGACTGAGCCCTGATCCCAGACTCCGCCTCAACCCCGCTGAACTGTGATCCCCAACGGAGCCCCAGCCCCGGCTCTAAGCCCAGTGTTGACTAAAACCTAATTCCAGAATAAGCCTCAATCCTAGGCTAACTCCTGACCCTAGGCAGATCTTCAATCCCAGCTGAGTCCCAACTCTGACTGAGCTCTGACCTCAGACTGAGCCTGGATCCTAGGCTATATTGCCTGCAAGGCAGATCCTCAATCCCAGTTGAGCCCGGACCCGACTGCCAACCAACCTCGAATGAGCCCCAATCTTTATTCAGCCCTAATTGCAGACTGAGCCCTGATCCCAAACAGCCTCAATCCCAGGTTAAGTCTTGACCACAGACTGAGTCTCAGTCTCAGCTGAGCCCTGATCCCACTCAGCCCTGAGTCCGGCTGATTCCCAACCCTGGCCAAGCCCCAGCCCTTAACCTGGCCTGCCCGCTCCCGGGGTTGGGGGCGGCAGGAGGTCTGCACCTTGTAGGGTGTGGGTGAGTTGTAGTTGTCTGGAAACTCCCAGCTGAGCAGAACTGACGTCTTCATGATCATCTTCACCTTGAAGTTCTTGGGTGAGACTGTGCCGGGCAGCAGCCGAGTGGGAGAGAGCAGAAGAGAGGCCCCCGTGAGCGCTGGCGGCAGGGCGGGGCGGGCCGGTGGGGTGGGGGTGGGGCGGCCCAGGCGCTCCCTGTCATCCGCTGTGCCTGTGCCCACGGCCTTACTGCCTGGCCCTGCCTGGCCCTGTCCCAAGTCCCTGCCGGGGAGGGGGGAGACGGCGCTGCTGCAGAGAGAAGACGGAGCAGGAGAGGGGAGAGGGAGGGTGCGGGGGGAGGGGGTCGGTGGGGGCGGCGGTGCCACCTAGGCACGTCCCACCTTTGCCAACGCCGGAGCCTCGGGGTCCGGACTCGCCTCGAGTGTCCACAAGGAAGCAGAAAAGTGATCACTTACCTGGGTGGGGGAGAGGGAAGGGGCTGGGGTGGGGGTGGGCACGAGGCCCGGTCCGGCTCTGGTGCGGGGATCGCCGCGCGCCTACCTTGGTCCCGCAGGAACGTCCGGTAGCGGACGGGGGGGCTGTAGGGGCCGGGGCCCTGGCGCGTGTGGGCCCGCACTTGGAGGTCATACGCCGTGTCGGGCTTGAGGCCCTGCAGCGTGAGCACGTTCTCGGCGCCCGGCTCGGCCGCGGCCGGCAGCTCAGTCTCTCGGGCGGGGCCCAAGGCTCCGGCCTCCCGCACAGCCACCGTGTACTTGACTATGGCCCCGTTGCGCTCGGCGGGCACGGGTGGCAACCAGCGGAGCAGGACAGTGCCCGTGGAGGCGTTCCCGGCTGCCTCGAGGATCTGCGGGTGGCCGCGGGGAGTGTCCTCGGGGATGCTCAGGACCTCGGCCGCCTCCTCGCCCAGGCCGCCTCGGCTCCGGGCCGCCAGCCGAAACACATACGTGGCCCCCTTATGCACACCCAACGCCGTATAGTGGTCCTCAGTGGGCGGGAACTCCAGCGTGGCCAGGGGCGAGTCCTCACGGCCAAACTGCAGGCGGTAGCCCAGCACCTGGTCCTCGGCGGTGCCGGCTGGGGGCTCCCAGTGTGCCAGCAGGCTGCCCTCGGGGGTCTGCTGCACCGACAGGGTGGGGCGGCCCAGCACTGCGGGGAGAGGGAGACAGGGGGCATGTCAGGGCCATGTGGCCCATCGGAGTCAGGAAGTCTAGAAGTCAGGAAGCAAGGGGCAGGGCTGCAAGTTTTAAAAGGGGTCTCAGGAAGGCCCCACTGTTCCAGGCAAGGGAAGAGCCTATGCAAAGGCCCTGCGGTGGCACTGAGCTGGGTGAGTGGAAAGAAGAGTGAGGAGGCCGGGGACTCAGAACCCAACAAAGGAAAACATCTCCAGATGCCAGAGCAGGCCCGCATATGTTTACCTCTTCTCGTTCATAAGTCACTCAGCTCCTGCCTCACTGATGTGCCCCTTGCCTCCTGCCAGCATATGATTAATACTCATGGGACACAGTAATGTTTCAAAACCTTGCCCTTGCCCCATGATTCTCATGGTCTCGGTAATAATCAATGTGCCAAGGTCCTGGTAAGTCCGGCAGGAGAGAAGATCTACAAATAAAACCAGTCTTCTCCTCCTGCAGGACTTATCAGGACCTTTCATGAGCCGTGCTCTGAGCAGTCACAGAATATGCAGTGGGTCTGCTTGACAAGCACGGCTGTAATGCAAGGTCCCTGAGAGAAGAGGGAACAATCAGGGGAGGCTTCTTGAAGGAGGTACTGCGTATGCTGGATACCGAAGGATAGAGACTAGGCAGATGGATGGAACGGCATGGACACGGACCGGTGGCGGCATGGGGAGGGGCTGTGTCCAGCTGGCCAGGAATGTCGGGCTCTGTGGGCTGAGGGAGGGGCCCTGGCGAAGGGGTGGGTGCAGGATGTGAGGTGGAAGGCTTGGAGCCTAGCATTCCTGAAACACAACGAACGTGTTGCCTGCGTCACACCTTGGCCTGGGCTGTGCCATCTGCCCACAACCTCCTCCCCTTATATTTTCAGGGCAACCTCGCCCCCTCCTCAATGTTGGCTGGAGTAAAAAATAGTCCCTTGGGACTGATAGTAGGGGCCTGGTGGGGCCAGAAAGGGAAACTGAGGCAGGGTCGCTAGGAGAAGAGGTTTCGCAGTGCAGTGGGCGATGGGCACACGACCTCCGAACAACCCACCCAGGGCGATCAGAGCTGTGACGAGGGAAGGCGGGGGCGGGGGACCGGGGCTGCCCAGAAGGAGCACTGGACCGAAACTGTGGGCAGGGGCCAGGCCGGGGAAGGGTATCCAGGCGGAAGGAACAGCCCTGGTGAAGCCGGGATGGGACAGAGGCCTGGCTCTGGTTTCCACCCGGCCACAGCTAAGCAGGCGGGGAACCAGTGAGGAGGAGAAGGGGGGCTGGCTGGCCTCCTGAGTTGCCCCCATGTCTCTGCTCTCACCGGCCCCGCTGCCCAGTGCTCTCTCCCTGCATGAGCTCAAGAACTCCATGGGATGCTCGGGGGGCAACAGGGCCGTGGTGGGGGTTGGGGGGGCCGTCTCACCTGCTCCCTTGGTCATGACCACCTTGGGTTTGCTGCGAGCACCGTCGCCTTTCATGGTGTAGGCGGCTACGGTGATGGAGTAGGCGGTCTCAGGCTGCAAGTTTGTGATGACCATCTCCTGCGGGCAGGGATGGGGGTCAGCCGTGCCACCAGGGTTGAGACCGGCCCTGCCCACCCCCCTCCCCGGGCTGGGGTCAAGCAAGGCGGATGTGGGGCCTAGTCTGCAGGTAGAGGCGTGCATCCGAGCTCATGCACAGACCCCGACACACAGCACGTCCATGCGAAGATGGGTACACGCAGCCTGATACCCCAACATCTTCCACCGGGACCAGCACTCTCCCCACCGCCCCCCATCCCCAGGCTCCCACCCTGGCCCCTAGGCTGTCCTCCCTGCACCAGCCACAAGAGGGCGCCTGTGAGCACCACAGTCACTGGCCTGCCCTCCTACGCCCACAGCCCTCCAGGGCCCCCACCTCCCATAGGGGTAAAAGCCCAAATCCTCCACTGCCTGCCCCTACCTCCTCCCACTCTCCCCCTTGCTCCCTGTGCTCCAGCCACTGGGCGTCCTCACTGCTCTGGGATGCCAGGCTTGCTCCCACCCTAGGGCCTTTGCATGGGCTGTGCCCGCTGCCTCTACTACACCCACTCGTGCGCTGGAGATGCCCACCATCAGGCCACGAGAGCCAATAGTTAAACTCTCAGGAATTCTGTAAGCCCGTATTAAACACAGCCATTATCAGAAAGTAAATCACCTGAACGTACTGTTAAGAACAAAAGTAGTGAATACTCAAAACCCACCCTGTCCTCATTGTCTTACTACATTTCGCTATGATCCATGCTCTCCGGGTGATTCTGTCTCGTGTTGGCAGCAGGAAGCTACCGGTGACGAGCTACAGATCGGGACTGCCCACCCCCCAGCCCAGAGAGCGCATCAGTAAATCTCTGCAGCCCCGTCTAGACCCCACCCCAACCAGAGCCATCACTAGCCACGGACAGTTGACCTTGGACAACATGGGGCTTAGGGGTGCCGACCCCCGTGCAGTTTAAAATCTGCATGGCACTTCTGACTCCCCCCGAATTCAACTACTATCAGTCTCCCGTTGCCCAGAGGCCTTACGGATAAACATAACTGATGAATACACCATTTGCGCATTATACGTATCAGATACCGAATTCTTACGCTAAAGCAGCTAAAGGAGAAAAAGGAGGTCACAAGGAAGCACTGTACTGTGTTTCTCAAAAATAAGCTGGCCGATAAGTGGACCTCCGCAGCTCAAACCCGTTGTGTCCAAGGGCCAAGTGTATTTGTGTCTTGTTCCAATGAGCCGTCCTCTCCCACACTGGACTGGGATCCCCAGGAGGGTGGGCTCAGGTCTGTCCTGGTCACCGCTCAAAAAATTATGGCTTGTCCTGCAAACGTTTGAGCTGCTGCCTGACCTTGCGCACATACCCGTGTCGGCCCTCACAGTCACACGTGCGTCCACGTCCCCACGCATGCACACCCACAAACAAGGTCCAGCATGCCTGGGGGCAGGGGGCGGGTGGCCCCAGGTCAGGTGCATGTGGAGGAGGACGGGGATGGACGGAGAGAGGGTCTCCTGCCCCTGGGCCTCACATTCAGTCCCTCACAGGGTCTTGATGGGTGGGAGGGGCTGAGGTGGAGGCCTTGGAGGGAACTCACCCCTCCAGTCTGAGGGTAGGGAAGAGGCAAAGCCTCTGGGAGTGGGTGCGTGGGGCTGGTGTCAATTTAACATGAGACTTGGGGCTCTCAGAAAACTGGGTCCTGCGGGCCTCTCCCCTCCCCACCGCGCCGGGGCCCACTGATCCTCTCACCACCCAAGGGCCACAATGAAGCAGATGCTTTGGCCAGACAGAGAAACTCTGAGGTCAGAAAAGGCTGAGCCAGGTGATAAGAGAGTCTGACTGGGTCGGAAACTGGCCCCCACTTTGGATCTGCCAGCCCTAGGTCTGGCAGGGGAGGCTATGGGGTGCAGGAGTGGGTCAGGGCTGCGGAAAAAGCTTGAGCAAAGGTGTGGCAGTGAAAACCACGGCGGGAGCAAGGCTGGGCGCTGGGCAGGAGGGGCACCGTGTGAGCCCAGTGGGTCTAGGGGCCATCCAGGTAAGAGGGCTAACGTATACCCTCTGAGTCCAGGACCCCAGCAGGGCTCCTAGGGCCATCTGCCTGATTGAAAATTGAGGCTACACGCTCCAAGTTACCAGTAGGCATCTGGGGCCCAGGGGAGAAGATCCTCTTACAAGAGACGTGCAGGGGGAGTGTGTGTGGGGGGGGTGTCACATCACTGCACGGCCCGCGGGAGAACACTGCAATGGCCGGGCAGGGGTGCTACTTACATATTCGGCTGTGTCGTCCGTCTCCCACTGAGCGTGGGAGGAGGCGGCAGGGGAGAGAGGAGGAGGTGAGCAGGTGGCCAGAGAGAGAGAAGCAGGGAGAAGGCAGGAGCGCAGGGTCTGGGGGCCGCCCCGCCCCCCAGGCCCCGCCCACCGGAGCCCCGCCCCCAGAGCCCCGCCCACCTGGGCATCGGCCAGCATGATGTCCTTGATGCGCGGTGGCCCGCGGGCCTCGGCGCCCTCCATGCGTACGTAGTGGACCTGGTAGCCGCGGATCTGGCCGTGCTGCCGGCCGGGCGCGGGCGAGCGCCACAGCACGCGGATGGCCGTGGCGTTGAGCGCCTCCGCCTCCACCTTCCGCGGCGGCGCGCTGGGCACTGGCGGGGGCAGGGGAGGGGCGGGCAGGGCCGTTACTGGGGTGCCTGGCCCTGCCCCGGGGCAGCACCGCTGCCGGATGCCAGGGTGCCAAGTGGCTGCTGGTTAACTTGGTCTGAGCGCTCACCACCAGCTGGGAGGGCATCCCTCCTTCGCGGCTCCCAAAGCCCGGAGGTGGGGGGGGGAGGGGGCCCGATGGTGTGCCCCACTTACAGATGGGCAACTGAGGCCCCCCAGAGCCTGTGACATCTGCCCAGGGCCACATGACATGAGTGAGCCCTGCACGCCCTGCTCCACGGGCGTTACCCACCTGCCTCCAACCTAACAGCGTCCCTTCCGGGCAAGGGCTCTTACTCCAATTTTATAGATGGGGAAACTGGGGCCCGTAAGTCGGGCCCTTGACCGCAGGGTTAGTAAGAAGCAAAGCCCGGGTCTGCACCAGGCTGTCCAGCTGCAGGCTCTCATGCACCCCAGTGTGCAGCCAGCCCCAAGGATCGCGGCCCTTCCTATGCAGCCACACCCCATGGTCTGGCGGAAACAACCAACAGGTCCACCTCTTCCCCGCTCTTCCCACCCAATGCTCGGCTGCCGACCGGACCTTTCTGGCCATGGCTCAGAAGCCGGGCCGGGTTCCCAAGGCCGGGTTCCTGCAGTTTTATTGGAGACGCTGCCTGCTTTCTTTTCTCCCCATGCCCTGGCTTCTACCGACGGACCCCAGACCAGAGCCTCCTCTCACTTTGCAGCTCAAAACGTTCTGGCTGGAAAGTCAGCCACGGCACCCGGGAGCCTCACACCGCAGCAAACCGGCCATTGCTAGAAATCAGGCTCTGTGCCCCAGAAACCGTTAAACATCCGCGCCCCTAGAAGCTGTGAACCAGCCTACCTACTTGCCAGATAGGACGGCTCGGACCGAGGACGCTGCAGATCCCGGCTTATCCCAGGAGTCTAAAAGCTAGGTTTTCTGGGGTTAAGGACGCTAAGTCTGTTGCAAGTGCTGCTGGCCGTTCCCCACACTGTTTCTGTAACTCTCCACCATCGGACCAAAAAAACAATACGGGTCTGTCTGCTTAACCTCCCAGGCACAAGGCTCAGGAGAAAATACCACCCGGAGTGTCTAGAACGGAGCGTTCCAGGATCAAGGAGCCCAGATTCCGTGGGGAGGCTGCTTGCTTCGGGTCTCGCCCTCAAGACTGTGCCTTCTACCTTTGGACCACCAGCCAGCCCCATTTTGCAGAGCCCGAAGGTGCCGAGGCGCGGGGCGGGCTGGGGCCTGCGGGGGTCCCCGGCCGGGCCCGGTGCTTACCGTCCTCGTCGGTGCGGATGACCACGGGCGAGCTCTCGGGCCCTGGTCCCACCTCTGTGTGAGCGACAGTCGTGATGCGGTACTCGGTCCACTTGTCCAGCGCCTCCAGCAGGATCTGAGTGGTGGTCGGGGGGATGCCGTTCACCTCCTTGGGTTGTGGATCCTCGGAGCCCAGCGGTCGGTAGTGGACGCTATAGCTCACCAGGGCCCCGTTGTGCGTTTCCGGCGGCGGTGGGCGCCAACTTACCAAAATGGCCGTGGAGCGCGTGCTGACACATTTAACGTCTTGAGGGGGGGCTGACGGTTCTATTGGAGGGGGGAGAACGTGGGGGCGGGGAGGGGAGGCGGGATGGGCGGGGAGGGGGCGGGGAAACAAAAGATGGGAAAGAGAAAATAAAACAGAAGATGATAACAAACAAAACAGAACCAAACCAAAGAGAAGTCGAACCCAAAAGAAGCGGGTGTCAACCAAAGGTGAGATGGACGGGTGGGGATGGGGGCCGGGAGGGCTGGCCAAGAACACGGGCTCAGCGCCGGGGGCTGCACCGGCCCGGCACGCAGGGGGTCCTGGGGAACAGCGGGAGCATCCCCCTTCAGAAGAGCTATCGTGCGCTCCGCACGGTGCCGGGGGCGTCACGGACTAACAGTAGAAGCATCCGTTTACTGAACCCCTATTATGTGCCAGGCACCACGCCAGGTAATTACATGAAAAGCCCCATCTATCAGGCACCTACTGTGTGCTAGGCACGGCACTGAGCTTTATAGGATAACAGTAAATGCATTTATTTGCTGAACACCTACTGTGTGCCGGGGAGTAGGACTGCCAGGGTAAAAGCAGCAAAAGTCCCATTTATTGGGCACCTACTGTGTGCCAGACACAGTGTCAGAGCTTTACAGGTTGACAGTAAAAGCATCTGTGTACTGGACACCTGTTCTCTCAGGGGTCCTGGAGGCCACCCCGTGGCTTACTTCAGCTAGGACCACCCTCTAGCCTCACCTGGGAGACAAAATAATGTCCGTGTCTCGAGCACCTACTGTTTGCCAGTGAGCGTGCCAAGGGCTCTGTAGGGGAATAATACAAGTGTCTGTAGCCTGGACACCGCCAGGTCAGGTCCCAGGCTCAGGACCTTACGGATGGCACAGCCCTGATTAGCACCTACTGTGTGCCAAGGTCTTTACAGATCATGGTTCTTTCAGCACCACACTACGGCCATCACAGATTAATGGCCAAGTCTTATTTATTGAGGACCTACTATGGGCTGGGCATTGCTAGCCCTTCAAAGATAAAAACACCAGTTGCCATTTACACAGAACCTCTCCACACCAGGCACTTTATCAGTTAACAACAGTAGTCCCCATGGAATGAGGACCTACCACATGCCAGACCCTGTGCTAAGGGCCTTGTAGCACATTAACAGTCCTCTCTTCTTAAGCACCTACTGTGTGCCAAGGACTGTGCTAAGGGCCTTCAATGTAAACGGTAACAGTTTTCACTTCTTGGGCACCTACTGTTTGCACACCCAGGGCCAAAGGCTTTGCAGATGACATCATGTTCTGAGCAAGACCTGTGTATCCGAAACCATGCTAGGCCCCCTCAGATGGACAACGGCTCTTATCTGAGCACCTATTATGTGCCTAAGGCCAGGCCAACCTCCTTCAAGAAAGCGCCACCTACTGAGCACTTACTGTATACCAGCTGTTCTGTCAAGGGCTTCATGAACAGCCGCAGCCCCTGTGTTCCAGGCACCAGGGAAGCTTGTTATAAACAACTGATGGCTTCCATTCATCGCGTGCCAGTTACGTGCTCAGCACCATGCCAATCCATGCTTAGAATTAAAAGAGCATGTATGAAGCACCTACTGTGTGCCAGGCAGTGTGCTAAGAGCTTTGTTAAATAGCAGCGATAGTTCACACATATTAAGCGCCTACTGTGCGTGTTCGGGGCTTTATGAAAATAACATTAAGCCCCCATCCGCTCCGCACCTACTAGGAAACTGTATTAAGGCCATTCACCCTGGGCACACCCCATAACCTAGCCCTTCACACTCAGCATGTGTCCCCTCACGATACGTCATTTAATTCTTAAGATGCATAAGTGGCCAGAACTATCACCCCTCCAGCCTCATTCCACGTTACCTGCGGGGAAATCAGTTTCAAAGCCCGGCTGCCTGGTTTTCTATGATCACCGCTCGTAGACCTACTGGGTGCAAGACCCCCCCCCCCACCTACCCTGGGTGCTTTTCGCACATCACCTCCCACTTCACAGAGGAAGAAAACGGAGGCCAGAAAGAGCAAAGCTGCCTTGCCAAGGGCATGCGGCTAGAGCCAGGATTCGAACCCAGGCTCAGCTGTTGTCCAGGGGCCGCCTTGACTTCAGAATGGGGACTTAGACCTCAGCCTCGATCCAGCTGAGGATGGCTGGAGCCATGTGACTTCAACTGCCCGTGACTCCGGAATTTTTCTTGCCTGCAGGGAGGCCCAGGGAGGCCACTGGCTTTGCTTCAAGGCAAGCCACACAGAACACATGTGGCCTATGTCACACATAGTGCCTATGTCAAGGCACACAGAACCCCTACTACCAGGGCAGCCCATTTGTTCAGCGAGCACATGCCTAGAGAGTACTTGTACGTGCATTCTGCATGCCAGGGCCACCAGAGGAGAAACAGAGGGTCCTATCCTATCAAAGATATCAGACTACCAGACCCCTCAGAGGCCTCTCCAATGGCTTACTTCAAATAGAATGACCCTCCGGCCTCACTTAAAGTGAAATGCCGACATCCCCTCCTCTGATACCAGACACGCGGGGCCCTCTATCCCATTTCTTGACCAGCCACCCCAACCAAAAGTGCCTGGGGGAATCAGGCAGGAGTGGGAAAACCAACCAAAGAATGTGCCGGAAGGAATGGATTCGCTGAGAAAGGGGGAGGAAAAATAAAATCAAAACCATAATAAAATAAGAAACAACGGTGATGGTGATGATGATGAGAAAAACCATAATAAAAGAAAGAAAGACGCCTTCCAGAAAACTCCCAGTCTGGTTACCTACCTTCCACTCTTCAACTGCTAACTTAAAAGACTTTCTTACGAGGGAGGGAGTGGCTGAGTGTTGAGCTATAAGGCCAGACCGAGCTCTGGGTGGGTCTCTGGACGCAAGCGGGCCCAAGCCCTGCTCCGGCCCCCAGCGTGGGCACGCTGCAGTTCCAGACTGGCGCCGACGAGGCGAGAAGGTGAGACGGTGTGGGGAGACCCACGGCTGAGTGGTCTGGCCTCCACCTACCCTTGAGTTCAGCCTAAGAAGCCCGCCGTCCCCAGGGGGATACGCCTGGCCCTGAGTCTTGCTGCCAGTTCTCTCGGGCCCCACCCGTCCTGGGATGAGAAGTGGGGAGTACCTTCTCCCCCACTCCCTGTCCTGGGCCGCCCCGGAGGTTCACGTGGCTGGGCCAAAGCCGCTTTCTTGACGACCGTGGAGGCCGCCTCCTTCACAATCCGGCCCAACCTGCGTGACATCTTGAGGAGGTAGGGGAGGGTGTGACAGACCCACGGACAGGCATGGGGGGCACGCAGTGCCAGCTTCCCACTTCTGGGCAGGCGTGGCTCTTGGCCATGGCGTAGAAAGCTTGGGGGGGGGGTCTCGATTTGGGCTCTGGACTCTGTGTGGCCTAGAGCTACTAGGGCACAGGCCAGTGGAAGGGGGGCACGCAGGGTGAGCCGTTTTTGTGAACCTGCTTGAGACCAGCGCGTACTCACCTTCGCGGCACTTGTGCCCATCTCTCTCACGTGGCCGCCCGAGCCACAGGACACCCTCACTGATCGCCTCACGCACAAACACGCCCAGACGCCGGGGAGCTGCAGAGCGCTCCGCTAGGCACGGGGGAGTAGGGAGGAGGGAAGGGGGCTGGGGGTGGCAGGGGTGCTGTGTCTCCGAGGCCCCTGATCCCAGCGGCTCAGACCCCCAGGCCCCAGCTGCCGTCACAACTGACCCGTGCCCCCCGTGGGCACACGCCCGGGGGGGGGATGTGAAGGTCTGAACACCAAGGCTGCTTCCGGAACGAGGCCTGCGCTGTGACTGACTGAGAAGGGGGAGGGGAGGGGGGAGGGCCACGGCCGTGGAGGCCACACTGGGCTAGGCTGAGCACAGAAGAGGGACAGAGGGAGGAGGGGAGGCAGGGAGACAGCGGGATCAGCGGCCTGCCTCGGCCCTGAGCTCAGAGCAGGCAAGCAGGGCGGTGTTGGGGGCCACGATGCGGCCCGGAGCCAGCTGGCGGCTGCCCTGTTCTGGCCAAAAGGTGACTTGTCTGTGACAGGGAGGCAGGGTGGGCACAGCAAAGAGCTCCAGGGACTTGAGAGCCTGGCCTGGGACCTGCACCCCCTCCCCTCCTGCTCCTGCGCATGGCAATGGGGGACCAGGGGGCAGAGCCACCTGGGGAGGCGGCGGGTCTCGGTACACCCATGAGGTCTGGGTAACGGCCGGATGTGAGCCGGGACAGCCTCGAGGAGCCCTCCGGAGGCCTAGGAGCGGGCACAGCGTGGCTGTTCCGTGAGCCCCAGATACAGGGCAGTGGGGGTGGGGGCGGGGAGGAGAGAGGAGGTGCGGTCCACACCTGGCCCCGACATAGGGGGCGCACCTCGGCCCCCCCAGGGCTCTACGCCCTGGGAGCCGGGGCGGGGGGAGGCGGGGCCTGCGGGCACCCCCAGCGCAGCGCGGGCGGGCACGTCGGAGGCCAGGCGCCCCCCCCACCCGCGGCGGCGGCGCGGCCAGGGTCAGCGTGCGCCGGGGCCCCCCCGCAGGGAAGGGCAGGGTCCGCGAGACACCTACTGGACTGCAGTGTGCGCTGCCGCACCACCGAGGTGAAGGCGCCCAGGCCCTGCACAGACCGGGCCGCCAGGCGGAAGGCGTACTCCGTGTTGGGCTTGAGGTCGTCCACCACGAAGGCCGTGGCCGGGTCGAAGGTCCTCCCCACCTGGGGGCGGGGCGGGGCGGGGCGATGGAGACAGGCAGAGGCAGAGACAGACCCACGGAGAGAGACAGAGACACAGAGATGGTGAAGGAGACACAAGAGCAGAAGAGACAAACGGAGACACGGGGACAGAGACAGCGAGGGGAAAAGGGACAGAGGCACGGGAGGGGTGGAGAGATGCGCAGTCCGCCGGAGGCCGAGCAGGGGGAGGAGAGACATCCGGGCACCGAGTCAGCGGGTCCCGAGGGCTCGCCGCCCCGTCCCCTCCCGCCCACCCCCCCAGCACCCCCGTACCGTGTTCTCCCCCGGCGCCCCCGCCCCGTACCTCTCGGCCGTGGTCGCCCTCCCGGAACAGGAGCTCGTACTTAATGATGCTCTCCTGCCGCGGGGGGCTCCACGAGAGCCCGATGCTCGTCTCCGACTTGGCCTCGGCCCTGAAGTTCATGGGCTGGCCTGGCACTGTGGGGGAGGGGAGAGGAGGAGAAATGGGGATCGCCGGGGAGAGGTCCCCTCCTGGGGCGCCCAACGTGCCAGGGGTCCCCATTCTCCCAAAAAAGAGCCCCAGGAGGCTCAGCATCGCCGTGGAGGCGAGGCTGCTCATTCCCGAATGTTCTCCACTGTACTTCTCTTCTTTGCCCCGCGGACCCACCGCAATTCCCCCACACTCTCTGCTTCCCTCAAACTGGACGGTAGAGAGACTGTAGGGGTGATGTCTCAAAACACAGACTCCCCGTCCTGCGTGTCCTCTAGCAGCACAATTCTGACCCTTCTGCCCTTTACTTTGAGCAGCAAAGTACCTTCTCGGCTTTGAGGTTCTGAAGCCTGAGCCGGACCAGAAAAGAAGGGAAACCCCCAGAGAGCTGGGGCCCCACGTACCTAAATGCCCAACTCCCCAACCCTGCCCCTCGACCTGAGCGGCCAGGCGGCCAGCCCACTGCCTTTGGACGGACACCCTTTCCCTTTATAATTTCAAAGCAGGTGGCATCCATCTCGCCGTTGAGAACAGAGAGCAGGGGTTCTCAACCTCAGACACAGCCGCCAGGACCCGTCTGGACATCCCATCGTAGCCCTGTGGCCTTGCCAAATCGAATTTCCCAAGAGAAGACAGAAATGGGAGACTTCTGGGACAACTTCCTGCGTCTGCAATGCTAGCACGAAAGTATTTCAAAGCACCCATGTGGGATGAAAAACCCACTTTGGGGCTTGTAGGCAAGATGAGCCTGCTGGAGGCTCGGAGGTACCTGACTGCCCGCCCCCGCCCCACCCCTGCCACCTCCTCTCTGTTTCCACCACCGGAATCCTGCGGTCCGCCCCTCCCATGGGCACCTCACCTCCCTGCTGCGTCTTGACCTGGATGGGGTCCGAGAGGGGCCCGTCGCCCACAGAGGTAAAGGCCAGCACACGCACAGTGTACGTCTCGTCCTCCAGCAGGCTGCCCACGGTGGTCAGCAGGCTGTCGTCCACGTTGTGCTTCTGCCAGTTGCCGACGGGGTGCTCGGGCTCCATGGTGTAGTAGATGCGATAACCCCGGATCAGGCCGTTGGGCTCCACGGGCTCCTCCCACTGGATGATCATGGTGGTGGCGCTCAGCATGCGGGCCTGCACGTTCCGGGGGGCGCTCGCTGGGGCCTGTTCGCCCGTGCGGGTGACCACCGACTCACTGGGGGGCCCCTGGCCAATGGAGTTGACAGCAGACACCCAGATCTCATACTCTGAGTTGGGGCTCAGGCCGCCGATGCTGTAACGTGTCGTGGTGATGTCCTCCTTGATCTGGTAGGGCCCGTCTTGGCTCTTGGATTTATATTCGATGACGTAGTAGGATACTGGGTCTGGGTTGCCGGAGTCCCATGTGATGGTGATGCTGGTGGCTGTGTTCTCTGTCACCACGGGAGTCCCCGGGGCCTTGGGGAGAGCTGTGGGTGGGAGGCACGGTCACACGTCAGTGACGCGGGCTGCAGACCCCGAAGGCCGGGTGACTTTCAGCCAAACAACCGACCTCGCTGCACCTTGACTTCCTTGGCAGTGACCACAAGGCCTCGTGACCCGCCCATCCCATCACCTATAGCGGGGTTCAGTGAACTCTGGCCCAAGGACAGGGCTTGGCAAACTCTGCCACAAAGGGCCCCACAGTAACTATTTTCAGCTTTGTAGACCAGGGAGTCTTTTGTTGAGACTATTCAGCTCTGCCCCTGTGGCCCGAAAGCTGCCATAGACAAGACACAGGTGAATGGGTGTGACTGTGTGCCAATAAAACTTTATTTATAAAAACAAGTGAAGGGCCAGATGCAGTCTGCAGGCTGTCTGTCTGCTGTTCCTGTTCTAAAGCTAGAAGAATATTTGGGGCACCTTCCTCTGAATTTCACCATGAACCCGAGAGGCCAGGAGAACCCACAGTCCTCCAGCCCAGCCCTACCTCTCTGAGTCAGCACAGTCCATTTCCTTCCCTTAAAAGCATTCTCTATCTTCTCTGGCTCCTTCCTACTCAACTCTAGATCTTCCTCTGACCAACTTTCCTGGGAGGTGAGACCTTTACTCTAGGGGTCTGAACAGTGCCACGGGATCCCCGTCACAATCCCAGGGAGGCTCCATAACAGCGGCCTGGCTACGTGGCTGTCTCCCACACTGGACTCCACGCTCGGCAGAACGAGACCGTGCCTCGCTCCAAAGGGCCGGGCCCAGAATAACACCTAGCCAACAGATATCTGTTCATGAGACAACTGTCCCCTCCAAAGGCACGAATGACCGAAGCCGCGAATGACCACGAATGGGAACTCAAGAGCTTTTGCACCTGTACCACCCAACCCCACGGGCCCCACTTACATTTCACTGTGATCTGGGCCACGGCCTCAATGACGCCCAGGCTGGACATGGCCACGCACGTGTAGTTGGCGGAGTCCTTGACGTCCGTGAGCTCCAGCACGTTCCGACCCACGGGCATGTCGTCCTCGGGCGTCAGGTCTTCGGCCCCCTGCATCCACTTGACGTATGGCATGGGTGAGCCCACAGCCACGCAGGTGATGTTCACGTTGCCACCTGGCATGATCTCGTGGCTCATGGGCAAGATGGAGAATCGTGGAGCCACGCGACGGACTGGGGGTGGGCGGCGGCGGGTAGGGGGTAGGGGTGAAGGGTGGGGAGGTCCGGGAGATGGGATGCAGAGGGGACAAAGAAAGAAAAGCAGGAAGGAAGAAAGAAAGAGAGAAAGAAAGGAAGGAAAGAAAGAAAGAAAAAAAGGAAAAAAAAAGTGGAAAACAATTTAAATATAAACAGGGCTGTTTCCTTCCCCCCAGCTGAAATTTTTTTTCTTCCAAATGAAAAGGAAACAAAAAAACCAAATTAAAAAATCAAATTCCAACACAAAGAAACCAAAACTTCAAAGGAAGGTACTTCACAAACAATATATAGAGAGATATATCGATATATAATAAAAAGAGACATGAAGCATTATTTCATAGCAACAGGGTTTCAGAGACCAGAGTGGCTGGTCACAGCACAGTTACGAACACAAAAATTTATCAGCTGTTTCTCATCTTTGCTGACAGACATGGCCTCGGGGAGCAGCCCCTCCGCCCGCTCTCCCAAGTGGGGAGCTTCGGAAAATTCTGGCTGCCGGTGTCGGGGGTGGGGGGTGCTGGGGGGGGTTCTCTGGGGAAGCCGGATGGGGAGCGTCACGGAATCTAACGGCGCTGGGAGGCAGAGGGGGCCGGGACCTCGGCCCCCGACCTCGTCCCCTCCGGTGACTCAGGGGGCCCTGCCCACTTCCCGGGGGGCCCTCGAGGAAAAGATGAGAAACTCTAATGAAATTTTTGTGGTTTTTGGGTTTAGAAACCCTTCTAAAAGCTTCTGTCGGATCTGACAAGTTTCCATTGATAGATGCAGCTCTCGGAATCACAAACAGCATGCAAGAGAGGTTGGTTGAGAGAAAGAGAGCGAGGCAGAAGGAGGGACAGAGAGAGAGAGAGAGAGAGAGAGGTAATGCAAGGGAAGAGGCCTGGGTTTCAGGAGCCTTCAGTGCACCCTCGTGGGAGCCGGAGAAGAGAGAGAGAAGCCACGGGAGAGACAGAACAGGAAGACAGGCCCAGAGAGAGGGGGGGCAGAGACAGAGGAGGAGGGAGGAGGGGGCCCACTTCAATGCTGCATATTAATTCTAGCGGATGTGACCCAATGTGACACGTCACATTGTCACATCACAGCCCTGGCAGAATCATAAATAGGATATCAATTAATAATAATAATAATAATAATAATAATAATAAAACGAGGGAATGAGCTTGAACGTTGAGAAAACAGGGACATGTTCTGTGCGTTTCTCAGCGGGGAAGCGCGTGCAGCCTTCTGTCCCAATCTCGCAGACCGTGAAGGCGGCAGGAGGCATTTCGGGGGCTCCCTTTTCGGAAGCTGGACAGGTTTCGGGGTCGGGGGGGAGGGGCGGATGCTAGCGGCACCTGAACTCCCACAAGGCATGGCTGCCCACTGACCCTGAACTGCAGCAGGAGGGAACTGGGGGGACCTAGTAGATCTTTCGAGCCCGAAAGAGGGTGTCCCTGGCTAAAACCTTGGGGGCCACGAGAAGTCATGTGGGTGGGTCCCCAGCTTTGGACGAGTCAGGGAGTCTTGTCTCGCGAACTACGGAGATGAGACTGGAGACTGAACAAGGCTCAGGAGGGCCACAAAATGACCTGTGGCACCCTGACCTGCCTCGGATATCCACACGCTGGCGGCGGGGGGGGGGGGGGGGGCGTGGCTGGCGGGGGTCTGGCTTGCCTTACAGAGGAGGGGGCTCCAGGGGACAAAGGGAAGCAGCCTGGCTCCTGAGCTGGAAATCCCAACCCCTGCTCCCTGAATCAGGATGGCTGGTGGCAAAGAGGAGGGGGGCAGCACCGTGGGGGGTGGGGGGCAGGGCAAAGCAGCGGCAGCCCTTCGGAAAAGGAAGCCCCACGAAAAGTCCAGTGTCACGTTGGAGACGGGATGGAGGAAGTGGAAGGTATCGCTGAAGGGGAGGAGTGGGGGTGCGGGGTGGGGGGAGACAGAGGGGCCATGCAGACAGACTGGGGGTGAGGGGCGGGGCAGGGCACCGGGATGGGGGGTGGCTTTCTGGCAGGGCTGGGTGGAGGGTGGGGGGAGTTGGGGGAGAATGGGGTCTGGCCAGCCAGCGGACACGGTCCAGGCCAGCCGCCGGCATCCACAGCGAGGCATGAGTGGGATGCCCGACGCTGCGTTGTCATGGAAACAGAACACGATGGGGGATGAGCGTGGGGGAGCTAATTAATCAAGGACAGAAAACGGCATCGACGTCCAAAACAAAACCAGGAGGAACAAATGAAAAAACAAAGTGGAAAAAAAAAGGAAAAATCCGAAAAAAACCCCAACCAAACAAAAATCCCCTCCGTAACAAAACACCCAAAAGCAAAAAGGGAAAAAAAAAAAAAAAACCAAAACGAAAAAAAACCAAAACAAGACATGGAATGTGTGGGGCTGAAAATCGGGGTCTGAAAGGGAGGAGGGCTGTGACTTCCCCAGGGAGGTGCCCCCCGCCCGCGGCAGAACACAGGGTCCGGCCTCCTCGCCCAGCACTCGAGAACCCAGGCTGCAGGTTCGAGGTGGCCACGAAGGTGAGATCCTCATAGAAGAACCTTCGGGGCAAACCAGCCCAGCCCTCGTCTCAGACATGCTGAGCACACAGCAAGGCGATTCCTCCCAACCTCAGAGTCTCACAGAAAAACCTCTCCAGGCAGAGGTGGGAGAGCTGATGTAGTTGAATAAGCCCCATGGGCCTTGGGGAGGTCCCTTGGGTGCCTTGATTTCTTCACCTGTAAAATGGAGCTACCTGGGGACATGCTCAGAAGGCCATTAAGTCGACCGAGGCAATGCCCAGCACACAGAAGGTACTCAGCCTGGGCATGGGGCCAGCAAACTTCCCTTCTGGCCTTCCAGGGTTGGGCACAGGGGGAAGATCAGCTAGATTCTCTACCTTAAGGGAGTCTGGGATGAATTCGTTAAAAAGGAAGCACAATTTCTGTAGACTCCCCATGTCCCTTTATCCCTTCCGACGTGGTGTGGCAGATATCTCTAGTGCCCATTTTGTGGATGAAGCAGGGGAGGCTCAGAGAAGTGATAGAGCTGGCTGGCAGACACCAAGAAACTGTTGGGGCCAGAGCTCAAAGCCAGGACTGCCCGGTCCCTGAGTCTTCTCTCGCCATGGCAAGTAGCAAGAATTACGGCCAAGTGTCTCTTCTTGGCACCTGGCTCTTGCAAACTCATGTATCTTTACCTCCTGGGGACAGCAAAGAGGGCAAAAGTACCCCATCACCTATATATAACTATCAACTGAATAATAACCAGGGACCACCAGTTGAATACTATCTAGCGGTCATTACAACAAATGTCCAGAAGCCATTACTAAGACACTCAGACAGAAAGGGATTATTGGAATATCAAAAACAGTAAGTGCTAACTTTAGGATTTGAAGGTTAACTATGAGCCAAATTTATCCCCGTGTAATAAGGCTCGACATCTTGGCCCACAGACCCCAGTCACATCTGAACTTATCTTAAAATATCTCCCCCTGGGGAGATCTGGAATATACCTCCAGCTTTTTTCAAAAGCAGGGACAAGCATCTATCTTGAACACATAAAAGACCTGTGGTATAGGACTGCTAATTCTAAGTCCGTTAAATGTGTAAGGGCATTTATCAACAACAGTCATTTTAGTGCTCACAATCCTGAACATGGCCAGCAGCCACCAGTTAAATGGATCTGTCAATAGGATGTAAAAGCTGACAAACTCTGCCTACCTGCTTTCTCATTCACCTCGTCTGCTTTGAAGGGTGGACTGTAGGAAGAGGGCTGGTTTGCCACAAGTTTGGGGAGGATCACGCCCATCGGCACTAGGTGGCTCAGAACCCCCTTAGGGGTTGCATTAGGCCTCCGGGCAACTTTCCAGGCAGCAAGGGCGGGTGGCTGACCGCTGTGTTCTGCCCAGTTTGGTGCTGACACCCACCCACAACATCTTTCCACCCCTGGCTGCAAGCTTGAGGTGCGGGTTAGAAAGTAAGATGGGCGCAGAGCCCATAGGACGGAGTGGCCCCACGGGACCCCCGCCCCCAATTACCGACCTGAATGGAGGGTCCAGGCGGGTTATAAGGGGACCACACCAGCCTTGGTCCTCAGCACGCTCCAGCTGGCTCTCGTTTCCAGCTCTTCTCGTCACCGAGTAGCCGGGGGTCCCAGCGGGGAGGACCCGCATGGGTGAGGGGGTCAGGAGGGTGGGCGGTGGGGGGGTGGCAGGTTGGGGGGGTGGGTCGCTTCAAACCCCGATTCACATGGAAAAACAACTCAAAAACCGTCAAAGCAACCGGGAGACGACCCCTCCCCCAGGCAGGAAGAGGCAGAAACTCAAAAACCAAAGGGGGGGGGGTTCGGGGGAGAAAGGTTGGGGAGGGGTGAGGGAAAACTCAAAAGTGAGGTGGTCTGGTGGAAGCACTAGGTAGGGAACTCGACAGTGTCAGACATCTCAACGATTCGGCAAGCCGCAGCTCCAAGGGAGGGAGGGGGAGCTCTGCCTGGCATTTTGGGGTGAGGGGAGCTGCGGGTGCCCCTCCAAACCCCAAAATGAGGATGCGGGTTGGGGGGGAGAGATGCCAAGAAGTTCCGCAGCCCCCACAGGCTCACCGAAGCTTAGATTACACCGGTCCTGGGAAGGGAGGGGGTCCGAGCCTGATTCCAAAGCCCGGTTGCCCGGTTCTCAGCCCCTCCGTCGAACCCCAGCCTGTGGCCCGGGGGGCGGGGCGGGGGGGCGAGTACAGCCCCGTGGCCTGCCTTGGGCATCTTCCTGCTCCTGCCCCCTTTCCGCCATCCTGCCTCCTCCCTCCCACCGCCAGCTCCCTCCGCCATCGAGATAGCGTGCAAGGCCTGGAGGGACCTGGCTGGAGCCCGGCCCACGGGCTGACCCGCAGCCTCAGCAAGTTGTTAGCATTTTTAGCTGGAGGTTTTGCTGCACTGTCGACACTGATTTTATTTTTCTTTTTTTCTCTATTTTTCTATTTTTCTCTCCCTTGCCCCATTTTTTTTTGGGGGGGGGTGTTCTAGCAGAAAATGGGATTGACATCTTGCCAATTGAATGACTTCCTCACCCCCCCTCCCCTTCGCTGCGGCCGCCAGAGACGTGGGGCTTTCCAAATGACAAGGTGTAATCTAATGTTCCCCTCACTCCCCCCCAAGAACACAGGAAAGAGCAATGCAAAGGGTGTGAGGCAGGCAGCAGGCGAGAGGGTCTAGAGCTCAGTGTTCCTGCAGAACGCCCCCTCCCTGCCGCCCCACCCTGGAGCCCCCTCTCCCCTTGGGATGAGGGTGGGATGAGGAGAAGGGCTTGGTCCTATCAGGGTCCTGTCGGGGGTCTTGGGGGCGAGCAGGGGGAGGCACGGCCAGGCGTGATCAGCAGGAACTGGGGAGCTCACCAACACACCCCCGTGCAAGTCTTTCTGGAGCTACGGGAGGCGGGGGGCAGGGGCGTGGCCGGAAGTCAGGAAAACACTTAGAGGTCCTACCCACCGATCTGACACGGCTCAGGGGCCAGAGGTTTAATTTTCAAAACCACCTGTCCTGGGGCACCTGGGTGGCTCAGTCGTTAAGCATCTGCCTTCGGCTCAGGTCATGATCCCAGGGTCCTGAGATCGAGCCCCACATCGGGCTCCCTGCTCAGCGGGGAGCCTGCTTCTCCCTGTCCCACTGCCTGCTGCTCTGCCTACTTGTGCTCTCTCTCTCTCTCTGTCAAATAAATAAATAAAATCTTAAAAAAAAAAATCTGTCCCATAAAAATCCCACACCATGGTTTAAAGCTGCAAAGGCATGGGGACGGGTCACAGAGAGAGCTCCGGGGACCACCCGGAAATCGGGGCAGGCGAAACCCGCTGGGCATTCAGTCCGGTTCCTGGGCTCAGGAGTCAAGACTTGTCACTGAAATGTCCCAGCCCCAGCTGACCTCCTCCCAAATCCTAAAGGTATCCTGAGTCCCTGGAAGGCGGACCACTCTTCCCCATGCCCCCAGCTCGCCGCGAGTTCTCCCGGCCAGCCCTCATGCCGTCAGGCTCACCAGTTAACTGGGTCCCGCGCACCATGGTTCAACAACGCTACATCGCTAGACCAAGGGGTAAAGGCACCACCTTTGGCCACTAAAGTGAGACCCTAAAGCTTTACAATGTTGAAGAGACAAACAAGAAAATTAACAGCCAGGGAGAATGAAAGTGGATCTCCTTCCCACCTTGTCAAAAGCCTGAGCTGCACCTTCCCCAGGGGAGTTCTGGAAGCGGAATGAAAAACTTGGGCTCGGTTTGGACATCGTGGGCCTTTGCATCACAGATCCGTTTCCAGAGGGGAAGGGCCCCGTCTGAACATCCCGCCCCTGGAACCACCCAGCAGGGTCAGCAGAAGTGAAGCTGGGTGCCGGGGAGTTAGAGTTCAGCTGGGGGCAGGGACTCCCGGCAGCCCCCGCTCCCGGCTCAGGCTGCTCTAGCAACTGGGGAAACGCTTGTAGCTTTCAGGGTGGAACAGGGCAGGTGGCCCCCCTCTTCTGGCAGGGCTGGTGCTTCTCAGCAAGGTAGCTCAGCACCTGAGCTGGGCCTGTCTTTTTTTGTTTTGTTTTGCCTCTTGGACTCTCTGGCCACCGAACTCCCTGGCAGTGTGACAGGGGGCTCTCGGATGGCCACTGATCTCACAGGAATTGCGTTGGAACCAGGAGAAAATGAAGTCACGGGATGGGTTCAGAAAAAAGCACCAGCGAAAAATGAGATCTGAGCACATGAATTTGCTTCGGCCCTACAACTCTTTTCAGAGCGGTTTGCCATAGCTGTCTTATTCCAACAGCAGATCTGCAGGGCACAGCATGGGACAGATGAGGTCCCCAAAGGAGGGAAAGGACTGCTTGACATCTTCCCTTCCCTGCTCTCCAACAATCCCATCAGCGAACTGTTAGGCGCCGTGCACGACACAGGGCACTTGAGCATGAATTAGCTCAATGGAATCCTCCCAACTCCCCTACGAGCTAGTGCAGGGGTGACCCTTCTTGAGCAGATGAGGAAATGGGACCCCGAGGTATCTGGTGTCTAGCCCAAGGTCATACACTCCAGGGAGGGGCAGAGGCGGGGTTTAAATCCAGGCAGGCCAGAGCCTAAGACCCTCGGTCAGCTCTCCGCTCTAATTCACTGAGACCCGGCTTTGCTGGAGGGGCTGGGAGACCCTCTCCTCTATTTTTTGGAGCTCTTCTGTGGGCCGGCCTGGCAGCTCTCACCCTGGGTTCAAAAGGAGACAGGAGAAATCAATCTCTTCTTACTGCATCTAAGTCCTCTTGGCCTGGACTTCCCAGTAAGTGGGAGATTAGGGAAGAAAGGTGGGCGACAAGAAGGTCCCGGGAAATGGTGAACCCAGTAGCCCGGCCTCGTCTCTCAACTCTCACCTATGTTGGGTAGTCAGCTGAGGGGTCGGGGGCTAGAAATTTAAATTTTTTTTTTTCTTTTTTAAATTTGGGGTTGGAGTGGTTATTCTCAAGGGCTTGCCTTTCTTCGGGGAGGGAGAAGATGGGAGTCAGCATCTTCGAATCTCCAAAGGTTTGCAGGAGAGGGATGCTCCGGTAGGGGTGGGGAGGGGAGGGTGGAGACAGAGAGAGACAGAGACAGAGAGAGGGAGAGGAAGAGAGAGTGAAAGCGAGGGAGAGGCAGGCAGTGGGAGAGCTGGGGAGGCAGAGAGAGAAGGGGGAGAGGCTAGGTCCAAAGTTCCCCTGGGTTTTCTCCAGAATTCCACAGTTCTGATGCTCGGGTACTCAGAAAGTGACCGTGCTGTGTTGCTGGACAAGACTCCCGTGACTGGGGCCGAAGCCCGTGAGGGGGTGGAGGGAGCGGCCAACATCGCCCGTGAGGCGAAGGCATAGCACTGACAGCAGGATAACAGCCTGTGCCTTTCTCCCGAAGTCGGTCATGCTACATTTCCTGACAGACGGTTCTGGATTTGTGCCCACGCCAGCTGCCATCTTGAGTGCTGCTGACGAGCCAAGCATGCGTTGTTACGAGAGGATGACCCAATGTCAGGCAGCCACCTCCCACGTCTGGACTGCCACTCTGGTGAACAGGGACTCGAAACGCTGGTTGCCCGCTTAGCTGCGCTTCAAATGCCTGTTTTCTGGGTCGTTTGGGAGAGAGGGCGGCAGTCTCATGCCGAGGCAGAAAGGCGGGAACATGCCTGCTTAAGCCTCCTTCTAACATGGCTACACTGGGAGGCTGAGGTGTCAGCTCTGGGGCAAAGGGGGCTGGCCAGCAAGGCCGGGCAAATGGGGCTGCTCTCCCCACACACCCCACCATCTGTCTACGTCCCCTCCCTTGTGCCCTTGGGCCCAGGCGGTCACTTTCTGCCCCAGCATCCCAGCTGTGGGACCCCTACCGCCCTCCCGGATGGTAGCTGGGACAGGAACACTGGCTTTTAAGTCACAATGCGTTTGGAGAACAACCACAGAACAGCTCAGCCCAAGAAACTGAAACCAAATAGCACGTAAACACGAGACAGAACCAAAGACGAAACGCTCTGGGGGAGAAGGGGACCAGGGTGAACGGGGATGGGAGGGGGAAAAAAAAACGAACTGATCGGTTTTTTCCCCCCCAAAAACCAAAACAAAAAAACCAAAAAGAATTGTAATAATAATTAAATGAAAGAAAGAAATAAATACGAAGGAAACCAAAGGAGAAAAACGGAACAGGAGACGAGAAAACACTCCAACAGAAGGCGCTGGGAATTCACCAAACCAAACCGACAAGAGTGGCATGCAGAGAAATTGTTACATTCTCCCGGCATGCATCAGGCCCAAGTTACCATGACGACGAGGAGTGCAAAAAACTTAGCAACAACATTACCAACGGATGCATAGAGGCGACCACAATGCAAGCATCGCATGTGTGCGGCCGGCCCTAGGCCGGGCTGGGCGCGGCTGAAATTTTCGTGTCTTTCTGGGTTTTTGCTCTCGCTTGGCGGTTTTTTTTTTGTTTTGTTTTGTTCGCTTCGTGCTTACTACTCGTATTCCGTCATTTATTGACTTGTTAGCTCTCTGGCTCTCATTTTCCGTGTGCGTGTCCGTGTGTGTGCGCACGTGTGCGTGTCTGTGTGCGTGTTGTGTGTGTGCGTGTCACTTTCGGAATGTAAAAATGTGGGTAAAGAAAGTAAAAAAGAAAAAAACACACCAACCTTCTCGAAGCTCTGAGGGATGTAAAGGGGGTTTGATGCAGAACACAATGACATGGGGAGAAGAGAAAAAATAGGGGAGATACAGAGAGTAAAAAGAGGACTTCCCAAGGCTAAAAGCTGCAATAGTTTGTTGTTTTTTTTTTTTTCTTTAAACCAAAAAAAAAAATTAAAATTAAAAAATAAAAAAGAACAGCAATGACCTTTTTTTCTTTTCTTGACATATTACATTTGTCTTCCACGATTTTTTTTTTTTTTAATTCATTTCTGGAGCGTCTGAGACCCAGGCAAAGATTGGGAGGCTGGACCCCCAAAAGATCAGGGGCTCATGCTGGGGGACCCCACCTCCAGGGGGCTGAGGACACGGGGGGGTCCCCCTCCCTCGTTGCACCCTCGCTAGAGGCCTCCCCCCCACCCCATGCCTGCTGTCCACACTCTCTCCTTGAACCCTGCCAGACTTACACACCCCCATCCCAGGTGTTTGCAGAGAAATAAGCAGGTTAGACGAAGACCAGTCAGCGGGAGCTGTGGACGCGCTAAAACTCACCAGCGGTGCCACAGCAGTGGGTCGGTGCCTGCCCCCTGCCCACCCTCGCGCCCACGTCCCCATTCCCTCCCCCCACGAGGCCTCCTCCTCAGAGACAGATGTCAAACCCAAGGTGCAGAACCAAGGAGCTGCTTTGGGGGGGCCCGGTGGGGCTGTGCTTGGTGGGGACCAAGCAGGGAGAGTCTGTGGGGGGGGGTGGGGAGGAGCTTCCCGCCTCCCAGCTGGAGAATGGCGGGGGCTTGTTGCCTCGTGTGGGGGAAACTGAGGCCTGGAGAAGTGTGGGTGCGGTCAAGTACACAGGGCCCATCAGGGCAATCCCGGGGCTCGAAGGGGGTCCCTGTTTCCTGGCAGCAGAAGCTGTTTCTGCCACGGATCTGATCGGAAACAGCCACGGGGAGGCGGGAGAGGGAGGAGAGCAAAGGGAGGAGGAGGAGGCAGGTTACAATTTCTGGAAGACCTGAAGAAAACCAACACAGGGATAAGAGGGGTTGACCCAGGCCTCTGGGGACAAGGGGAGGCTCCCCCCGCTCCGGCGCCTCTGAGGGGACACCAAGGGACTGAGAAGGAAGTCCGTGTAGACGCTCCCCAGGGCCGCCTTGGGGGATGGGGGTGGGGCGCTGGGACAAGGACCCGGTCTCCCGGGCATGACGAGAGCGACCGGCCTCGCTGGCGTGCCGTGCCTGCCGCGGCCTGACGGGGTGCCGAGCCCCAGGCCCGCGTGCCCGCCGTGGCCCCGGCCTCGCTCGGGCCGACACGAGTCCTTTCCTGAGGGCGACCAGGAGACAAAGAGCACCGGGCTCTGGGACAGCCGAAGGTGCAGGGGCCGGCGGGGGGCGGCCTCAGAGACCCCCCACCCCAGCTCTCGGATCGAGGGCGCGGGGGGGGGGGTTGAAGCAGGGAGCTACGAGAGGCCACGGAGTTTGGAGAAGCGAAGCAAGCACACAGCAAAGGGGGGGCACGGCACGACACACCACAGAAGCCGACTCGGATGGGCGGGCGGGGGCGGGGTGGGGCGGAGGCCTGCAGGCTCCCCCAGCCCTGTGGGCCCCAGACTGACCCCCTTGGCCCTGCCCCGTTCCCTCCTGCCTCCCCGCCAAGTCCTGCAGCCCCTGGGGTGTCCGTCCCAGGCACGGGGGTGGTGGGGGTAAGCAGCCCCCATTGTAGAGGTCAAGAAACTGAGGCCCAGAGACGGACGCCGCCTCACCCAAGGTCCTGCTGGGACCAGGGGGTGGGGGGGGGCCCTCCTGCTCGGGTCTGCAGGGAACAGGGGAGCCCGGAGGCTGTGAGCCCAAGGAGGGAGGAGGGGGGGGAACGGGACAGGACGGGTCCCTGCCTTCGACCTGGATACGGCGTTCCCTACCTCGCACGTAGAGGTTGGCGGGGGAGGAGTAGCGCACGCCGGCGCTGTTGGTCGCCACGCACTCATATTTGCCTTGGTCCGTCTCCTCGCTGCTCTCGATCTGCAGGGCCCCTGCGGGGAGAGGGGAGAAAGCCTGGCCAGTCAGGGAGGGCCTGGGCCTGGGCCGGGCAGGCTGTCCCAGAGCCCCGCGCCACCTGTCTCTTGTTCGGTCGGGGCCAGAGAGAGGCAGATGAAAAAGATGAGTTAGCCTGGAAGCCCCGGCTGGGCTGCGGGTCCCCGGCTCGCCGCCCCACCGCCCCGCACTCCAGGCCTAGCCCAACACCAGCCTAAACGCGCTGCATTGCCCCGCCGAGCCCTCCGTTCTCGCTGGGAAACCAGGCGGAGCACGCAGCTGGTGTCTTAGAAATGACCGCCAGGTTTAACTGCGGAGCTGGAGAGGCACGTGTGCCCTCCAGGCAAAGGGGACTGAGTCGGCCTTCATAAGCCACAGCAGTCATCTGCGAGCCCCTGGGGCCTCTCTCTGGGGCGGCCACAAGAGACGTGCGCGTTCAGGAAGCTGGTGGTTGTCCCCCTGGTTTCAGCCGGTGCCCATGGGTAAATGGACACGGTGTGGGCTCCTCCAGTGTGTTTGGAACGACCGATCTCAAAGCCGGCCTTGCCCGTAAAGAGAGAAGAGGTCGCCTTTCTTCTGTAAGACTAACTGAAACTTCAGGTCTGGAATCCCTCTCACGTTAGCTAAGGTAAAGGATGCTGAGATGACACACATCAGGTGTGTTTGAAATCAAAAACTTGGACTAAAGCCTCCTGCCCCTGAAACGGATTGAAGAGGAACTTAAATTTCCCCCTGGATACCCCCAATGTCATCTAAGCAAGTCCGAATTCACCCACCTGCTCTAGACCCACGGGCCTGGATTCAGGATCCTGGTGCTGAGGAGTAGTCAAATGAACTTCCTCGAGAGTGTTTGCAACTACGGTCCTACGCCCAGGGCCACGGCACCCCCGGGTTAATGGGGGAAACTCTGCGAGTGTTTGAAATCAGCGATCTGAATGAAAACCTCTAATACCCACAAGCCAGGATCAAAGAATCCGTTGGTCGTGAGCGAATAAAACTTTAAAGAAGAGGCCAACTGCCTCAAGTATCCTTAAAGTCATGGGCCCAAATCAAAGGTCTTAATGCCTCTGAGTATATGAAATTAGGGCCGATTTCCCCCCTCTCTGTTTGAAACCACAGGCCCAGATCAAATAGGTTACTTCCCACGAACATATAAAAAGGAACGAACCTTCTCCAGACTGTATGAAGGCACGGGCCTTGAGCAAACATCGCAGTGCCCATGAGTAAATGAGAAGGAGGCTAACATTTCCCCAGGGATTTCTGAGACCACACGTCTGGAACAAATACTCATTTTCACAAGTAAATGAAGCTCACTGTACCTCCTTAAGGATGTTTAAAATCACAGACCTCAGAAAAGACTTGAACACCCACAAGTAAGTAAAAATGAGGAAAATGCTTCCACAAGTATGTTTGAAATCAAAGGCCTGGATCAAGGTTCTCATTTTCATAACCAAATAAAACGGAGTGACTGTCTCCATGGAGTCTGAATCCCAGGTATCAGAGTTCCCGGCACCAGGAGCCCGAAAATCCAGTCCACGCTCCCCAAGAAGTCCCCCTACCAGGCTATTCAAGGCTGTCCCACGGAAATGACGTGGACCCACAAAGGAAGATCCTGGATTAGTTTCTTCGGGGACTACGGAGGCAGGCTCTTCCCCCATTTCCCACACTTCTGCCTTTCCCCCAACCTCAAGGCTCTGAGGAGCAGCAGGCAGCCATTACTGTGGCGGCCCAGAGAGGGCCGGGAGCCTGCTCTAGGTCACACAGCATTCCATGGCGAAGCCAGGACGAGACACGGACTCTTCCCTAGGGCTCCCACCCAGGCTTCTTCCAGTCTATTTTTCAGCACTGGGGGGGCTGGCCTTTGAGACTGCCTGTCTCTGCTCCATCGGGCTGGACCCTCAGATCCGAAGGACCGGAAGACTGAGGCTGGAGAGAAACGAGGCCTGTGTACAGAGCAGCAGTCAGCGTCTGGCCCCCGGAGCTCTGGGGGGACATGGGAGGGACGGCAGGCCACCTGGCCTCAGGGCAGCCGTGGTCACACTCGGCCCCTCGGCCACACACAGCGACAGAGACACAGAACTGGACAGACACTGGGCAGGGTGGCAAGGGGGAAATACGTGGAAAGGGCCTGGGTGCAGCCCCCCCATGGAGCCTGGGGGGGCCGGGGGGGCAGCGAGAGAGAGCGTGAGTGGGCGGGAGGGTGAGGAGAGAGCCTCTTACCTCGGATCGGAGTGCTTTCTGTAAGGGAAGCAGAGAGAGTCAGGTGAATTTCAGAAGGCAGTCCTGGGGGGCCGGGGGGCCCCAGGGAGGCCAGGCTGGGCCACAGGCCAGGCCCGTCCACTCTGCCCCCAGGGGTGGGGGCCTGAGCCAGCCCTGAGGGCTCGTCAGTTGGGAGGACTTCCCACAGGAGGTGGCAGCCTCCCGGGGAAGGAGGGACTGAGTCCCGAAGGCCCTCGAGGCTGGTCTTAGGGCTGTCCCTACGACCCAGGGAGGTCTGTGGCCTGGCCTGGCCCAGTTGGCTGCCTTCCTTCTGGGCTGAGGGAGGGAGGTCACGGACCTCCCTTTCTTCTTTCCTTCTTGGAAGGGACAGGGAGCGAGGAAGGTCTCGGGAGTCTTGTTAGAGACAGGGGGAGAGGGGTTAGGGCCCCAGGGCTGGGCATTAATAAAGCAGAGGGAAGGCGTTACAGACAGGCCGAGTAAGAGGGACAGGGGAGAGCAGCGAGAGGGGAGCAAGGACGGAGCGAGGGCGGAGGGAGGGCCCTCCCATCTCCTAAACCTCCAAAAGGAAAAGAGGAAAGGGCGGTCTGCAGGTTAGCCTGGGCACTGGGGCAGGGGACGCCTCCAGACACACAAAGAAGGCGGTCCTGGCTTGGAGATCATAGCCCAGCTCATCTTCCTGGGAGAGACCCGGCCCCCTCTCTCTCCGCTGACGGACAGCTGAGAACCAGCCCAGAACTAGTGGAGCCCGGGGACCCTGAGGCCAGGGCGGAGTGAGAGAACACAGCTCCTTCCGCCCGGGGCAGGCAAACTGATGGGTGAACGGGTGCCCGGAGGGGTCAGCTAACTGTCCCACCTTGAGTCAGAGGCAGGGGTGGGCTGTGAACCCAGCCTCCCAGGCTTCTGTATGACCTCTTCCGGAATCCGCAACCCAACAACCCAACGAGACCCCTTTCTTCTCTTTACTTGGGAGGAAATGGGAATGGGCCTAAGGCGGCAATGACTAGGTCAGGCAGGAATCCAGAGGCCCCAGAACAGGACCTCCTAAGATGGCCAAACAGCCCGAGGCCACCGTACTGAGAAGAGAGGATATACCTCTTGGGTATTAAAGGTGGTTCTGCTGCCTAACCTGAGGAAGAGGAGAAGGAACTTTCATGGGCCAAGAGCAGTCACTCTCACTCTAGTAAGAATTAACCCAGCAGTCAGTTTCAGGGCATTCAGGCTGGATGTTGACAAAAGAGGAAGTGCCCCATGCCAGCCCAGCTGGAAAGTCCTCTCTCCCCCTCAGACCCAGCTACCAAACTTCTGTAAGTTCCCCATTTTCCAGCAGTGTCAAGGCTGGGGGACTGTTAGGTGCAAAACTTCACTAGCCCGAGGATTCCACTCATTTTTCCTTAGTCCCCATTCTGGGGTCTGACTGGCCTCTCGTGGCTTGTGTTTTTTCCTCTTTTCCCTTTGGGCTCTTCCCTCTGCAGCCCCCTGGTGCCTGACGGGGGAGGGCTGGGTGGCTGGTGGGGGAGGGGATCGTTAGTAAACATGCCACGTGGAGTGGGTCACCGTTACTGTCACAGTGGCTGTTAGTCTGGGGGGAGGGGGCAGGGGAGGAAGGGAACAAAGACGGGAACGTTAGTTGTTGACGTGGTGAACAAATGAGACTTACCAAAGGTTTCTGAACGTTTACAACAGAGGGACAAGAAAAGAGAACAGGATCGTTAATGGGCGCTGTGCAAAAGCCTGTATCCTCACCGGGACGGGGGCAGGGAGGGGAGGGGAGGGGAATCATCAGATTTTTTATGATCAATAAAGCAGCAGACGTTCGTTGAGCACCTAGTCTGTGCCAGGCATCTGGTCATGAGCCCCAGCGAGGAGGCGCATTTCATGGCCGCGAGACCCAGAGAAAGAGACCTGCTCTAGGACACAGCGGTTGCTGGCTCGGGTGCTGGGCCCCGGGGTCCGCGCTCTTCTCTTTACTGGGGGCCATGAGGGCAGAAGCCAGCAGGGTAACAACCGGATCCTCGGGCTGCCATCAGCCCACAGCTGAACCCCTCAAGCTGCAAGTATCCTCAGATAGATGGGAGGGGGGAAGGCTGGCTATCCCCCACGTCTCTCCAGGGAAGAAACCCTAGGCTTAACGTCTGCCCCTTCTCAGAGCTTGGGGAGAAGCGGAAAGCAGAGGATGGGCAGACAGACCCTCGGCAGATGCTGATGGGACCGGGCAATAAGTGAGGGTGTGAAGAACCACTGGGAGGCCTTCAGGCAGGGCTGGCTCCAGGGCGGGGGGCTGTCCTCGGAGGAAGGGTGGGGAGGAGAAAGCAAAGTGGTATACCCCAACATGTATAATCACAGCGGACGGAAACACCCAGGAGGGCAAGTGGGCATGTCCCTATCAGGTGTCTGCACACATGGGGACTGGGGGCACGGCTGGGAGGGACAGTAACGTGGGCGCGTGTGCAGGAGGGAGAAGGCGAACCCACAGGCAGGCGGCAGGGCCTGCGTCGGCTCTCTCGCGGGAAGGTCAGGCTGCCTGCACCGGGAGCCCAGACACAGACACGTGGACTCACCATGAAGCAGTGTGACAACTGACACAACACACACACAGCACTCCCCCCGCGAGACGGACAGACTCACAGATGGGGCATGCGGGCATTACACCGAGACACAACCGTGAAAGCACCCATCCCAAAGGTGACCAAGGCCTCGTGCTCTTCCGACCCGGCCGGGACCTGGACACACAAGCTGGACTGCCTGCCTGTGCCCTGTCACGTCCTTGCTTCAGTCTCAGAGACACTCTCTCCCTGCAGCTCTCTATGGCTCCCCACTACCTTACCTGTCTAAGGCCTCCCATCTCCTCTGGAGATTCTCACTGCATCAGCACTGGAAATTCTCTCTTGCCTTTGCCTTCGACATCTCTCCTCTCCTCTGGCCTGTCAGGGCCCCATTATATCCTCACTGGACAGGCCCACGGCTCAGGAGAGAAGACACTCTCCCTCTGCCACCTTCCATGCCTCCCCACTATCTTGCCTGTCTGTGCCCCATCACATGCCCAGTGGTTAGGCTCTGAAGATGGCCGTCCTCGCCACTCTCCACGGCCCCCCTCACCTCTGCCTCTCTGGACCACACTGTGTCCCCACTGCTGGGGCTTTCCGTCACTTGGAACATCTGTGCCTCATTAGGACTGCGCTGCTTGGGGACTGGAGACACTCTGCCCCTGTGGTGTCTGTAGCTGCCCATCACTGTGCATACTGGGGTCCGTTATCACCCCACTCAGGCACGGACACACTCCCCTCCTACCATCTGCTGTGGCTCCCCACTACCCCTGCCTGTCCATGCTCCATTATATCCCTGCTGGCTCAGCTCTGAAGACAACCTCCCCACCCTAATGCCCTCCCTGTGGCTACACGTCCCCTCTGCCTTTCGGTCTCCCGTTAGCCCCCAGGGCTTGGGCCCTGGAGACACTGCCCTCCCCCACCGCCCTCCGTGGCTCCCGCATCCTCCCAGACCCCTGCGCTCACCTGATCGCAGCTGCTTTATGCGCCCGTTGCTGGCACTGGGGTCCACAGGCAAGAAGTCCTTGAACCAGGTGATCTCGGGGTCAGGGTTGCCACTGGCAGCACAGAGCATGGTAGCCGTGCGCGTCCGCTCCACCACCTTCAGCTGGGGGCCCATGTCGATGTTGGGGAAACCAGGGGGCAGCTGGTCCTCTGAAGGTGGAGACGGGGGAAGAACAGGGCAGGGGGCTGGTTGCCACATGGCCGGCGCTGCCGGGGGCAGGGGACCCAAGTGCAGCCCCTGCCTCCACGGGGCAGCTTCTGTGCTTGCCACGTGGGGGATCCGTCCCACGGGAGGGAGTGCCAGGGGCGATGGGGGGGGCAGGGGGCAGGGTGCACGGGGCCAGACTGCAGCTTCTGGCTCGGGGCCACTCTGCCACCTAGGGGGTGACTGGAGAGGTCTGAGGTGGGGGGGATTCTGATGGTCACGTCTGGGGTGGGGCCCTAGAATGTTGCTCAACACCCCATCATGTCCAGGACACCCCCTACCCGAGAATGATCCAGCCCGTGTCAGCAGTGACACGGGAAAGACTTTCCCAGCGGGGAGGATGCTGGGTCCTTTAGAGCATCCAGAGCTAGTTTTAAAAACATCAACTCGGCGCCGGGAAGGGGGGGCGGGGCCGAGTCAGTGAAGAGTCCACCTCCTGATTTCGGCTCAAGTCATGATCTCAGGGCCGTGGGATCGAGCCCCTCATGGGGCTCTGCACTCAGTGGGGCGTCTGCTTGAGATTCTCGCTCCCCAGCTCCCTCTGCCCCTCACCCCGTTTTTAAAAAATAAGTAAATACAGATGTCCGTAAACGGAAGCCCACTACGCTTGGGCCGTACACCCTTCCGGTGTGGTCCTCACCTCCCGGGGGGACCCAGATCCTGGCCCACACTGCCCCGCTGGCCTCGGCAGCCCCATTCCGAGCCACCTTCACACTCTCTCCGTCCAGCCACACACACTTCAATGCTCCTCAGAGAAGTCAAGCTCCCTCCTGCGTCCCCCTCGACCTCCGTCTCTGCACCCAGGTGCCCTCAGGCTGGCTCACACAGCAGAGCCACACACCCTCCTGGACTCCAGCATATCTGAGGCCCAACTCTATCCTGCTGTGCCTGTGTCACCCCCACACCCCCACGGCCCAATGCAGGGCCTGGCATACAGTAGGTGCTCAATAAATGCATGAAACAGTTCCAGCTGCTGTTAACCCACCAGAGTCCCCGCGCCTCCAGGCCTCAGTGCCCCCAGGTGCTGGCCAGGGTCTGGCTTCCCTCCGTGGTAAAGGGGATAGGAGGGCCACCAGGAGGAGAAAGTGCCCCTGACGTCTGGTGCCCGCAGGAACGTGGTCACTGGCATGCCTGAGAACCTCACCAGACTCCGTGACCTAATTGAGCTGGCGTCACGCCAGGGAAGGGAAGCAACTCAGGGGGCCACCTGCTGCCCCACCCCCACTCTCCCCATCCAGCACCTGACTCCGGGTGCCTTTTGCTGTGATCCTGAATACCCCCAGGTCCACTGTGTCCCTGCCCTCCGCAATGGACAAAGGATTCCCCAGGGCCAGGGACGAGGCTCCTTGGTGCGAATTTAATCACCCACTCGCTCTATCACAGACCAAAAGGAGCCCCCCTCCCCCAGCAAATTCATACTGAAGCCTGAACCCCAGGACCTCATGGTCTTTAACGGGGTGATTAAATTACAATGAGGCCACTGGGGTGGGTCCTAATCCAATCTGACGGGTGTCCTTGCACAGAGGGGAGATGGGGACACAGACGTGCTGAGGGACGAGCAAATGAGGACAGGGGGAGAAGACGGCTGCCCGCATGCCTAGGAGAGATGCCCCAGGAGGGTCTGGCCCCGCCAACACCCCAGTCTCAGACTTCCAGCCCCCCAGGGCCAGGAGAGAATATGTCATTTAAGCTGCCAGATGGTTGGACTTGGCTACGGCAGCCCTGGCAAACCCATGTGGTTCCCACCCCTATCCTGATGGCCAAGTGACAGCAAAACTGATCATGGGTGGGGGCTGGTGAAACTGAAGGTGAACACGCAGGAACGCGGGGGGTACAAAGCCTACGAGGAGGGATGCCCCGTGGCCATCCTCCAGAGACCCCTGACCCCCAGCTCTGCATCTACGGTTTCCACGCGCCGTGCCCTAGAGGAGGAACGCAGAGTGGCTTGGAGCAGCGTGGGGCTGGCGACAACTTAACCAGCTATCAATGGGGACTCATTATCTACACGCTGGGCCACCCATGGGAGCCAAAACAAAGTCCAGACACACTGCTACGTGGACAGGTTCAGAGGGAAAGACGGTATAGATAAAGGGTCAAAAACTACTGTCCCGAGGCCAAACCCGGCCCTTGGCTTGTTTTTGTCAATAAAGTTTTACTGGCACACGGCCACGTCCCTGTATCCTCGTCACCTACAGCAGCTTTCTGGCTACAACGGCAGAGCTGAGAAGCTGGGACAGAGACTGGGCTGCAGAGTCAAAAATATTTCCTCCCTGGTGTTTTACAGAAAAAGCTGGCTGTCTTCTGGACCAGACGACGCTTATCCACGTGCAGGGAAATGATACACAGGGGTCCAGAAGGAGCAGGGGGCATGGTGGGTGCTCTGGGGCATGGGACTGGGGGACTGACAAAGAGGTGGGCGAGAGACCACCATGCAAGAGAGATTGGAACTCCGGACACACCGTCGTGGGGGAGGGAGACAGGAGGCCAAGACAGGGCAGGGGAGAGGCTGGTGGGGGCACCACCATCCCCTTCCTCCGGTGGGACAAGAGAGCTTTGGTCCGGGATGCATGCAGGCCAACAGCCCCAGTCCCAAGTCCTGAACACTGTGTACCAAGCACTCTACAGGTAAGTTGCCGTGCCCTCCTCCAAGATGGGACCTATTTCACAGAGGGGGAAACTGAGGCTCAGACAGACACACAGCTGCTCCAGCTCATACACCCAGGTCTGGCTAAGCCCAGAGGAAGCTGGGACAGACCAGCTTAGGCACCCCCCCCGCCCCCAATCCCAGGACTGGACCTACTCCAGTCTGAGGAAGAGGGACTGGACCCTGTCCCAGGTGGGTCGGACCCTGTCCCAGGGGGGTCAGGCCCTGTTTGTCCTTCTGGGCCTGAGGCCTGAAGCCCAGAGGTGGTTCTGACTGGCTACCCGTGATGTCACTGGAGGTTAGGGCCAAACCAACCGGGCCTGGCTTCTTGGCACTCCAGGCCTGCATGTGTGCGCCTGCTCACCCGAGAACGCAGCCACGCCCCACGAGAGCTCACACGTGAGCACTTACCCTGCGTGCCTGAGGGCCCCTGGGGCCCCACCACTGCGCGCGCGTGGGTGGCAGCCAGTGGGGGGTGGGGGTGGGGGCTGGGTACCGAGAGCTCCTAATTAAACAAAAATGTTCATCGCGTACCACATTGTGCCCGATTCCTCGGAGTTTAATTAAAACAACAGCAAGGGAAGCGTGAGCAGGGTCCACAATCAGAGGGCGGGGGAGGGAGGCAGGGAGAGCTGGGCCCAGAGCTGGGCCAACGGTAGGGAGAGCCCTGGGACTCAGGGCGCCGGGAGGGGGTGGGGGGGGGGCTCGGGAGGACAGGCGCTCCTGGGTCAAAGGCCCCGGGCTGGGCATCCGGCCCAAGCACCATGTCCTCCAGGCGGCCAGAGAACAGAGCAAAGCCAAGGAGGCCTTGATAGGGGCGGGGGTGGGGGGGGGGTTGCAGGGAGCACAGACGGCTCTTTCCCAGACTCCCAGCCACTGGGCGGTTAATAGATTCACAGCATGTCCTTTTAACTCTCTGAGCGCTCACAATGGAGGCTGGCACGGGGCAGCGGGAGGCAGGCTGTTCTGTCTGTGCCCGGGAAAGGTCAGGGAAAGCCTGTCTGCTGGGAAGAGGCAAGGCGGGGCGGGCCAGGCCTGGGGCGAGCTAGCTCCCCGCGCCTCTCCTCCCGGCAGCCGGACAGGCTCCAGGACCCATGCGGTGGAAACTATGGGGCCTCTTGTTAAACAGCCTGGAGGCGCAGAGTGCTCCGAGGAAGGGCCCCCCCGCGCAGGCTGCACCCCAGGTCCAAGACCAAGTGCCCCGGGGGCCAAGGTTCCGCCCCCCCGGGCTGTGTTGCCCTGGAGAAGCTTTAGAATGCCAGCCCGGGCGCCCCAGAAGGGCTGGTGGCAGTTGCCCCACTAAACTTGGGAGTATGGATGGTGACGCTGGGGGAGCTGGAGTCAGCCGAGAGCTGGGTCCGGGGGGGGGGGGTGTGGGGGTGTGGAAAGCCTCTCCCGCACATGCGCCACCTCCCTGGACCACGTGGTGCCCCTTCGCAGTGAGTCTCATTATTCCCCACCTGGGAGGTGAGGGAGGTGAGGGGCTGCAGCTCCCAGGGGCTTATGAACTTGCCCAGGGTCACAAAGCCACAGAGCAGGCAGGAGGGAGCAGCGGTGGGGAGGGGGGGAGGGGGAAGGGAGGGGGCTGTGGCGAGGCTGTCTGAAGGGTGCTATTTTACAAGGAGAACTCGATTTCCTGGTGCGCCGCCACCCCTCCGCCCCCCCCACCCCCCCGCAAAGCGAGGCTAGCCAGCGGCCCAGCAGTGTTCCCGAATGATCTGTGTGAATGCATGGGAGGTGGTGGGCAGCTGTCTGTGCCTGTCCGACATCTATTCCTCCTTTGTCCCTTTGGCGGACCCGCCCCTTGCTGACCCTGTCTGTGTGGGCTGACACACCCCTGACTCCAGGAAGGACTCTGCCAATGGGGGTATTTGTTCTCTGGCCGCAGTAACTGGCTCAGGGATGGCTATCTAACCCAGCTTAGGCAAGGAGCCATCGTCCCAGACCACCTGGTCCTCTCTTTCGGGTAAGGGCCTGGGAGCCTGGAGCTACTGGGGTCATCCCACTGAGGACACAGTCACTATGGAAGAAAACAAACCCAGAGGCAGAGAGACGGTGAGACCTAAGAACATTGCATGAGTTCCTGGATCTAGCCGAACCTGAAGCTGCTGCCTCCACGGGCAGTCTCATTGCACAGATCAATGAATTTTCTTTCTTACATGAATCAGTTTGAGGTGGATCAGTCTCTTGTAATCAGAGCAGCATGATTAAGATGATAAATAGGAATGACACTAGTCCCGCAACACCGCTCTTTCCTGTAAAAGCTCAATAAATCCCCACTGGCAGGCTCTGGGCCACACTGGCGTAACAGGCCGGGGAAGCGAGATCAAGGTCCCCCAAGGAGAAAATCCAAAGCAACATTTTCAATGATTCAAAAGCCCGGGGCCTGGTTCCTCCCCCACCCATCTGAAGTAGCCCAGTACCTCGGAGGACAGTGAGCTTGGCGTGGACCGTGACCTCCCCGACGGAGTTCTGGGCCACGCACTCGTACACGTTCTCATCCCGGGGTGTCCGTAGCGGCTGGATCCTCAGCACGGCCCCCGCGCTCTGGTCAAACTCGATTGTCTGCCACGGGCAGGGGAGAGAGAACAAGGTGAGGCTGGGGTCCCCGGGGAGGCGGGCAGAGGAGCTGGGGGCTGGACCGTCCATGCGGACAGGCATCCGTGCAAACCAGAACCCGGGCCCGGGTCTATGCAAGCAGAAGGGCCTGTGTGTATGTGGGTATGTGAGGAGCACAGGCCGGTATGTGTGACAGGCGTGGCGAGGCATGTTGGCTACAGAAGCGTGTGCATCTGATTGCGTGTGTGTTACGGGGTGCTGCGTGAGGCTCCGTGTGCGAGATGGGAAGAGAGGGTGTAGCCTTGCTCAAGGCCACACAGTACACGGCAGGCAAAGGAAGCCAGCCTGGCCGGGCCCTCACGAAGCAGGCAGAAGGGGGGCCTGGCTGGGAAGGGGTGAGAGCAGCCGGAGGCCACAGAGGGTGGCTGCCCAGCCTGGCCGCTCGTGTTACATCTGGGAGATGCTTCTGGGACATCTGTGGCTGAGCGCAGCTGAGCGTGGCTGAGCCGCTGGGGCCCCATCTTGGGAGAGGCTGCTGGCCCCAGACTGTCTCTCCTCACCCCTGACTCACCTCAAAGCGCTGGGAATTGACCTTCTTGCCTTTCTTGTTCCAGGTCACCCGTGGCTTGGGGTCGCCCGTGGCCTGACACACGAACGAGGCCACACCCCCTGATACACCAATCTGGTCCTTGGGTTCTTTGATGAACCTGGGGGGCTCTGAAGACAAAGCAGGAGGACGAAAGGTCTGGTGGGCCCAGGCATGAGCCCAGGAGCCCATGGGGCCATGCAAATCCGCCCTCCCTCCTCACGCCCACCCCAGAGACCAGAGCCATCACGCTCACATTTACTTCCAATCTCACGTGGGCCACAGAGGATGGTGGAAGGGGAGCCCTCCCCCAAGACTCCGGGGTCCTCAGATCTAGCACCTAGAAGCCCCCCGTGGTGTGCCCAGCCAACCCTGGAGGATCCCTGGCCCGGAAAAGACTTGCAAGGAGATAATCCCCTGGTGGGACATATGGGGAAACTGAGGCATCAAACAGGGAAGCAGGGGATGACCAAGGGGTGTGAGGTCACAGCCCGCACCGGAACCCAGGGCTCCAGCCTCTTAATCCGTGGGAGGCATCTAGACACAAGGGGCCCCGCACTAGAAGCAGCAGCTCAGAAAGGCTGATCCGGTCCCGAGGCACAAGATGCTGACAACCAGGAGAGCAAGCGCTTACTGAGCACCTAGTGTATGCCGTGGTGTAGTTCAGTTACAGGTGACCTCTGAGGACGCCCAGCAAAGCCTTTGCTTGGACACACACAGCCACCACTGGCCCAGCGGGGATTTGAACCCGGCTGGCTCCGCAGGCCACATTCCTGGCCCCTTGGGGAGATCCGATGTACGAAGTCTCTCCCGGAGAGTCTCCAGTGGGGCCTGCGGGGTCTTTAACCGCCAGCAGCCTCCACGCTGCGCGCGCGTGGCCAGATCACCGCGTCCTGTGAAAGCACTTCCCGCCGCACTCTCGGTTCCGACTCTGCACGGGAACCCCGGGACGGCCCAAGGCAATCCCGGCTCACCACGCGCTGTTGGGATCGCTACAGCGGAGCGCGGGAAGGGAATTCAGGGAACTCCTGAGGGTTTTCGAGCGACAGATTCAAGGGCTGCGGCGGGTTGGCGAGGCCCTCCGGGAAGCCACTTCGCCATCCGACAAAAGGGGACGGACTACGTGTCCTCGGGGCTGCCCCGAAGTGGGACGCGGGGCAGCAGCACCAAGGGATGAGGGGGATTCTCCTAACTCCTAGGGCAGGAACTGCAAGATCTCGGCACTTCAAGACGGAACAGCGAGGGGCAGAGCATGCAGCGGATGTTACTCTTTGCGCGAAAAGAAAACTCAGAGGGTGGGCAGAGAACCTGGGGGGGGGGGTGGGAGTGCGCGCGTGAAGGCCATGAGCACACGTGAAGGCCGCCCCAGGAGAGAAACCAGGTGGCTAGACACCGGGACGGGGAGAGGGGCTTCCTGCTTGGTACCTTTTTGAGATTTACAGCTGTTTAAAGATAAACGGAAATTATTTCTTCAAATCACTCTTTGAACAAAACGGGGTGCCTATCCCGGCGGCCTTTCTTGAGGCTGCGCTCCCACGGATGCGACCGCGCGCAGCTTTCCTTCTAAAATCCACAGGCCCCCCTGCGCGAAGCCATGTGCGGCCTCAGTCAGCTCCTCGGGACCCCTGCGAAGCCGAGGTGGTTAACCACGCGCGGACTCCGGGTGGCGAAGCTTGCGTGAAGCCACCCCGCCCAGGGGGACAGCGCCCGCATTTGGACCTGGGTCTTTCCGTCCACAGGTGCGAGCCTTGGGTTCCCATCGCCTCCAGGGCTCGAGCCTGATCGGGATGTTTTGCTGAGCCCTGGGCTCTGCCTGCCCTGGTGGCCCCTCCTCCAAGCCTCAGGAATGGCGACTGGGGCCCTGCGTGTCCCCAGCCGAAGTCATGGAGGAAAGTCACTGTGGCCGGGCCAGGAATCTTACTTGGGGGAAATCCTCTCTTGGGAGCCCCTGGAAGGAACTGGAAGGAAGGGCTGAAGTGAGCTCCAGGAGGCATCCAGCTGCCTGTTTATGACTCCGAGCTGGGACACACCCCCAGCAGCCTGCGGTGGGGGGGGGGGGGCAACAGCAGGGAGACCCCGCCGTTCCTTCTCCACCGGAGTCCCTCCTCCCTTCATCTGGCAGCTTCTACCTCAGCTAGGCCAGCACCTCCTCCGGGGAGCCTTCTCAGATTACCACAGGCTGGGTCAGGAGCTCTTCCGCCCCCCACCGCTGCCTGGACTTCCCCCATCACAGGCTTGGGAGTGGTGTGCCAAAATCGCTTGTTATCCCGGGTGGGCATGGGGTCCCCGGGATGCCACCACACCTCTCTGGTGACCCGTGACGGCCACTGAACACCGGACCCTGTGTAACAGCCCACTCGCTCCCGAGATCCCCCCTCTCAGCCCATCTCCAGGTGGCTCTGGGGTCACAAAGAGCCTAGAAGAGCTCTTTGTCCGCTCACTGCACCCTGATTAGAAAATTTCCTATAGACGCTTGGATCCTCTCCTTTGAATGAACCCACCCCTCCTCTTTTTGGCAAAGGGGCCCTGACACAAGACAGATGCCCTGGGGTATGGCAGCTACTTGTGGGGTCCTGGGCCAGGTGGCACTCAGCGCTGTTCTTGTACCCGGGACACAGAGAAGCAAAACTGGGGGTCAGGGAGGATGAGAGACGTGAGCAGGGTCACTCAGCTCGTGGTGGACGGGGGCTGGGATTCCACCGGGGGCCTAAACCAGGGACCTACCCCAGCAAGGGAACGTTTGATAAATAGGGCTGTGGGTCCTCATCCCTGAGAGCATACCCCAGGTGTCTCCCTGTCTTTGCTCAGAGCGGTGACACCCCCAGCATAGAGGCTGGGAGAGAGCCCGAACTCTGTTTTTCCACTCCGGACTCTAGAGAGGAGAATCCAAGGCCGGCGCGGGAGACCCACCCGCCTGTCCCCTCCAACCCTGCCTGGGCCAGCCCCACGGCATCCTGGGAAGGTCCCACGGGACCTGAGGCCCTTTCTAGAGCAGCAGTCGCTCCTCTTGGCACTGGCTGCTGGTTTCAGCTGCCCACGTGGGCTCTCTGTGGCCTGATGGCCCCCACCCTCCGTGGCTCCCCAGGGGCCCGAGCCATTCCCTGAAGCTGGCTGCGCAAATCACGGTAGGTCCCAGAGGACGGAGCTCCTGTGACACAGACCCGCCCCTGGAGGCAAGATGCCTCGGCCTTGGAGAGGCGGACCTGGGCTTGAGTGTAGGGCAGTACAGGACACCTAAAGTAACACAGTAACAATTCCTGGGCTGAGGGGACACCCACTGGGCCTGCTTCAGATGCACAGCAGGTGCTAATATCCTGGGTCACCTCCCTCTCACTGCTCGCCTGAACCAGCGTCTTCACCTCGCCCTGCTCCCCCAGCTCAGGCCCTCAACCCCCGGCAATACCATGGACAACCCACAACTGACAATGCTCCTCACAACGACCACCAGAGGGCGCCGGTGAGCAGGCAAATCTCTGTTCTACCCTCCTCTGCCTACTGCCCCTCTAGGGCTCCCACCTCTGGGGGATAGAAGCCCAAGCCTCCTCTGAAGCCCCCCGAGGCCCTGCAAGACCTGCTCTGGCCCCTCCCTACCCCTCACTCCTCCCTCTCTCCCCCTCATCCTTTCTGCTCCAGCCACATGGGCCCCTTGGCTGTTCTTCCAACACCCTGGGTCCTGCCCCAGGCCCTTTGCACATACTGCTCTCTCTGCTTGGGAGTTTCCCCCACATACGCATAGGGTGCACTTCTGAGCTCCTTTAGGTCTCTGCTCAGAGGCCACCTCACTGAGACCTTCACTCATGTTCTCCCGTGCCGTTAAGATGCAGCCCCCAACCCTCACCTCACACCCACATCCCCAGCATGTCCACCATCCAACACACTTAGTGCTTCTCCCTCACGAGATTATGAGCTCTGTAAAGGGGTGGGATGTCTGTTTTATCCCCAGTAGCTAAACCAGTGCCCGGCACACAGTAGGTGCTTATTAAAGACACACTGAATGAAAGAGACCACGAGTCGCCATGGTCACACAACAGAGCCAGGATTTAAACCCAGGCCAGGGCAGTCTCCAAATCCCGCAGCCTCCCTCAACCACAATGGGCTTCCGGCTCGGGCAGCCTCAGTTTCTCCAAGGCCGGTAATTATCCCTGGAGCAAGCATCAAAGGAGTAAACTTATTATTTATTCAACCAGGGTAAGTCAAACCAGCGATTTTCACCCGGGGCGGTGGAGGTGGTGGGGGAGGGTGAGACATTGCCTACAGACGTCTGTGGTTGTGGTCGTCAGGACTGGGGGTGTTCCTGGAACGGAATGGGTGGGGTCAGGAATGCTGCTTGACACCCCCCCCCAACAGTGCATGGGATGCCTCAACCCAGGGAACGATCTGACCCTGCCTTAAATGAGTGAACAAAATGCTAAAATGCTTGTGGTCTTCGACCTGCTGTTCCCACCGTGGGGAACAGAGCCCAGGAACGCACAGGCCCCACAAAGTGACCAGACAGATCCCAGCCCAGCTGCGGCTTGTGGCTACTTCCTGGCTGTCATGAAACCTCGCCATGGCTCAATTTCCCCATCTGTACAATGGGAACGATGAGAACAGTATTCATCCCATCAGGCTGATCTGAATGTGTTAGGCATCCACTAAAAAAACAACATGAAAACAGGGAAAGGCACATATCGCTGAGGCAAGTGTGCATGTCTCTGGTGTTCTTGTCCAGGGGCCATAATTATTGCGCTCGTGGGAGCACGGGATTGTGGGCCTACTACATACCAGGCAGCATTCTCATGTGTCCTTGCCACGGGAATGCTGAGGTGTGGATCTGTTATGAGTCTCATTCAGTCAAGGTGGAAATGGCAGCTGAGAGAGTTTGAGTCACTGGCCCAAGGTCACACAGCAGGTTGATGGCAGAGTCAGGATTCAAACCCAGACTAACTACAGATGCCACTTTCTTTCCTGCTGGCCTGACCTTGTGTGTCCCCATGGGCCTGAGTGACACCACCTCTAGGCCCCCTGTGGTAAGTTCGGTCCTGGTGTCAGGACCAGGATGAGGGAAAGGACCCTCATCCTTTCCAGGCTACATCCAGAAACAAAGCCTTGCCCACCCCAAACTACACCAAGCCCCTTCTTCACCTCCAGGCCTTTCTGTGGGCTACCACCTTCTCCAGTAATGCCCTTTCTGCCAGCAAACTCCTACACAGCCACAAAGCCCCAGCTCCAATGCCCTCTTTCCCAAGAAGCCGCTCCTGGCTCCACCTGGGAAGGTTTGGTTGCCTGTGTATCTGCCACCCAGGGGCCTGGTGTTTCTACGTGGGGCAAGGGAAGGTGAACCCTGTGGCTTCAAGTAAGTCCCTCTGAGCCTCAGTTTCTCTCACTGCAAAATGGGGAAGGGAATGGAACATCCGGCTAGAGGGAGGTGAAAGAGGTCAAGTCTATACTTGGCAATGCCCGTGGTACAGAGCTAGTGCCGGGGAAATGGCCATCATCATTGTCATTACCATTACTGCTTTTAATACCATCATTACTATTGGCCTCTGAGCCTCCCAGGACCAGCGCCCAGTAGGCACTTTGCTCAGCCTCCTTCGTGGGGCACACAGGTGCTGTGTGGCCACACCTGGGGCCCCGGGGAGGAGGTGGGGACACATCACTCACATGCGCAGACACGAACTCGGATGCCCACACGTCCCACGCCAGACTCTTACCTTCCGCTGCGCAGCCTCCGACCAGCAGGACCACGAGGAGGCCCACGGGACCAACCACAGATGCCACGCCGGGGCCCCAGGCAGGCGCCATGCTTGGTAGCCACCTGCAGCCTCTGGCCTCCGCCCTAGAGGGGGACGGCCCCCCCCCCGGTCCCTCACAAAGAGGCCTCGAGCCGAGCCGAGCGTCAGACGGGGCAGCGTCTGCAGAGACAACGAAGGCACAGTGAGAGGGGAAGAGGAGAAGCAATCTGGGGGGCCTTCATGGAGGCAGCAGCGGGAGGACCACAGAGGGACAGAGGGGAGGGACAGGGTTGGGGGGAAAGGGTTGCAGGACAACGAGGGGGGTTCGCAGGGCGATGATGGGGCAGAAGGAAAGGGCTGAACCCTTGCTGAAGCTCTGTGTCCCCCACATCCCTGCGCTGAGTCCCACCCTCCCTGGGACAGTGCTAGGAGCCTGGGCCTTCAGGAGGGGATTCGGCTACAAGGGTGGGGCCCTCGGGAATGGGCGCAGCGACTTGTGAAAGAGACGCCATGGGGCTCCCTTACCCCCTCTGCCTCACGAACACAGGGCGACAAGAGGGCCGGCTGGGAACCAGGGAGCGGCCCTCACCAGACCCCAGTTCTGCGGGCACCTTGATCTTGGACTCCTACCTCCAGCCCTGAGAGACAGCCACGTCTACTCTCGGGATGCCACCCGGCCTATGGTATTTTGGTCAGCAGCCCCAGTGGACGGAGACAGCCCCCAGCCACCCACTGACGGCTGACTGCAGGTAAGCCTCCGCTCTGAAGGAGCTGGGACCTCAGACCCCCACCGAGCGCCCAACCAGGACTGGGCACCAGCTCCGGGGTCCTGAGTACCTGCTGCCGCCCTCCCGGGCTGGGCCTCTGGAAGGACGAGGCTCCAGCGACCGCTGCCGGCTGTCTCTGCACCCCACCTCGGCCCCTGATCGGCCCACGGACGGATCTGCCCCCGACACACCTGTCAGGCCCTGCCCCCTGCCCTGTTCTAAAGCCTCTGTGGCTCCCGCTGCCCCCAGAGGAAGCCACTCCTGCTGATCTCACTTCCTCCTCTCCTGGAGGGGTAGCCGGGCAGCCTGAGCTCAGTCCTGCCCGCCGGCCTCTGCCCCTGCTGGGCCTTCTGCCGGGACTGCTGTCCCCCCACCACCTGTGATGGCTCTCAGTTGTCACTTCCTCCGGTAGCGCTCCCGCCCCCCACCCCCGCGCCCCAGTCCACATCCCACAGCCTCAGTCATGAGTAAGGCCATCATCCTCCCCACTTTAGCCCAGTTTGCAAATGACATGCGAATGTTAATCACTCTGAGTCTGTTTCTCCCACCAGCATCTAAACTCTTCTAGGATAGAAGACTCCCTCCTCACCAGGGCCAAAGCCCCTCCCCGGTCTCCACTGTGGCCAGAGCCGGGCAGAGACACGGCCTCCACGGCCCGGTCAGCCCCACGCCCATCCCAGGCCATGCCCCAGGCGGGCCCCGGCCACGACCACAGGGACGGGTGCCATATAATGATGGGGCAGCCCCTGTGATTCTGACTCCCAAAATACCCAGCTGCGGTCACCTCGCCCAGCCCCAGAGAGGCCCCAGGAGGAGGCTGGGCTGCTGGCGGCCTGGTCATGGCTCAGAGATGGGGGTGGGGAAGCCGGGATGGGAGAGGGAGGGTTGGAGCAGGGGAGGGACTCAACCTGCACATAGTCAGACCACAAGCACAGGCAGATCAGAGAACACGTGGGTCCACGCAGAGGCCACAGGTAAACAGCATGACCAGATACATGCACAGGGTCACGGTCAGGCAGATGACACACACACGGTCGGGCTATAGGCAAACAGAACCACGGAGGCCAATCAGAGGTCTGTGGTGCGCAGACGCGTAACCAGGACTCACGGACCTCAGACTCAGATGTGTGCACGCAGCCAGGCCACGGGGACCATGGCCGTGGGGGCGGCACAGAGCCAGGCCACGGAAATGGGCCGTGGAGGCAGCACGCCTCGCTTGTGTGAGCCAGACCGTAACTACAGGGGCTCAAGCCAGACCCCTTGTCTAAGGACAACAGCACACAAGTTGCAATCCTGGACACACTTAGACGTAACCAGCTGGGAACCAGGCAGGTGGAAAAGAGAAGCCTAGGGCACAGCCCCTTCACCCCATCAGCCGTGCCCCAAGAGGAAGGTGGAGGCCCCAGATGGGGAAAAGAGCCCACAGGCCGTTGGCGCCAGGGAGACCACGGCAGCTGGCCTCACCCACAGACACACATCTAGTGGGGGCACATCGGAGCAGGGAGCTTTGGCCCAGACCACTTGGGTCAGCCGGGCCGGTCCTCAGAGGGCCTCGGGGGAAACTGAGGCCACACAGAAAGCCCGCAGCCCAGAGGGGCTCACACTTGGGAGCGCTGGGCCCACCAGGGACCCCCAAGAGGGGGACCTCCTGCTCGACTTCAGCGTCCTCCCACAGAATGCAGGCCTGGGAAGGGGCCACCTGCACAGAGGTGACCTCCTGCTCCAGCCACAGACGCCTCCCCTGCTCCCTTCACCCCAAGAAAGCCGGGGCAGCCGCCTTCAGAACAGAGCGGCCCCTAATTACCCCGGGGCTCAGAGCCCCCGCCTCGCAGGGCCCACGCCTTCTGGATGTCTGGGCAGGATGGGGCTGATCCGGGCGTGGGCTTCTCCAAATCTGCCACGCCAGCCTGCCGCAGGAGGGGGGCCCTGCGCTGGGGGCTGCCAGGGCCTGGACCATCCCACGGGAATGGGGGCAAGAGGTGGGGGCAGACTGGAGGAGGAGAGGATCATGCACCGCAAGGGAGAGAAAAAGTGCCGAGGTCTCTCAGGACCCTGTCCTCCCCAAGGGACTGGCCATGCTGGAGGCAGCCCCCCCCCCCGCCGCCCCGGCCCACCCCATCATCCTGTCCCTCCCTCTCCCTGGAGGACTCTGGGTGGGGTCTCCCACCAGGGGCCAGGGAGGAATATAAGCAAGCGGTCTCAGCTCTGCCCGGATCTGTCCCATTTCCCACCCCTTCTTCCACCGTTGTTGCCGTCGGGACCAATGCAGCCATCGCCTACGGTTGCCCCCACGATCTGTCCTCCCCCTGAAGCCAGAAGGTACCTGAGTCAGGTCCCGCCCTCCTCTGCCCACAGCCCTCCAGGGCTCCCACCTCCCTGGGGTAAAAGCCCAAGTCCTCCCCTGACCCCCTAGACCCTGCACGATCTTCCCCATTCCCTCCCTGCCCTCCCCTCTCTCCCTCTGCTCCAGCCACACAACCCTCACTCTTCCTGCCCCAGGGCCTTTGCACATGCTATGCCCTCTGCCCAGGTTTGATATTATTTAGCTGGGAACAAAAGGGTGAATGGGAACAGGGAGGGTGTCCCCACACAAGGAGCAGCAAGAAGAAGGGCAAGAAGCAGAACCCAGAGACCCTAGGAGAGAGATCAGGGCAGAGGTAGATACAGGCTGGACCCACAGGGCGTCCAGGAGCCCCTGGCAGCTCTGGGCTGGGAGGGACATGGCTGGGTTGGCCCTGGCCAAGCCCCCTCCCTGCCCCCACTTGCAGCAAAGCAGCCTGGGCCACCACCCCTGCCACTGGCAAGAAAAGGAAACTGAGGCAGGTGCCTTGGGGCCACATGATGCGTCAATCCCTCAGTTCCTAGACGATGGTGTGGCCGCTAACAAGGGAGCAGTCCCCTGTGGGAATCGCAGAGAATAATCTGGATGGCAAATGAGTCTGGGCTTCGGGGAGGGTGGAAAATGGCCTGTGGGCCTGGAACTGAGGGCCAGGGAGGGACCCCGCCCCTGCCCACTGCCTGGCCACCGCTGACCCAGCTTCCTCTGGGGCCCGTGCAGAACTATCTGTCTGCTCTTGGCAGCCGGCCGGAGGCAGGTGCTCCCTTTCACAGACAGCAACACTGAGGCTCAAAGAAGAGCCCCAGGCCCCGACTGGGTGGGACCCTGGGCCCAGAGCCCACATTTCATCCCAAGACCGTGTCCTTCCCCGGCCTCTGTGTGACCTCAGCCAAGTGGACGATCCTTTCTGGGCCCAGTACAGACTGCTGGGCAGCCTCTGGGGCCTTGGAGGCCTTGATAACAGGGGGTGGAAAGATACCCATGCTCGCAGGTCGCCAGGGCGTGGGTCACGAGATCCTGGAGCCAGCCTTGTGTACCCACGCGGAGCAGGGAGCATAAAGGGGCAATTATGACCCAGGACAGGGCGGCAAATAGGCTCTGTGTCATCCGCACGAGATGCTGTCTCCTGAGGCTCGAGGACACCCCAGTGCTTCTCCCTGCCCCCACCTCAGGGTCTGTCCTATCCGGGGGGGGGTGGGTACCCAGGGGTTCCTGTGCACAACCCAACCCTCAGTGGGCTTGCACGGCCCCAGGCCAGGGAAGGTACGACGGGCAACCCTGGCAGTGGGGCATGGCGGGGAGCACCCCCAACCCCTATCCTGTGTGACCCACCCCCCAACCTGCACTCCCTCCCTTCTGAGCCTACAGACTGGCCTGCTGCCTGGAATGGCTTTTCCAAGGCAGACCCTCAAGGGCAGGACCCGGGCTCCCAGCGTTCCTAGATCACTGTGTCCCCAAAATGTCCAAGAGGGTCTGACCTCCAGCTCTGTGGTCACTGGTGGGCTCCAAGTGGCTCCAGCCAAGCCCCTCTCCCTCTCGGGGCCTCAGTGTCCCCTCCCCCGCCCCCCAACCAGGAAAAGGGCTCAGGGTGGGGCCGGGCGGGGCCAGCCCTGCCAACCTTCCGAGAATGGGCTAACACCAGCCAAGGGATCCGCCTTTAATTAACCATAGATTTGGATCGGGTGCTGTCCCCAAGGGTCGCCGCAGCCAGGAAGGTGTGGATGAGGAAGGAACCAGGCCCAGTCCCAGAGGGAGGAAACGGTAATGCCAGCCGGGTGCCCCTGCCACATGCTAAGCCCTCTTCTATGCTCCCCACGAGTCCTTCCACTAGACAGATGAGGACTTAAGCTCAGAGAGGGGTAGCCGCCCGGTGAGGGGCAGGCAGCGTGGGGAGATGGGGCTGGGCTGAGATCCGAGGCCAGAGACCAGCTCTCAGTCAACCTCCCAGGTGCCTGGGCCACCAGGCTTGCCCCTGGCCCTGTGTCTACCCGCCAGCTCCTTACAGAAGCCCAAGAGGCTAAGATCTGCACCTGCCTGCCCCACTCATACCCACCAGGGCTCCCAGCTCCTGGGCCCTGAAGGATGTGACCTGGGCCCACCCGCTGCCTCTTTCCATAGGTTCTTGTGGTTCCCAAGATGCACTGGGCTGCTTCTGGCCTCTGGGCCTTTCTTCTTCTTCTTCTTCTTTTTCTTCTTCTTCTTCTTCTTCTTTTTTTTTTTTTAAGATTTTATGTATTTATTTGACAGACAGAGATCACAAGTAGGCAGAGAGGCAGGCAGAGAGAGAGGGGAAGCACGCTCCCCGCCAAGCAGAAAGCCCGATGCAGGGCTCGATCCCAGGAATCTGGGATCATGACCTGAGCCAAAGGCAGAGGCTATAACCCACGGAGCCACCCAGGCGCCCCTTCTGGGCCTTTCTTAACATGGGTGCCCAGACCAGGTACATCCTTCCCCCGCTGGCCCACCTGTGGATTCCTCCTCCAACACTCGGCGACAGATCTCCCCACCCTAGACTGAATCTTGACCCTTCCTGACCCCATCTCGGGACCCTTCCTTCACCCAGCCCTGACCTGCCAGTCCGGGGCTGGGAGTGGCTGTGTGACTCTGTCCCTCCTCTGCTCTCAAACATTCCGTAGCTCCCACCAACATCGTTAAAATCCAGATTCCTAACTTCAGCCTTCGGAACTGCTGACCCCACCAGGGTGCAGCGCCAGCGCCTGTGTGCCCTGTGGGTGCCCCCACTCACGGCCCTCGGGCTCACAAAGGGGTGAGAACACGCTATCCCTTCTACCCAGAACTCCCTTCCTCCTTCCCCACCAAACTTCAGCCTTCACACTCCTCCTCAGGTCTCCGTTGAGCTGTTCTCCTACCCCCACACCCCGTGTGTCTCCCATCATAGGCCTGTCATCCTCCAAGATGGTAGCTTCCTCCCCATCCCGGGAACGTGGCAAGGCCCCTACGTACAGCAGGCACCGACCATGCCCCGCCTCACTTGACACTTTACCCACATCATTCTGGGGGTCACATTTATTGCAGAGAGGGAAACTGAGGCCAGAGGGAGACACCACGAGCCGGGGAGGCCAGCAAGGGCACGACCTCCAGCTGGGACTTACATATGCTCTGAGGGTCTGCTGGAGCCTTTACGGGATGGAGATGAGGATCAGGACCGAGCAGGGGCACTTGGGTGGCTGGGACCCCTTGCTGGGAAGCCCCAGGAAAACCCTCTGTGTTGTTGCGGGAGACTCTGAGAAGGAATCCTGGGAAGCAGGACTCTGGAGGCAGCAACAGGGGGTGCTCAGGTATGGGTCTGGTGGGCAATGATGGGGGACAGAGGCGTGGAGCTTAAGGACAGGAACAGGAAGTGGAAAGGGGGTAGCTGAAGCCCCCTATCAGAGCGCCCCTGGGTTGGCAGAAGACTGCCCGGAGCCTGGCTCCGCCCCCGGGAGGTGGGGGAGGAGGACGGGCTGGGGGCCAGGCGGGGGAGGGGACCCCGCGGAGCATAACGGTCCGGAGTTTTCCTAAGTTCCAGCCACCGACCCGAATGGGGTGCGGGAGGCGGGGGCGGGGACGCCAGGCAGAAGCGGGCTGGAGCTGTCCCTGGAGGGTGGCTGGACTGGCCCGAGAGGAGCGCGGGTGGGGGAGAACGCAGGGGTCCCCCCTCCACGGGGGCCTGGAGGGGGGCAAGGAGGGGGTCAAAACCCAGCGTACACCGGGCCTCGGGGCAGAAGGGGTTCCGGGCGCACTCACCCCGCGGATCTCGGCTTGGAGATCGGGCCCGGGCCCCTCAGGCCGGGCCCGCTGCTGCCCGTCCCTCGGTCCGCCTGGAGCGCGGCGCGCAGCGAGGACTCGGGAGAGGCCAAGGCCCAGCGAGCTCGGCCTGGGGGCGGGACCGGAGGCGGGGCCTACGGGCGGGGCAGCCAGGGGGCGGGCCCGGGGAGGGGGCTCCGGAGCGGGGCGGGGCGCTGGCCGGAAGTGGGGCGGAGGGGCGTCAGACCAGTGGGGAGCTCCATCGGGGTACTGGAAGCCCACATGGGGGTCCAGTAGGGGGAGGCCTCCAAGGGGGTGGCTGTGTTCCCCCAATGTGCACACACATGGGGGGTGCCCCAAGAGGCAGAGCCCGAGACTCCCCCCTTTGTAAGCCTGATCCCAGAGGGAGCCCCCACCCCACTCTCCTTTCTCTTCCACGAGCTGATCGTGGCCATGGCAACGGATGAAGGGGCATGAAGAGGCTGGATGCCGGACACAGAGGCAGAGGGCTCCCCAAACACACCCAAATACAGGAGGTCGGAGAAGGGGCAGCAAGATTCCCTCCCAGTCCGGGTTGGATGACAGAGGCCGCGCCCCCTACACACAGAGCCCCCCGAGGGTGGGGGAGGGGTGCGGGCACAAAGAAGCTTCCCTCCCGCTGGGAGTCCGGTAGGGGTCTGGGAGGATGAATGGGAGACGCCAAGGCCGAGGCCCCCACGATAGCCACAACCCTGAGGAGGGGGCGGAGAGTGCACACAGGGCCAGATTGGAAACAGATGGGGCCACCGTGCCAGGTCCCAGACACCCCGGGGGGGGGGGGTGGGGGGGGAAGGCTGGAGAGGAGCGCGAGAAGGAGGGGCAGCCCCGCGCAGGCAGCCAATCCCGGCCAGCGCTGCGGCCCCAGGCGGGTTTGAAAACTCCGGAGAGGCAGGGAAGGCGGAGGCCCGGCGGGTCCCGGGAGCTCAGGGAAGCGGTCAAGGAGGGCCAGGGACCCTGATGGAGGCCCGGAGCCGCCGCAGGGGGCCCGGCTTCCCCATCTGCTCCTATCCTGGGTGAAAATGGTTCCGGTGCCACCAGGAGGACTTGGGATGAATCCCACAGCCAATGCGGAGTGGGCTCTTAGGCACACCACACGCCGAACGTCCTCCCGGCCCCCACCATGAGCCCCCACTTTCCAAAGTTAGAAGAGAAAGAAGAGAGAAAAAGCACTTGCTCAAGGTCAGAAAGAACAGAGATTCGAACCAAGGTTTGGGTCCAGAGGCTGAGCCCTTACCCACAATGCTGCAGGAGGCCTGGAGCCCAAAAATAACAAACCACTACAATTTTAAGCCCCTGGGGATAAGGCCGGTGCAGGAGAGACAGGCCCCGCCCCCGAGAAGCTCCCTGCCCAGTGGAGTGAAGTGGATGGGCTCAGAAGAGGAGCCCAGGAGCCCAGGCCGGACCTACACGTGCACCCTCCACCCCTCTCCCCTGCGTCCTCGCTTTCCAAGTTCTGTGCCTCAATTACTCCTGCCACAGAATGGAGCACAGAATCCCACCCCTCTGGTATTGGGGAGGCCTGCACTGGAGCCCCCAAAGTATGGGCACCCAGTAGGTGCTTTATAAACTGAGCCATCTGGCACCCCAGCACGTCGTGGGACACACAGGAGAAAGGGATCATGCAGACCTTGGTTTGAATCTAGGCACTTCCCAGGTGATCTCAAGAAAGAACCTGCCCCTCTCCAGGCCTCAGTTTCCCCATCTGTAATACAAGCTGCACATCAGGCACTTGATGAGTCCAGCTGTCAGGATGCCCAGGGCTGTGTGACCTGGGGCAAAAGTGCCTGAGGACAGGCCACCCTCCTCCCCAACTGGCCCTGCCCCACCTGGGCCTCTTGCCCGTGCCTCCCTGGAGACAACCTCTTGCCTTCAGGCCATGGTGGTGACCACAGCCGCCCACCCCCCCTACCATGGCCAGGGTGGGGAGACCTGGGGCAGGAGGGAGGCCCGTCTCTGGCCCCTCCCAGCTGAGTGGCCCATTTGCACAGAGTCCTATAAATCCCGCATTGTCTGGTCACCCCACCTGCTACCTGCCTGGTCACAGGGCCGCCTCTCCCACCAGACTGGGACCTCAGGGGGTAGGGCTGGAACTGGCCCAGTCTGGAGCAGAGCCCACTCTGGGCACCTGGCCCAATAGCACATGGTAAGTTCTTTTAAACGTTTACATAAATAGCCAGGACCCTCCTCACCCAGGACAGCCCTCTCCAACCTTACTCTCCTCCAAAGGCCACACTGTGTGGCATGGCACTCTCGTGACCCAGCAATTTTCACCCACTTTTTTTTTTAAACATTTGTGAACACCTACTGTGTGCTGGGCCCGGTTGAGGCACGGGGGGACACAGCAGCGATGAACTGACAAAAGATCCCTGCCCTTATGGAGCCAACACTCCGGTGCAGGCAACAGACAGGAAACAAATGAAACAAAACCCACTGTGGGTCAGTTGCTGGTAAGTGCTACAAAGACGAACCAAATGTGTGTGGACATGTTCACTGATGTGGGATGGAGTATTAAAGACGGGGGGGGGGGGCGGTGAGATGACATTTGAACTGAAACCTGAAAGGGCTGAGAGAATACGAAGCAGGTATGGATGGCTGGGAGGAACATTCCAGGCAGAATGAAGAGCCAGTGCAAAGGTCCTGAGGCAGGACCGTGTCTGGGATGATGGAGTAACAGTGAGGAGGCCCATGTGGCTGGAGCAGAATGAACAAGGGAGATAGAGGGAGGAGTGGAGGGCAGAGAGAGAGAGAAGCCAGGGCAGGTGAAGCAGGGCCTTGGGGGAACCGCAGGGGAGGTAGGAGCCCTGGAGGATTGTGGGCAGAAGACAGGCCCTGACCCTGGTGCTCACAGGCACCCTCTGGTGGCTGCTGCAAGGACAGATGGGGGGAGGTGAGGGCAGGAGCTGAGGACCAGAGAGGAGGAGGTGACTGCACTGGCTCAGCCCAGGCGGAAGCAGAGAAACAGGGCAAGGATGACTCCAGAGTTTTTAGCCTGGTCACCTTGAAGGTTGGAGCAGCCAACTCCTAGAATCTTCCCCCACCCTGCACCCTTGAGGGCTAACTCTGGGAGCCCCCCAATGCTCAGTTGATGTGTCCTCTGTATACACCCAAAGGCAGCTGCCCTTGGGGAGGAGCGTGGGGCTAGATCACGTCAGCTCCCACAGCTGGGACATTTGGGGGTAATTTTTTTCAAAATAACTTTTTTTCTAATTATAAAATAGGCGCGTGCAGCAGAAAATTAGGGAAAATCAGCATAAAGAAGAAAATAAAAATTGCCCACAATCCACCCCTCGCCTGGAGAGAAACCGTCAGCATGTGGTCATTTTCATTCAGTCAGTCTACGAGCACTTATTGAGCACCTACTGTGTGCTGGGTTGAAGGCACAGCGGTGGGCATGACAGAGACAGCTCGCCTACCCTCACGGGGCTCACAGACAAGTGGGGGAGATGGACACCCACAGGGAAACAAACACTGCCAATAACATAATGCCAGGCAGCTATAAAAGACATCGAAAAGAAAATAAGATTCCCTGTAAGGCTCTGAAAGCCTGGAGAGGTCTGCGGGGATCTCTCAGATGGTCTGGATGAAGTAAGCAAATCAGACAGACAAACACCTATGGGAACAGAGCTGCAGGCAGGAGGAACGGCATGTACGAAGGTTCTGAGATTGATTGTCCTATGTGAGCAAGTGGGCACTTTTCTTTTTTCCTTTTTTAAAGATTATTTATTTATTTATTGGCGGGGAGGGAGAGGGAGAGCATGAGAAGGGAGAAGGTCAGAGGGAGAAGCAGACTCCCCCATAGAGCTGGGAGCCAGATGTGGGACTCAATCCCGGGACTCCAAGATCATGACCTGAGCTGAAGGCAGTTGCTTTACCAACTGAGCCGCCCAGGTGCCCAGCACTTTCCTTTTCAAGGGGGGTTCAATGTTATGAGACCTTTTGTCCACTGGATTTAATCAGTCCCCGCTTCATCTCCATTATAAACAACACGAAGAGGAACATCCACAGATGGTGCTGGGGCAGGCTCATCGTTTCCTACTCATGACCCTGTTGAGAGGTTCTCAAGCCTCTGAAACACGCCCTGATACGGATGCAGATACTGCAACCTGGGCGAGTCCCCCCAGTCCCAGTCCTCCCCCGACGCCGTCCCACCTTCCTCACATTTGTTAAATCTGCCAAAATTCCGAAAAGTTTCATTTAGGGGCAATCACCAAACGCAACATCCTTCGCTTCCAGAGCGAGAGAGAAACTGGTTGGGCAGCTTTCTCCTTTCTCTAAGCCCCAGGACTCCTCTGCTGCGCGCCCCCCCCCCCCAACATTGCCCAACAGCTCCTCCCACCCAGCCTGGCATTCATGACCCGGGGCAATGAGCGTGTGCCGACCAGCCAGAAGCCTGCCTCACCCACACTCACATCACGCTCCTGGCGCCGAGTTTGCTGCTGACTAAACCACAGCCGGAGGGCTGCCCGCCCTGGCTCCTCCTCTGCCTTTTTCACCTGCTGGTCCCCCCCAGGCCTTGTACTTTCCTTCCCTTCTGGACAAATCCAGGACGCCTTCAGGTGTGGCTGGATCCAGCAAATCTGTTTTCATATGTCCTTCCCTTATCAGCTGATGACAGCTCCATCCTTCCATGGGCTTACGCTAGAAGTTGGGGGCCAGCCTTGACTGTCCTTCTTCCCTCACCCCCACATACTGCCACTCTGGGAACACTCTCAAGTTCCCCTCCTAAACTTCTTGTGTATTTGTCCACCTTTCTCTGCACCCTTCCCACCCTGCTCCCATTACTGCCCTCCTGGACCAGCGGTGCAGTCACCTGTATCCTGGTCCCCCAGCTCCCGCCTTCACTCCCCACAACGTTCACCAGAGGGCGCTCATGAACACCTGTGTCCTAACTGGGTTCAAAAGCACCCCCTCCAACACTCCAGGCCCAGTCCTACCACAGGGCCTTTGCACATGTTGTCCATGCCATCTGAAACACCTTCCCCAGATTTTCACGGCTGTTTATTTCTCACCATTCAGGTCTCCCACAAACATCACCTCCTCAGAGATGCCCTGGCTAGTCACACCAGCTCTGGGGGCACCCCTCTCATCCTTGATCACACATTCCTCTATTTTTTTCTTTCCTTTTTTGGCTTTTTTTCATCTGAAAGGATCACTTGTTTACTGTCTATATCTCCGCTGTCTAACATGGGAACCACTACCCAAATGTGACTTGTTAAATTGAAATGAAATGCAGTTAAAACTCTGAATTCAGTTCCTCGGTCACACTGGCCAGGTCTCCCATGTGGCTCACAGCCACGGTACCAAGGTGTGCAGACAGTACACCTGTCTATCACCACAGGAAGTTCTGCAGGGCTCTGCAGGGGGGCCGTAAGGGTGGGGAAACCAGCGCTGGGTCAGTTCTGGTCACTGCTGGGTCCTGGTGCTGGGCACACAGTAGACGCTCAGTAAATGCTTTCGAAATGAGTGACTGAACTAATGAATGGCTGAAGAGGCTCCGTGAGGCCCGGAGGGGCTGGTTGGCAGGGTAGGGCAGAGGTCAGCAGGCACCATCTATAGCCCCAAAAGCCCACACAACTGCGCTTTGAACTTGGGTCTTCCTGGCTCAAAAAGCCAGGCACCAGCTAAGGGCCGCCGCTCGGCAGAAATGTGTGGAAAGCTGCCCCAACCGCAGCCAGCCTCCACTCTGTGTCCGGGCGCCAGGGTGCTGACTCAGCTAGAAGGCGGCAAAAGGAGTGGGCGCCCCGCCCCCCGCCAGCCCAGGCCTCCGGGCTGCCCCCACCCCCACCCCTACCCGGCGCGTCATCTCCCACCTTAAACCCGCTGGGACTGCTTCAATGGATCTGGCCGCATCTTCTCTGTGAGATGCCTCCCCACGCACCAGGTCCCCCCCCCACCGCCGCCGAGGATGTGCCTGGTGTCCCCCCAAATCCTCCCCTCCTTGTTCACAACTTCTGCCACATCCCCAAATCCCTCATTAAATCTTTCATTCAACTGGCTCATGCCTTTCCCTTAAACTAATTTACTTTAGAAACTAACTCTCTAATGCAGGGCTCTAACTGCCAAGCCTTGAAAGTCGCCAGAAAAAAAAAAAAATGTTACAATGAAAATATGTACCCGGTTCTTCCATTTTCCCTGGATACTGTTGCTAAAGCCAGCAGCCCAACAGTTATAAAGAGACCGGCAGGTGTTGATGTTAAAGATCACCCCGCACCCAGCTGAGCTTTTCTCCTTGAACTGTTACGAAATGAAAGGGGAGTCACTGCTGGTCTGTGATGCTGGATGCCTCCTCCGTAACCCCCCCCCAAAATAGCCTCCCCCTCGGGGTGTGTGCCTGGAGTTCTATGTGGTCCTGAACAAGTCCTTGGCATTCTCTGGGCCTCAGTTTCCCCACCTGTGCTGAGGAAGGTGGGCTGTTTTGGTGCCTGGGGCTGAGTTTTGTAGGTTCAAGGTCTTTGAAGATCATGGAAACTGAGGCACAGGCCAGAGAGTTTCCCGAGGCAGAGCTGGGTGCAGCCTGTGACTGACTTCCCTTGTGAAGGTGGGGCCCAGTCTTGATCCTGAGTTCTGGGGAACAGAGCAGGGACCAAGGCACACAACCTCCCAGGATTCTCTTCTTGGGAGGGAAGAGTGATGAAAGGCAGCCATGCCAAGATGGGAGTAAAGAGGAAGTTCTGGGCAGCGGGCACAGCATGTGCAAAGGCCCTGAGGTAGAAGGGAATGCACTAAGTTCAAGGGAAAGAGGAGGCTGGTATGGCTGGGAGACAGGGTCTTCGGGGTACGGGGTGGGGCGTGTCATGTGAAGACTGAACACACTAGAGGAGAGAAGAATCATCACAGTCCAGTAACAACGGTCCTTTTACACACACACCTGCACTTATAGAGGTCCTCCTCTATACCCGGCTCCAGACAGAGCACTAGGGAGGGGCCACACGGGGACCCAGGCAGCCCCCGCCCAAACTCAGGGAGTTCACCTGTGGAGGAGGCAGGCTTCAAGGAGGAGGTGGCACCTAGAGGTGCTGGCAGGAGGAGGAGGAGGAGATGGCAAGGAAGAGGAAAAACCAGGAGAGGAAGCGTAAGCAGTGCTGAATGGAACAGAAGAGGCGAGGCGGGAAGAGAAACTCTGGGTCAAGTCCCAGCCCACAGGTGGGAAGCCGGAAGGACGAGGCACCTGGGGGTGGGGAGGCAGGGCTGGCTCTCTGCTGGGTGACTTTCAAGGGCTCACACAACCTCTCTGGGCAGCTCCTGAAGTTCTCACCCGCTGGGTGACCAGGAGAAGGGGACATCTTTGGACAGGGGTTTGGATTTGGACCCAACCCCATCTCCCCCAAGACCTACAAATGCTCGGTAAGCACTCAGTACATGCGAAGCCCTCAGGGCTGAGCCAGGCACAGAGTAGATACCCGACGAGCCCACTGCCCACTATTCCTGGCTTCTGCCACAGGCCGAGCATACACAGCTCCCCGAATTCCCTCAAAGACTGGTTTTATTATTCTCCCACTTTTCAGTTGGGGAAACTGAGGCACGGGAGTGGGGCCCAAATTCTCACCGCCAGCAACCGGCAGAGCTGGGACTTGAACCCAGTCTGGTTCTCAACTTCTCCCACCACCCATCTGGGTCTCAGGTTCCCCTCCCCAGCCCTTGCTCTCCTGCCCCAGCTAGAAGTCACACAGTGCCGGGATCCACAGCACGTCTAGCGGGGCCCATCTGTGACTAAGCCACCACCACGTGGGCAGGGGCTGGCTGCCACTTGGAGGCATAAGGACAGACCACTCTATTAGTATTAGTATTATTAGTTATTAATTATTCCCCAGCCACTGCCTCTGGCAAGCAGCGCCCATGGGGAGCGGTGACGGAGGGGACACGGGCGTGTGGAAGGACGGCAGCCTGGACTCACCAAGTGTCTAGGGAGGTCTCACCGCTTGGCCTTTGGGCTCTCTGCCCACCCACCGGGAATGCTCTTCCCCCAGAAACCTCCCTGGCTTCCTCCCTCGCCCCCTCTGTTCAAACAAGGACTTCCCGGACCCCTTATTTAAAATCCTGCCCCACTCTGACGCTCCCCCATTCCTTTTCCCTGATTTTTTTTTTTTCCTAGCGCATCACAACACCCCCTAACATCTGATGTGGGTTGTTTTTATTTTTTTTTCCTTTCTGTGCTTTGTTTATTCTCTTCATGTCCCCAACTGGAGTGCTAGCTCCAAGAGGGCAGGAAATTTTTTTTTTTTTTTAATTCTTCCTGCCTGGAACAGAGAGCAGCTGGCACACCATAGACACATTTGTGGAAGGGAGGAAGGGAGAGTCCCTCTTCTCTGCCCCTAGAAGCCACCCCTTGTTTTGTGCCAGTCTCAGCCACGAAGTCACAGACCAGAGGTAACTCTCGAATGGGGTCAAAGTCTACTATCCTGTTTGGGTCACGGTCCCAGCAGACGCCTCTTCCACGGGACACCGTTATCTACTAAACCCACACATCCCCAGACTCTTTTTTTTTTTTTCACCTGCTGCGTCACCTTCCCTCACAAGGCTGCATCCCATTGTCCCCATCCCCTGGTGATGGACACTTAGGTTGGCTCAGTGGTGAATCTGTGCCAATGACTCCCAAGCCCTCAAGGGCATCTGTTTCTTGATGCTGAGGGGGAGGTTGAGAATTGGGATGGGGGGTTGTGCACGCCCTCTGGGCCCGCCAACACTGCCTCCAGGAATTGATCTGATATTTACAACCCCTTGTCACGGTCACTCATCAGTAGGGATCAGTTAACTATTTCACAGTTCAAGGACCCGAAGAGTGATATACAAGTTCCGTATCTCTCAGTCTTAGGACATTAATACAGCAGCTGTGAAAAGGAATGGGGAAGCCAGATGTACAATTATGAAATTACTTTGAAGATGCTATATTTTTAAGTGGCGGGGTTGGGGGAGGACAGAGAAAACACACACACCCAAGGTACAGAACCGCGTGTAAAACATGCTCCCGTTTGGTTAGACAAAGGGATCCGAATCTCCCCGCCCACAAAAGGCTCCCAGATGTCCGGATAACGGCACTGTCCATAACGGTAGCCATCAGCTGCCTGTGGCTGCTCACATTTAAATGGAATAAAATGTAAAATTCCTGTCCTCCGTTACACAAGCCACATTTTATCTGCTCACATTTCAATAGCCACAGGGCTTAGTGGCTCTTTCATTAGAAAATGCAGGCAGGGAACACTTCTATCATCGCACAAGGTCTACTGGACGGCGCCGGGGCTGGGGGGGGAGGGGGGGAAGGGGGCAACCTACGGCCCCGCAGGCTACATGGGGCCCTCCGGCTGTTTGTATCAATAAAGCTTTATTGGCACACAGCCACGCCCACTCACTCACCTGTTGAGTCTGGCTGCCTTCCGGCTACAAAAGCAGGGTTGAGTAGTATCATCAGAGAGAGACCTCCAACCCCCAGAGCTCAGATGATTGACTATGCGGCCCTTCGCAAAACCTCTACCTACCAACCTCTGTCCTCAAAGGAGGCTGGTGGCTGCTTCCAGGGAAGGAAGTGGAGGGGAACTGAGGATCTGGGGGAGGGGTACAGAGACTCCCCACTGGGCATTCTTCCATAGCTCCTCAATTGTGTCCCCCATGTAGGCGCTATCTGGCCAGAAAAATAAATTAAAAATAAAAGATGTTTCAAAGCGGTGATGCTTATGCATTCTCCTGCTGGTGGCGCCCAGAGGGCACGGTCGCTCCGGTCCCTCTGCTGTTGTCACTCTGCGTATCACAAAAGCTTCGGACGTCTTTGCCACGTGAATGAACACGAGATAGGCGAATCTTCAAAATGAGGGTAAGTGCGTGTCCACTCATCAGCTGTGAACCCCCAGACTCTGAAAGGGTAGCATTCACTTCAGAACCCCTCTGGGCATCCCCGTCATCCAGAGCACCCGCGTGCAGCCATGCCAATAGTGGGAGCCCAATAAATGTGTGTTGGGCGGGGAAAGAACCGAGGGAACCGTACCCAGGGCCACACAACATCACAAGGCCTGGGTCACTGGGGATGGCGGTGGGCACTGAATGACGAGTCGAGCTTCCCGGAGGCAGTGTTGTCCATGGACCCAGGCCCCGCTGACAGCCTTGGTGGGGGGCAGAGGTCCTGCAGCCACAGTGGTGGGGGAGACTGCGGGCTCCAGGCCCAGGAGAAGGGTTATATATTCATCAGAACCTTAAACAAAAGCCCCACAGCCGCCTGTCAGCCAGGCTCTGGCTTTTATGGTAATCGGCGATGAATTACCCACAATGCCCGGCCAAGCGCAAGTGGTTCTTGGCCCAGATCCTAAACTAATTTTTATATGTTCGTGTGTATATAATTTCGCTCGCTCCCTCCCATTCCTCGTCCATCATTAGCGAGAGCGTGGGGGGAGGGGTGGGGGCAGGGGCAGAGGAAACCCTGGGTGGAAAAGGGAGGAGGGTGCTCCCCGAGACCCCTGTCCCGCGCCCGCCTGGCACCGGGCCCCAAGTGCGTGGAGGCGGGAGGTGAGTGCCAAGTTGAAGCCTGGGGGAGCCTGGAAACCACCAAGAACTGAAGCTGGCAGCCCCCGGGGGTGGAAAATACAGAAGGGGAAGGGGAAGCGAAAGGAGCAAGCCAGGAGGGGCGTGGGCCCACCCGTGGGGTCCTGCCTCTGCCACGTGCTCTGGGCGCCCTCGGGCAAGCACCTCGACTTCTCTGGGCTCAAGGCTCCTGCTCTGAGGCGCAGGCCCCCTTCAGATCCTCCCCCGAAAGGCCTCCAGCACATTTCAAAATGAGCTCGGAGCTGGCGAGGCTCCAATCCCAGCCGCATCCAACCCCCTGTGCCCCCCACGCGTAGTGGGCCCCTGTTCTAAGTGCTCTGTGCCGAAAGGTGGAACCAAACATGCGCCCTGCCCGAGCAGGGAGCCACCACCTCCAGGAGGCCCGCTAGAGTGCCTCCAGGAAGAGCCAGCCCCGTTGCCTTCCGTGAACTTTGCGGGTGTTCAGTAACATAGGGGTCCCACGCTGGTCCCTCCCGCCCCCGTGGGTGTTCCGGCGGGAAAACTAGCAATCACCTTGGCTTTCGCTCAATCCCACCAGGCAGCCACGGCGTGGCCAGGTCCACCCGTTCTTCTAAAAACTCTTCCCAGAATCCGCCCACCCTTCCACCCTCCTCTCCGTCTGGGGTCTGGTCCGGGGCCCAGGGCCGCTCACCTGGACAAACGCCGCCACTCTTCCCCCGACCCTCGGCCCCCACAGCCGCCACCAGAGGGCTCCCGTGGGCTCCTGAGTCAGGTACAGCCTCTGCCCACAGCCCTCCACGGCTCCACGGCTCCACGGCTCCCACCTCCCTCCCACCCAAAGCTCACTCTGCTCCAACCACAGGGCCCCTAGCTGCTCCTCCAAAGAATCAGGCCTGGTCCGGTCCCAGGGTCTTTGCGAAGGCTGTTCCCCCCATCAGGAACACTTTTCCCCCAGAACTCCACACAGCTCACTCCCTTACATCCTGCCGGTTTTACTGAAATGTCACCTCTTCTGAGAGGCCTGCCTTGATTCCACAGTTAAAACAACCCCTACGTATCAACTCTGCCCTTCCCTGGCTCCATTTTCCTAAGTTTTTCTTTGCTTTCTTGAAAGTATGGCACCCAGAGAAATGTCCTAATTAAATCCTTAATCCATCAATTGTTTCTCGTCCTTCACGTGCTGTAGTCCGACAAGGGCGGGGCTCTGAGCTCTGGCTTCCTCACCACTCTGTGCCCAGCACGTGGATCAGGGCCCAGCATACAGAAGGTGCTCACTTGATATCCACAGGCAAATGTCCTGGGGAGACCTTATGATCGTTCTCAATGCTCGAAAGCTCTTCTCGGGGGCCCAGAAGAAAAGTGTCAGATTAGAAGCCAACCCCTAGGCACCACCGGCTCCATGGGAAAAGCCAGAGAGGGAGGCCCCCCATTCCTGTCCCACAAAGCCGTTAAGGGGAAGCCTGTGTGTCAGGCACCATTCAACGTGCTTCACGCATACGACCTGGCCTCATTCTCTCGATCTTACAGGGGAGGAAACTGAGTCGCAGAGAGGTTGGGCCCCCTGCTCAAGGTCACAGGCTGGAGGTGGCAGAGGGAGAGGATGGATGACAAAGTTGGCTAGTAGCCAAGCCTAACACCTGGTACACAGTAGGCGCCCAATAAATGCCCTGAAAATGTCCAAGGACAAAGCCAGGAGAGGCAGGACTGTGCCCAGGTGGAGATGGCGGGAGGTACAGAGCAGTCAGGCAGGCGACTGTGGGGGAGAAGGGGCAAGGGCTTGAGCAATCAGTGCCGACATGGAGGAAATTGGGCACCAGGGAGCGAGGCGGCTGGCTTGGAAAACAATTGGCTGCCAATCTCATTTCCTCCTGTGACAGAGCTGGGCAGGCCTGGCCGGGGCCCACGGCTGGCGCGGAGCCAGGGTCGGCAAGGACCTCCCCACCTGTCACCCATGACGTGTTCATCAAGACCAAGGAGAACGTCATGACCATCCGGGTGGTTGGCGGGAGGGATGTGAGTGGGCGCTTCTTGGGTGGGGAGGGGAGAGCTGGCCCAAGGTCAGTGGGGTCTCTGGCAAACCTGTTCTCCTTCTCTGCCTGTCCAACCCACCACTCAGCTTGTGTTTAAGGAGAACCATGTGGTGTACGGTCCAAAACCAAGTTCTCTCCTTGCTTACTTCAGCAAGTCATTTCCCTTCTGTGAACCTCAGTTTTCCCATCTGGGAAATGGGAATCGTCACCCCCCCTAGCCTGGGACAACCTTCCCAAGCCAAGGACTTTAGAGTCACAACAACGTGAGTCTGAACTGTGCCTTAACCTCCTCCTAGCTGTGGGGTCTCAGGCAAGTGGTTTAAGCCACCTGGGTCTGCTTTTTTCATCTGTTAAAGATGCCTTGTTGGAGCCCCTGGATCAAGCCATGCCTGAAGGTGTTCTAATATCAGCCTTCTCGGTTCTGAGAGCCAATCGGTTCATCTGCTTTTTTAATAACGTGCGTGACTTGAGTTTCTCCTCCTTCCAAGCTGCAGGACCACTGTGCCCCCAGTGACGCAGACTCATCGGGAACAGGGAAGCGAGCTGAGGATCAGAGACCTTGAAGGTTATTCCTGCGCAGCAGAAATTGGGACCTCTGGGTGCCAGGTCTTCCAGAATGCAGTCACCACAAAGTGACATCCACATGGCATCGTCCAGACTGGAGACTGTGGGCAGTGCCTGTTTGCTGAGCACCTATCATGGGAGCCATCGACTGAATGCCTATGACGGACCCATTACTCTAACATCTACCATGATCTATTCAAGCGAGCACCTACTATGGGCTAGGCCCGGTGTGAGGCACAAGGTGAAACTACTTCACCTTAAGGGCTCATGGAGACTTTTCACTCTGCCTGGAACACTCCTCCCTCCCTTCTACCCAGTTAACCCCTACTCGGCCTCCACGTCTTAGATCTGCCACCACTTCCTCCAGGAAGCCTTCCCTGATCTCCCCTCCCATCACTCGCTCTCAGACCCTCCTGTCCTCTCTTCCCCTCACCTGTCCCAGCACCCGACCTGGTGATTTCTGTATTCCACCAAGTTTAAGATGCTTCATTATTTTGCTAACCATGCAAGAAGAACACGGCACCCGCTGAACTGGAAATACCTTTTCATCACAGAGGAGTAGCGGATGGCAACTGAAAGAGCTTTTTAGCTTTTTCATTCTGAAAAGAATTTATAAGAGCTTTCTGAACTTCATTAGACATAGACTTTGATAATATTTTTTTCTCCCAAACTAGGTACGGGTTGGGGTTTTGCACACAGCACTGGTCTCTGGGCTTCCAAGCCCCAGAACCCAGCATCTTGCTCGGGCGACCTTCAGAGCAGCCGATGCCCCCTCAGTGCCCTCCCACCCGGCCTTGCGTGGCTCGAACCCTGTGCTCTGTCGCCTGACACGCTGGGGGCTACAGGGGTCAAGCAAGGCAGGAAGAACCGCTCTGCCTAAAACCGCCTGGCACACGGCAGGCACGCCCCAGGCATTACTGGTATGGACAAACCGCTGAGTCTGCTTTCACAGGAAGCGAGTGATCAGAGAGGTCAGGCAACAACCTCAAGGTCACACAGCTCAGTAAGAGGGGAGCGCGGATTCTGAATCCAGATCTACGGCTAACAGAACCCCCAGTTTTCCAAAGGTTCTCACAACTGACAGCCCTGACAAAGTATTTGCCCAAAATGGGGTGGGACAGGGAGACCCCCTTCCACCCCCGCAACAGCTCAACTGTGAGAACTCGAACTCACACAAGCCTTTAAACACCTGTGATCAGATCTACAAATTAGGGGAAAGTGATGGCCAGTCAGCGCCTGGGGAAAAGGCTGCATCCCAGCCAGGCCCCAGCAGTGAGTCAACCCAGCAAACACACAGCTGGGCGACACTGGGGAGGTGCCTTGACGTCTCTGGGCCTCAATGTCCCCACCTATCAAATGGCTATCGGAGTGCCTCACAGAGCTACCGTAAAGATGAAACCCACAAAGTCTGCCTTCAAACTCTATCCCAAATCTGTCTATGCCTCCCCCTCCTCGGTCTCTACCTGGGCCAGCCCCAGGATCTCCCTGCCTGGGCCAACTCAAACACCACCCCTCCCTGTCCAGCCTCCCACAGCGGCCGCCAGAGGGCGCCCTGAGCACCTGAGTCAGATGGTCTCTCCCTCCTCTGCCCACAGCCCTCCAGGACTAGAGCCTCAATGGGGTAAGAGCCCAAGTCCTACGCGGGGTCCCCAAGGCCCTCCTTTCCTCCCTCTCTCCCCAGAGCTCACTGTGCTCCAGTCACATGGGCCCTCTTGCTGCTCCTCCAATGAACGAGGACTGGTCCTGCCCCAGGGCCTTTGCACGGACTGTGCCCTCTGCCCAGACCATTCTTCCTCCACGCAGCCACTCAGTTCCCTCCCTCACCTCCATCAGGGCTTTCTCAAACTGTCACCTCCTCAGCGAAGCTGTCCCTACAATCCCACTTAAATGCCAACCCTCCCCCCTCCACTCCCCAACCCCCTTCTCTCCTTGCTTTCTCTTATCACCCTCCAGTGTGACCATTATTTTATTTTGCTTCTTGTGTCTCCCCATCAGACCCTGAGTCCCACAAAGGCACGCGCTTCCTCCCATGCGGGGTCAGGAGAGAGACCGGCACCCAGGAGGGGTCCAGGAAACCAGCCCAGAGGACAGAGGGCAGAAACACAAGGGAGGCAGCCGCTACAGCTGGGCCAGCAGCGGAAGCTTCCACGCCTCCTCCCAGGGGGCCCTTCCTGTCCCCATCTCTGAGCCATCGCTGGACGCTGCCCCCCTGCCCTTTCCTGAGCCGCCAGTCCCGGTCTGTGCCATCCGGCAGCCCGACACCTGCTGAGCGAATGCAGGAAGCAGAGGCGGCCCCCGCAGTGCCCGTGGCCTGGGCCATGCACATCCCTCCGGCCCATATAATCCCGGCCCCGGTGGGCGGGGGGACCCAGGGGTGGAGCCAGGACCTCGAAGCCAGACACACAAACAGATGGACTAGAGCGGCGTCCCTTTCCCAGCCCCCGGGCGGAGCCAGCACACGGAAGGGGCCTGATGTTTGGTGGGTAAAGGCTGTATCACCCTCCGGTGGAGCCCAGCGCTGCCCTGGGCCTTGACCCTCACAGACCCATCGGCTGCTCCATAGGGTCCTGGGAGGGTACGGTCATCAGTATCCCCACTTTACAGAGCAGGACACTGAGGCTGCGAGAGGCCAAGTCACAGCAAGTGTGAAACAGCTGGGCCTTGAACCGAAGCCATCTGGTCCCAGGGTCTGGTTCTTAACCACAGGCTCCGTGGTCTCTGTCGGTGACAAGAATAAACATGGCAGGAGAGCGTCTGTGATGTCTCCAGGGCGTCTGCCGGGTACTGAGCCAGGAGGGGAAACCGTGGAGGCGGCTCCCCTCCCGGCTGCCTCCTGGCAGACATGCTGGTGAGATGGGCCCATTTTCCAGATAAGGAAAACCAAGTCCCCGGGGAAGGAAGTGGTTTCCTGCGGGCTGCCGGAAGTGGCAGGCCCAGAGCCGGCACTAAATTCACTACATCCTGCCCTCAGAGGGATGGTGGAAGTCCTCCCAGAGGGACTGAATGGTGGAACGAGGTTGGCTCACATCTCTAGAAAACCCAGGGGGCCAGGCCCTGGGGAGAAACCCTCGGGCGTTTCATGTGCAGATGGATAAACGGAGGCTCAGAGAAATTCGGCCATCTGCCTAAGCCCCAAGACGTCCCCATGTCACAGGCAGGTAAACTGAGGCTCAGACAAGTTCCACCCTTTTTTAAAAAATGATTTTATTTACTTAACAGAGAGAGCGATCACAAGTAGGTAGAGGCAGGCAGAGAGAGAGAGGGGGGGAAACGGGTTCCCTGCTGAGCAGAGAGCCAGATGTGGGACTCGACCCCAGGACCCTGAGATCACGACCTGAACCGAAGGCAGAGGCTTTAACCCACTGAGCCACCCAGGCGCCCCAAATTCTACCCTTTTGACCAAACCCCAGACATGTCCCTTTTCCCAAAAAAGTAAACTGAGGCTCAGAGAAGTTCTACCACTTACCTGAGGTCACACAGCCAGCAAGAGGTGGTGCTGGGACTCCAAGCTGGGGCTTCCCGGCCAGACTGGGAACGGCAGTCCACACAGGGCCCCCTGGGCTGGCCGCCGTCAGTCCGCAGGGGAAGTCCCCAGCTGCCCAAACCAGACACCCCCAGGAGCCGAGGCTCAAGGGAGCATCCCCGGTGACTCGCAGCTCAAACCCCGAAAGGGCGGGTGTTGGGCATGGGAAAGCGACCTGAGGATGCCTGGGCCTCTTCAGGCATAAAAGGGGGGGGAAAAACACCTAACACCAGCTATATTTTTAAAAATCCCACAGCAATAAGGAGGCCGGCCCGTCAGCACAGCGTCACGACCGTGGGCAGGCAGAGGCCCGGGAACGTGGGGACGCGGCTATTTTAAAGGGGCTATTTCTGGAGGCGAGGTGAGAACACGGGGGCGAGAGGAAGGACCAGGAGCAGCCGCTGGGACAGACTTGCCGGCAAACTGACCGACTCTGGGGGGTGGGGATGAAAGGGGAGAGAGCCGGGGAGCCACCAGCCAGCTGGAGAACCTCGGGGTGTCGCGGAGCCTCATGTCTCCTGCTGGGAACAGAGACCTGTTTAGGCAAAACACGGGCACTGAGCCCTACTGGGCACGCACAGGTGCTTGGTGCTGCTGTGGGCACAGCAGAGGAGGCCAGCCAAAAACGCCTCCCCGGGGAGTCCCAGGCAGAGCGGGAGGCCTAGGATAAGTAAAGATGCCTACAACATGAAGCCGGGGACAGGTGCTTCACCTAAAATCAGAGCAGGGACAGGGACAGATGGGGAGTGGGGGAGAGGCGAATTTTGCCAAGTGATCATTTTACCGATTATTTTGCAAATAGTGATTTTGCAAATCTGAGTAATAGGGAGGTCAGGAAAGCCTCCCCACCCAATGAGCAGAGACCGGATGGACAGGGTGTGTCAGGAGGCACGCGTACTATGGTTATTAGGACCAAGTCGGGTTTCAGGTACCAAAAAACTCACAGGAGAGGCATCATTTCTCTCATCACGTAAAGGAAACTCCCAGGCTGGTCTTTCAGGGCTATTTGGCTCACCTCACAGTCTTTGGGACCCAGGGGCCTTCATCTTCTTGTTCCCCCATTCTTAGCCATGATACCTGCCTCGTGGTCCAAAAGAGCTGCCTGAATGCCTACTATCACCTCCATATTCCAGCTTGGGGGGGGGGGTAGAAGGGAGCATGTGCTACTCCCTTCAAAGGCATTTCCAGGAAATTCCATTCATCTACCCCACTGGAAAGAACTGGATCATGGAACTCGGATGGCAGCAAGGTGTACCTTGGGTTTCAAACCAGTGCATCCGTGAGGTGTTAGCCTGGGTGGACAAGAGGGAGGTCACGGGAGCCAGCCCCCCTGTGTCCACAACCAGCCTGGTTTTCACTCATCCCTGAATCTGCCTCCCCAAAGACTCCAAAGGCAGAAACAGTGGCCAGAGCCTGCGTTCCATACCTCCCCAGAAGCAGGACCCCACCCGCGGTCTGCGCTCCCCAAGCGCCAGGGCCCGAGGCACCCGGCCTCCCCCACCCTGCCTCGTGCCTGCCTGGCGAGGCCGCCTGGCCCATCCTTCTCCTTCTCCTCAGTAAACAACTGTCAGGGAAAATAAATAGTTTTTAATAGGCTCATTAATTGAATTCAGGGAGAAATAACCTTCTCCCCAGGCCGCTGGGAAAGAAAACTCAGATGCCGTGGGCAAGTCCAAGCACCTCGGTTGGAAGGTGGGACGGGACCCGGCATGGCCAGGAGACCCCCCAGCGCTCCACCGCGTTTGGGGACGCCGATGCCACCAGCAAGGGGGCCGCCCCGTCCTCCGCTCCCTCCAGCTTTCGGAAGGGTGGAAGTCTCCGGTGGTGCTAAGGCAGCTTTAATGCCTCGACAGCCCCTGGCCTCGGTTTAAGCCTCTGGCGGCAGCACGATAATTTAGTGTTTAATGTCAGGTTGTGCGTGTGCGCCCGTGCGTGTGTGTGTGTTTTACTCTCATCCCACTTATTTTTAAGGTTCCACCTACTTACGTCAAGGACATACCAGGTCCCCCATTCATGAGAGTAAGACCAAGTTCTCTCTTTGAAGTTTAAAAGAGATCGGCTGAAAAGAAAACCGTCATCAGGGGGACTGGGCAGCCGGGGCTAAAGGTACACATCACAGTGGGTGGCTGGAATTTGGGGGGTGTTAGGCAGAGCACTGGCCAGGGAGTCCAGAGGCCTCGATGCAGCCCCGCAGGATGACCAAAACACAGACCTACAAGGCCACACTGATCCCCCACCCCTGCGAAGGACTCCGGCCATGCTGGCGTGATGGGTTTGCCCCCATTGCTCCCCTAGGGGAGCGTCCTGCCCACATCAATCACGTCTGCCCAGGGCTCGACCCCAGCTCCCGCCAGCCTGCTCTTGGCACCAGAGCAGGGAGGCTCCAGGCCTGACTTGACACCCTTGGGAGAAGCCAGACATGGGCCCAACCACCTTCCAGCAGCCCCAAAGCCTTTGTCCGCAGAGTCCTGTATGTAACTAACACCCCCAACTTCCTCCCAGAAGGGGTTAATCACCATAGAATATTCGATGACGTTTAGCCAAGTATGGGGGGCGGGGGGCTTCGACACACCAGCACTTGCCAAGCCCATTCAGTAGGGACCCTTTCGACCGCCCAAGAAACCGCTCACACCCATTTCACAGACAAGGAGGCAGAGCCTCCGGCAGGTGAGTCCACAGACCCAGGGACACATGGCTCACGAGGTCAAGCCAAGACCTGAATGTGGGTTCCAAAATGACAAATATGAGCCCCAGAAGAAAGCCTGGCCTGCTCCTGGGGGCTCCTCGGCAATGTCTCTACGCATCTGGCCAGAAACACAGGTACCAAGTGAACACCAGGGCCTGCTGAGCCCGAAAGCCCCCGGACCAGCTGTTACTCAGTTTGGGGGTCCCCGGCCTTTGGACTTTTCTCCCCAAGAGACAGGAAACCGCACAGACTATTTCAGGGTCCCCTGACCTCCAGACACCCACGCTCAGGACCCCTGGCTCTTAACACCCTGTCGTCGTCACTGCTTCTGTGCCGGACATCTCAGACACGCAGAGACTCAGAGAAGGCAAGCAAGCGGCCGAGGTCACAGAGCATCTCCACGAGGCAGCTGCTCTCCTGGCCTCTCTGCCCAGGCAGCTGCAGACGCAGGGCTCTCCCCGTCGGGACCCGCCTGATCTGGACGAGGAGACACGCCGATGCCCCTGGGAGATGGCGGTGGCTCCCAGAAGCCAGGCAGGCCGGTCCGGGGAGAGCCCTGTAGAACTCGCATTCTGGGCAGCGGACGGGGCAGACAACAGCAACTGAGAAAAGTGTGAAACAAGCGTGCTGGGGACACGGGCCAACTAGCCGGCCTGGCCAGAAGCGGAGCGCCTGTCAGAGGGGACGGCAAGGACGGAGGCCCGGAGGAGGGGGCGAGGATGGTCCCCGTGGCTGGTGCAGAATGAGTGAGAGGGGACAGAAGCAGGAGGGGGTACAGGAGCCTGGAGGGGCTTGGCTGGCAAGAAGGGGGTTTGGGGTGCGATCCAGAGAAGTGAAGCACCTTTCCTCAAGTCACACAGCTCCTGAGAGGCCAGAACGGATCAGGAACCCAGACCGGCCAGCAGCAATGTCCCTTCCTCTGCCCCCGATCCTCAGTGTCCCCATCTGCAAGATGGGGGCAGCGGCTGTCACTTTGGGAGCTATTCTCAGGGTAAACGGAGGAAAGGGGACTGGGGCTGGAGGGCCAGGTGTGAGGCTGGGCTCCGGGATGGGGGCACTTGATGCCTGTTCGGGCAATGTCCCCTCTGGGGCAGTTATCTGGGAAACTGGAGGTTTGGGGTCCTCCCCTCCCTCCAATTCCTCATGAAGATGACCAGTGGGGGGACGCCTGGGTGACTCAGTTGGTTAAGCAGCTGCCTTCGGCTCAGGTCATGATCTCAGCGTCCTGGGATCGAGTCCCACATCGGGCTCCTTGCTCGGCGGGGAGCCTGCTTCTCCCTCTGCCTCTGCCTACCACTCTGTCTGCCTGTGCTCGCTCGCTCTCTCTCTCTAACAAATAATAAATAAATTAAAAAAAAAAAAAAAAAAGATGACCAGTGGGAGGGCACCGTTGTTCAGCCCCTATGTGTGCAACCTAGCCGCGGGGGGGAGGGGTGTAATCAACACGACACCGGTCACCGCCGAATCCTCATGACACAGCAGGCAGGATGTGTCCCCATTTTACGGATGAGAAAACCAAGGCTCAGGGTAGGGGGAGAATAACGGGGTCGCCTCACACGGCCGGGAGGGCCTGCGCCAGGATTCCCACTTCAGGTGCTCAGGCCTCCCTAAGCCCTTCCCCGTGAGGACAGGGTCCAGGCTCCAGGGCCAGGTGAACAGCAGGAAAAAGGTCTACACCCCAGGCAGTCCCTCCACACTCCAGACCCAGCACCGCCGTCGGCAGCCCCAGCCGGCCACGCTTTCCAGAGGCCGCACATCAGGGGCAATTACCTACTTCTGAAAATCAATTGGGCAGCGGGGGCCGGGACAGGTGTGTGACAGGGACCCATCCGTTACGCCGGCGTCCGCGTCCAGCACTGCCGTGTAGAGCGTGGGAGGCTCACGGTCACGGGCAAGCCAACAACGATCCTGCCATGTTTCTCCCGCCGCCACAGGTCTGGAGTGCGCGTCGGGGTTTCTAACCCTCAGCCCTACTGACATTTAGAGCTGGATCGTTTTGGGGGGCACCCCGGGCGCTCATCCCCGGCTCCACCCACCCGATGCCAGGAGCACCCCCAGTCCTGACGACCGCAGACGTCCCCGAACATGGTCCCGTGTCCCGGGGAGAGCCAAACTGCCCCTGGTTACAGACCGCTGGGACAAACTCTACAGATAAGGTCCGGCCCAAGACCCCAGAGCTGTGTTCCGGAGAAGACGAGAGAGCCTAATTCACAGCCCTGCCCCTCGGGACCAGCAGGCTCCCTTCTGTGCCGCCTTTCATCTAAGTCAAGTTGATCATTATGACCAATATTAATATAATCAGAGTCAGCGTTTATCGAGTGCGGACGCTGGCCCAGGCTGTCCTCAGCCCTCCCTGTGAGTTATCTTGCCCGGGCCCTCTGAGTAACCCATCCAGGGCAGTGACTCTCAAACCCGTGGGACAGCCCGGGAAACCGAGGCTCAGGGACAGGCCCAGGAGGGGCTGAGGTCACACCTGGCAAAGGCAGGTGTTTTCAGGAAAAGAATGCTCCAAGGACATAAAATGGGGCAATTTTGTATAAAATCGGGATTTTCTGCTTTTGCTCAGATGGGTCTGTGGAGCCATTGGGGGCTGGCCAGCAGGATGGGTGGTGGGGGCCTGCCCGGGGCACATCACCCACAGGCATTATCAGCCCAGCCTGGATGGGCACTGGGGTTGGAAAAGGACATTCTGCCACATCCTCCTGCCTCAGTTTCCTGCCCTGGGCTGGCGGGACGGGCAGTCGGGCATAGCTGTGTGGTCTCGGGCTGGTTCCTCTCCCTCTCTGGGCCTTGGCCTGATGGCTGTTCCAAGTGATGTTTCCCCATCTCCCTACAGGGGTCTCTGTTTGCAACGATATTCACACCCAAGCTCGGGCAACGGGCTGGGGGGCCTTCGGGCAAACTCTGGCCACGTGATAAACCGTAAAGGAACAGCTCAGTGTCAGGGCCCCTGTGGTCGGCCTGCCTCACCCTGCCCCCAGAGGTCCCTCCCAGATTTGCGCTGCTGTCCCCAATGCCTGTACGTCTCAACACCGAGGTCAGCCCCTCAGAAAGTCCCCCGTGTCCCCGCCCCCACCCATAGAACAGTGGCCGGTGTCCTGCTGGGTCCTGCCCGCATTTCCGGTCTCAGCAGAACCGGACTGACCATAGGCGACCCTAATTGTTTATTTATGTACTCACTGCCTCTCCCAATAACCTGCAGGGTCCAAGGAACATGGGACCGAGCCTGCCTTGTTTACTGCTGTATCCCCAGAATTTAATTCCAATTCGCTTTTATTTAAAACAAAAAACAAAACAAAACAAAAAAAGGAAAAAGAACATACACAGAGCTTCCCACCAGACAGATCTGAGCTCCTAGAGCCGTCACAATACCCCTATCCAGAGCGGAGCAGTGCCGAAGCCCCCAGGTTATGGATGAGGAAACTGAGGCACGGGTTGGTTACAGAACTAGCCCGAGACCTCACAGCCAGCGAGCCGCAGAGCTGGATACAATCTGAACCCAGAGTCCGGCTCCTGCGGTCTCTGGCGGCCAGTAGTCCACAGATGCTAACTGACTGAAAGAATGAACTGGTGAATGAATGAATGAATGAATGGCCCCACCCCAAGCTTGCACACGGGCCCCTCTCCGGGGCGCCTCTCTGCGGGGCTGCTGTCAAAGCTGAGACCTCCTCCTGGGGAGGGGGGGACGCTGGCTCAGACCCATCTGGGGCCTTGGAAGCCGGGGAGCCACCACCCGGGGGTCTCGGGGGTGCCCGCGTCTCGCGCAGCAGCTGCCTGCCCTCCCCGTCCGCCTCGCCGGGCCTCCCGTGGCTCCGATCCTGCCGCAGAAGTGGGGCGGCCTTGATTAGGCAGCCAGTGACGGGGAACGCCCCAGTTTGCAGCGGCTGAGTCATCCTGACATCCCTCCCAGGCTGGACCCCATTGGGGGGCTGCTGGGGAGCCCCTGCTGGGCGGATCCAGCCAATGTGTCAGCGCAGCGCTCTCCCCCCCGACAACGCCGTCCGAGGGGTACCATGATTCTCCATTCTGTAGACGAGAAAACGGGAGGACAGAAGTTGAGCACCTCGCCCCCATCACACAGCCGGAGTGGGGATGCGGGCCCCAGGCAGCCCAGTCCAGCATCCACGCTCTCCCCCTCCGAGGAAGGCAGCTGGGAACCCCAGCGTCCGCAAAGGGGCCCTCAGGAACCCCAGCGGGTGAACCAGCATCCAAACGACTTCTCGGACAACTGGACAGAGAACCAGGCCCGTCCCCAGGAGTTAAGACCTCAGGTCTAGCGTCCACTGCCCCCGGGGAGGGAGACTCCTTGCTCCGTCACCCATCTGTGTGCCCTCAAGCCAGAGAAGACCTTTCCTGGGCCTCAGTCTCCCCATCTGCAAAATGGGGCTCCATGCACGACGGCCATATGGACGGCGGGGGGGGCAGGGCGTGAAGGTGAAACGCGACGGGAATGCTCTCCGCACAGGGTCTGGCACGGGCGCCGAGTCCAAATAAGGCGGAGTGGCTCTTCCATCTCCCCCCGACACCCCCTCATTTGCGGATCACGGGATTAATTATAAGCGGCATTAAATTATACACACACAGACGCATCGACCTCGCTTCCCCAGAACCCCTGAATTTCTACCCACGCAACAGCATGACAATAGAGCAACCTCCCAGCCCCTATGCACCGGCCTGCCTCCGTCCCGGGTTCCCTGGCCTCTAAGCTTCTGGGGCTGCGGCTGGCGGGCCACGTGGGGTCTGGGTGTTGCAGGGTGCGGGCTGCCAACAGCAGTCACATCCGACACCCAAGAGAGGTCCTTCACCAGAAGCATCTCCTGTCCTGGCTGGCTGTGAACGAGTCCTGATCTCAGAGACGAAGAAACAGAGAGGCCAACCAACCTGCGAGTTTGCACAGCTCTGGCAGAGTAGGGGCGCAGAAGTCAGGACCCCGAAGCCGGAGGCATAAAAACCTCATTTCGCAGGCAAGGAGGCTCCCACACAGACAGGGTAAGGGGCAGAGGTGAGGCCCCCCCCAGGGAGGGAGACAGAAAGGAGAAAACCTGGTAGGGGGGGGAGGGCAGTTGGGATCTGCAGTTCTCCCAGGAGGACGGGACCCTCCTGACCTTCCTAAAAAGGGCTAAGAGCAAAGATTTTAAAAACCAAATATAAAACTCAAAAGCCGCAGACACCACCCAGGGAGTTCGCGACAAATGCCGCCCCTTCAAAAAAAAAAGAAAAAGAAAAAAAAAAAAAAAAAAACTGCGATCAAGCCCCAGTTAAAGCATTTTCATGGGCGGAGGTCACTGCAATCCGGAACCCCAAACTCCGAGACGCCCACCCCCACCCCTGGGGGGGAAATCCGCGGGAGCGATCAGAGAACACGAAGGCCAGGCAAGACCCCGGGTGTATTTTCAGGTACAGAATCCCTCTGGCCTCCGCAGGACTGAGGACACCTGGATCCCGGGGACAGAAGAGGGGGATTCCTGGGAGCTCAGAATAGCACCCCCTACCCCCCAACATCCGGCCTGGCCAGGCCCCGGGGAGGGGCAGGGGCCCCCGCCGTCTCCTCGGAGGAGGGTAGGGAAAGGAAAGACCAAAATGAGGCAGTGCGAGAAAAGTCGGGGCCCTGTCCATGAGTCACTCCCGCCCGCTCGTTAATTTTCGCCTTTGCAGAAGTGTAAGCCGATTGATTTTTCATTTTCCCCACGCACAAGCCCCCCCCACGCTTCTGAAATATCAGCCAGAGACAAGACAGAAATGGTACGTCGGGGTTGTTTTTTTTTTTTTTTTTCCCCTGAGTGTCTTTTCTTTCTTTAAAGAAAAAAACCCCACATAGTACACCCCATACCTGGAGCTTCTAGAAGGCTAGGCGGGTGACACCCCGGCCCGCAGGCTTGAGAGACCCCGGACCAGGACCCCCCGTGCATCTCGGAGCTAGGATGGGCCTGTCTCTGGGCTGTCCCTCCTCCCTGTGACAGGGTGACGAGCACCTGAACCTTCCTGAACCTGAATCCCCTTCCAGCTCTCCTCCGCCCTGCAGGCCAAGCCCCAGCTTTCTGGTTCCAGACCACGGCCAGGTGAGGGGACAAAATTTTAAGAACATCTGAAAAGCCCTTGACCCCTCCTTCCCCCACCCCACCCCAGTACGGGCCACAGTGCGACTCTGTCCACGGACCCATGGCAGGTTTCCCGTGGGATCAGCCTGTGGATCCCACCCGGGCACGGCAGTTACGCCTTCGTCTCGTCCCCTCCTGTCCCCACCAGAGGCTGAGCCACCCTGCCCAGCAGGCGGCTGGGGTCTCGCCAAATACCCTACCCAGGCATCTTTGGCCACGCGGAAGGACAGAGCAAGGGCAACGTGTACCGGCTTCGCTGGAGAGGGAGAGGGGCGGCTTCCTTCTCGCCAATTCTGGGAAACGGGATTGCCCCCCCCCACCATGGGAGGGGATGCCAGGAGGCTGTGTTGGGAAGTTGGGGCCCCCGGCACCTCAGCACCCCTGCCTGGGCCCCCCACCTCCCTCCAGAAGCACAAGACCCCTGGAGGGGGACCACAGCCCGCAACTCGCCCACGGAGCCCGCGACACTTCAAGAACCTTCCGCTGGCACCGAATGACTTCACAAATGGAACTAATGCAGTCGGCGCGAGGGGGGGTGGGGGGGGGACCGCTCTCAGTTGAAAACATTAAGCTTTGTCAATTATCCCCCAAACCCGCTGGGTTTATAAATATCCACCTTTATTTTTAGGGTTTTCCTCCTGATCCCCAACTCTCTACACGCCCCCCTCTCTCCCCCCCTACGCACGGCGGCTGTACTCAAGTCACGGGCGGCAGGTGAACACTGCGGGGCACCTGGGTAGAAAAGTCACACTGTGCCTTGGAACATCAGAAACACCGCCCATCCCTCGTCCCTCGTCCCTCCCGGGCCACCTCGCTGACCATCATTCGGGCCACTCGGCTGCTGGAGCTACCGGCAGCGCCACAGGTCTCCTGGCACCCTGCTCCAGGACGCAGCAGTCCGAGGGGAGCGCTGCACTCCAACCCCTGTGATGCGCTTCTCGGTGTTGACCCGGAAGGCAAGAGGGGAAACTGAGTCACGCCCCGGAAAGTTGAGAAGCGGAAGTCGATCCATCTCCGTCATCGGCCCCAGGTCCAGGGAGCCCCAGGCAGAGCCCCAAGCTCTGTGTGACCCAAAGAAGAAGCAAAGGGGTGGATGGTGGTGGTTCCAGAACTGTCCACCGAGATGCCGCAACTAAGTCCCTCACGTCCGGGGAGCTCCTCCCCCCCGTACCAGCTCCTCGCACCCTCGTCCGCAGCTACATTCCAGTGTTGGGAGAAAAATGTCTCAAGTCTCCAAGGGTGGCCCAGGGACCCGTGGAGACACCCGGAATCCCGGGGGGAAGCAGGCAGGGAAGGGGCTCGGACTCCCGCTGGAGGGGACAGAAACAGAAGTACCGGTCCCCGGGCGATGACCTGTGTGGACAGCAGGCAGGTGCCTGGCTCTCGGTACCCCTCTCCCTGCACCGAGCATTTGTCCACCTCAGGGGCCTGGAAGGGATCCTGGCGGGAGGATGGATCCCCCGGGGAGCCCAGCGACCACCCTGGACAGCGTCCTCCAAGCCCATACCGGGCCATACCAGAATGCCCCATCCCATCTCCTGCAGGGGGTAGGCAGTGGACCAGGCCATTGCCTCTCCTCTCAGGACAGCCACTGGCACGACAGCACCAGCCCCTGTCACCCCCCGGGGGGCCGATGTCATCGGCTGGGGTGGCAGGAACAGGAAAGCGCATGAGCTCACCAGGCAGGCCGGGTCTCCCGCGACGTTTTGTTTGCCTGAGCCCAATTATACCAAGTCTCAGGGCAATTGAGTATGGCGGGTGGCAACCCCCAGGGGGCTGGGGGGGGGGGCCCAGGCCCCAAGCAGAAGTGCACCGTCATGGTGAAGGTGCCCCCCGGGCCCAGGGGATGGGGCAGGACGAAGCTGTCTGGAGAAGAAGAATGGAGACACACACAGACCGCAGGCAGCAAGAGGGGCTGGGCGGAGGGCATTGGAGGGGGCAGGGGGCTGCTGCCGGAGACTCAGGTCCAAGTTGGTGGGCTCTGGGATGTGGGGGTGGGAAGCAGCCGCCCCAGCCCCAGCTGCCTGCCTTCCGCAGCCAAAGTATCAGCTGGCAGAGGAAGAAGAGAGCTGAGGGACAGAAGGCGGGCGAGATTGGCAGGAGGAGGGGGGCACAAAGGAAGGGACCCTGGGAGGGGGAGGGGAGCTATGCAAATGGCAGAATCGACCGAATCCCTCGGCCATTAATAAAAGCTCCAGCAGCAGCAGCAGCGAGTAGAGGCGCGGACTGGCTCTCTCTTCTCACGGGAGGTGGGAGGCAGCTCTGAGGGGGAAGCAGGGTGCCCCAAACAAAAGGAGCCCTTGCCCCCCGCACCCCAGGAACAGTACTGATGGACGACGTGGAGGGAAAGCTAGGACCCCAGCAGCCAAAGTCTGGGTGGAGGCCACTGGGGGCTCAGAGCAGGTGGGTCCCTGTCCGTGGGACTCCCAGGGACCCTCCAGCTTTGTCCGAGCTTCTTGGAGTGCTAATACACAACCTGGACACCCAGACACCATCCCCCTCTCTTCGCTAGCTGTTGTTGGCCAGGCTGGTTTTTCAGGGGTTGGGCCAGTGACAGAAGGGCCCCATGCTCAGTACAGGGACTCCCCCAGATTGAGATGGGGGAACAGGGGAATCCCAGTGGAGCCTTAGAAAGGGGAGGGGAGGTGTCCCCCAGTTGGAGGCGCTGGGGAGGTTTCTTAATTTGGGAATGAGGTCCCTAGGGGGTGACTAAATTTGAGGAAGGGACATTCTCAAAAGCTGCCCATTTATAGGGCTACCCGAGGAGAAACTGAGATGGGGGAAGGGTCACTAAGGAGGAGGTTCTAGATGAGGGTGGGTGGGTAGTGCGGACCGAGGCTGAAAAAAAAATCCCAGTTTGCAGAAGGGCTCCCTGATTTGAGAATTCTGGAGAAAAGCAGCTGAAGGGGAGTTCTCCGATTTAGGGGGTTTCGCGGAGGGAAGTGTCCAGGACTTGGGGGGGGTGTTAAGGGGGACCCTAAATTTGGGAGAAATTTCCATAAGGAGCAGTGAACTTGGCCGCAACCTGGCCGAAACCCATGCGCCCAGGGCTCCGGCACCCTAACTCCGGGGGGCTCTCCTCAGGGCACGCCCCCCCCAGCGCCCCCTTCACCGGGTTCCGACGGCTCCGCCCCCCTGGATGACGTCACCTCCCCTCCCCCCCGCCCCTAAGGGGGCTCCCGGGGCGCGCAAAACCCCCGGGGCTGCTGGCTCAAGGGGCGGCTTCCCCTCTCCCGGGATCCCCAAGGGGCCCCCAGCGCCGAGGAGAGGTCGGATGCCCGGTGCGCGCGCCCGTCCGTCTGTCAGCCGGAGTCCCTGGGGCTGGGGGTTGAGCCTCGCCCCGCCTGGGGGGCTGGGAGGGGGCGCCGGGGCCGCAGAAGGGTGGGGCAAGGCCAGGGTGCCGGAGCTGCGGCCCCTTTCCCCAGGGATGGACGAGGCCGGAGGGCGCTAGGGTGAGACAGCTTTGAGCCGGAGGTCTCGGGGGGAAGGCAACTGGAGAGCGAAGGCGGCGGGCAGAGCAGCCGCCCCGGGCGCACCGGCCGGTCTGCCCTCGCTCCCACCTGGAGCCACCCGTCCCGGGCTGGTCTCCACTCCGGAGCGCCCGCGAGCCCCCCTCCCCCAGCACAGCGCCCCCTGCCTCCAGGACCCGCCCGGGGAGCCTGGCAGGGAGCCGCCGGGGCCAGCAGCCCCTCCGCACACACGCGCGTCCCCCCTCCGCGCCTCTGCCCCGCCCGCAGCCCCGGGTGGTGCAGCCGGCGGCGCTGGGCAGCTTCCAACGCCGCGCTCCGGGCGATTCCAGCCCAGCCCCCTCCCCCGCGCCGCGGCGAAGCCCCCCCAGCCCCGCCCGCAGAGCCCTCCCCGCGGCCCCTGCCCGCCCCGGCCCAGCCCCTCGGGGGCATTGTTCGGACGCCGCTAGCCAGGCGCCGCGGCTGGGCGTGCAGCCGGCTGCAGCCGGGCACCCTCCGAGCACAATGGCCGTGCAGGCTTTCCCGGCACAAAGCCGGCGCGCTGCCCACTCCGCTGCCTCCGAGACCCCCACTGGAGCGCCTGCAATTTTTTTTTTAATCGAATTCACGGTTCTCCCCCACCCCTTTACCTGGAGGCTGGCTGGGCTGGGCTCCCCCGGCTCTGCCCCGCTTCACATCCTGGCTGTTGCATGGGATTCGAGCGGAGCCCGAGCGCCAGCGGCTCGCGGCGTGCGCGCGCCGGCCGGGCTGCCGGGCGGGCGGCGCGAGGACACTCACTGCGGCTCGCGCTCCCCTCGCGCCGGATCGCGCGCCCCCCCAGCCGGTGACGTCATCCCTTCCGCCAGCGCCGCCGCCGCCGGCCGGGGGCGGGGCAGGGGCGGGGCCGGCCCGCGCGCGTCACTGCGCAGCCGCGCGCCAGCCACGCCCCCCCGGCCAATGAGACGGCGCGGGTTGGTCAGGTGGCCCCGGGGCGTTTAAAGGGCCGCGAGAGCACGTGGGGCGCGGGGCTCTGGGCTACGCGGGACGCGTGGGCGGTGGCGTCAGCGCGAGGGACTCCTCCGGCCACGCTTGCGGGACCCAGGACGCTCGGCGTCTAGGGCGTGGTGCTTGCCGGGCCCTGCATTCAGTCCTGCTCCGGCTCCCCGGCGCCCTTCGAATGCGTCCACTGCTCGCCCGTGCCGCACCCCGGCCGGCTCGTGACGGTGCCGCCGCCCGCCCCCTCCTCACCCGGGGCCCTCGGCTCTGCCGTTCCTTCGCCTGGAATAATGCTCTCCCGGGGTCTTTCCCTTGTCCCTAAGAGCCCTGCTCCAGCCGCAGCTTCTGGGGAAAGCGCTCCTGGTCCCCGCCGCCAGCCGCCCTCCAACCCGTGGTGCGGTTTTTATCCCGGGCCCCCCCCCCCAGCTGTGACTGCCGAGGGCCCGGGGTCCCTGTGTGGGGGTCGAACGGATGAGGGAGCATTTCCTACCGAGCGAGCACTCTGCAGACGTCCCACCTCGTTGCCGTTCCCCGCTGGCTGGTGTCCTGGCGGATCACCCCAGGAACCCCAGCTCAGGCGCTGACGCCTCAGTTTTCCTACCTGCAAAATGGGCTTGCCCCTTGGGCGCTCAGTGTCCTGTCTGTGAAAGGGAGCAAGATAAAGAGTGTAAGGGTGACCTGTTGAGGATACGCTAGCCTGTAGCTGGTGCTTGAAAACGAGATGAGAAAAGAAGAAAGAGAAATAAAGGGGAGGATTGCCATAGGAGGCTGGAGGGCTCAAAGACACCGAACAAGACTGCACACTTCCAGATGAATTCTGAACACACCGAAGGTGTTTTATTTCTCCAAGGTATGTGTTTGGAGAGGGCCTTGTGCCCACAAAAGGACACAAGTTTAGAATTTGGGGGTTTTCCTCCAAAATCGTTGATTCATTCATTCCAGGCCAAAGATGCAGATATAAACAAAAGGCATTAACCCCGGGAACAAAATGAGAAGGCGGAAGTCATAAATAGGAGAAGAGAGAGGAGAGAATGAATAATTAAACAAGGGACCTAAATTAAGCTCGGAGTTTCCCAGCGGCCAGTGCAGCGGCCAGGTTCGCGGAGCCTGTTTGGTTCTCCTTCCTAGCTGCATGACCCTGACCTAACCATGGACGGTCTGGCCTTCGTTGTCTCATCCACACAATGGAGACCCAACCGCATCTTGGTGATGGTTCCTCATACACAGTGGGTACTCCAGCCATGTGTGCCCGATGAAGGCGGAACGAAATGGGATTGCTAGTTCTGGAAGGCTGGATATGGCAGGAGCCCCAGCGTTGCCACCTTTTAGGGGAGGGACCTTGAACAAGTCACTCGGCCTCACTGTTCCTATCTGCAAAAGGGGCAACCACATCTACCTCTGAGAGTTCTTGCAACCAGCAGAGGCAAGGGCGTAAGAGCCAGTGCAGCCTATGCCCAAGAAACCCATCCATTCTGCCTGTCCCTCTGTGTGCCGTGCTAAGCGATGAAGATACAGAAGTGGACAAAACAGGCTAAAAAAAATTTGTGCCTTCCAGGAATTAACAATCCAGTGAAGGAGATAGATAATATCTCACTTGGGGGAAAAAACCCAAGTTCTCCCCGCAGTCTTCGAGGTCCTTAATGACCTGCCCCTGTCACCTCCCTGTCCTCATCTCTGTCCTCATCCCCTCATCGCTCCAGTCCACCCACACCTCCTTTCACTGTTCCTTGCGAATGGCACAGTCCAGCCTCAAGGCCTTTGCATTGGCTGTTCCCTCTGCCTAGGACACTGTTCCTCCTCCTCTTCCCAAGGTTGGATCCCCTCATCTTTCAATTCTCCTGGAGACCCTCCCCGCCCCCTGCTCAAGTTCATCATCGTCTGGGTACCAGGTGATTTATTAAAGTTTGGACTGATTTTATGTTTTGGTCAGCTTGCTTGTCTTTGTCTGTCTCCCCATGTGACCTGTGCCTCCATTTGGCCATCTGTAAATGGGGGATAGGAGTAGTCTCCACCTCCTAGGGTCGTCGGGAGGGAAAAATTAGTTACAGCATGTCAAACACCCGGCACCTTATCTCGAAGAGGGTTTCTTGATAAATAGGGCTGTTGTAAATGGGGAAACCGGGGTAGCTAGCTAGATGTCCAGAAAAATCAATAGACCAGGTGGACAGAACACTCTAGTCTGATACTGTCCCAACTCTCTGGCAGCTGCAGGAGCTCGACAGGTGTCAGGAAGGTGTTAAGGATTCAGTAACACCAAACCAAGACTTCCCATAAGCCAAAGCTCCAAGAGAACCGGGAGGGAATGTTCTCCCCAGGGGCATGGCTTAAGTCTCAAAGCTCCACACTGTGGAAAGCAGTGGGATCGGAGGTGGGGCCTGGTGGGCCCTGGGTCTCTTTCGTGTCTGCAGACCCCAGCACCTGGCACGCTGTGGGTGTGACTCATTGGGTGAAAAGTTCAGCCCATGAACACTTCCATCTTCTTCTGCCAGCCCCACCTCCGCCCCAGCGTCTCCCAGAACCTGGTAATTAGCTCCACCATATTTTTGTTGAGGCAACTGTAAGAGAACCATCAGCTGTCCATTACTGTATATAAACAGGACTCTTCGTGCCAAACTCAGGATTGTCTGCACAGAACCCAGCCTTAAACCCCTGCAAGACAGGTCCAAAACATCTCCCCAGCAACTTCGCCCCTATGCCAACAATTTCACCATGATGATACAACTCCTCCAATTAAACACTGTGCACATGTACGCCCTCCCTCCCTCTCTCTCTCTCTCTCTGTAGATTTACTTCAAGTGCCAGAGAGAAAAAGGGGCAGATGGGAACACCCCATTTGCTGACCACCTGCTCTTCACTGGGCTCCATGTGGGGCTCCTTTGGGGGTCCACGAATTTGGTATATCAGGTAAACACAGGCGCTCTGGATTCAGAGAAACATAGCTTCGAATCCTGGCTATGGCATTTGACAAAATTTGGCATCTCTGCGTGATAAAAAAAAACACTCAAGGCATAGAAGGCACTTTCTCAGCCTGACAAAGCGTCTCTTAGCTAACATCATGACTTGATGGTGGAGGACTGGATCTCTTCCCCCCAAGATCAAGAACAAGGTGAGGATGCCTGCTCTCACCATTCCCACCAAGCGTGTTACTGGAGGTGAGAACCTGGCGATTAAGCAAGAAACCGAAATCAGACGCACCCAGATTGGAAAGGAAGGAGTAAAACTAGCTCTATGGCATGTTGTGTTTAGAAAATCTTAAGGAATCCACTAAGAAAGTATTAAAACTGGTAAACCCATTCCTTGGGGCTACAGGACATAGGATCAATACACAAAAACCCATTGTCCTTTCTATGCATTAGCAATGAACAAACAAAACGTAGTAAAGAAACCGATTCCATTTACAACTGATCAAAAATAATAAAATACGTAAGAATGCATTTACCAAAAGCGATGCAAAACTTATACTCTAAAAACAATGAAGGGTTGCTGAAAGAAATTAAAGGAGACCTGAATAAATGAAAGACAGCTAATTTGTGGATGGGGCTGGAAGGGTTAATACTGTGAAAATGGCAATATTCCTCAAATTGAACTTTGATCTAATCCCTATCAAAATCCCAGTTGGCCTCTTTGCAGAAATTGACAAGGTGATCCTAAAATTCATATGAGAATTCAAAGGACCCAGAACAACCAAAACAATCTTGAAAAAGAAACAAAGGTGGGGGCTCACACTTCCCAGTCTCCCAATGGTACTACAAAGCAACAGTCACTGGGGGCTCCTGGGTGGTTCAATCAGTTGGGCATCTGATTCCATCATGACTTGGGTCCTAATCTCAGGGTCATGAGTCCAAGCCCCGTGTTGGACTCCACAGTGGGCATGGAGCCTACTTAACAAACAAAACAAATCCACAGTCCTCAAGATATTATGATCCCAGCGTAAGAATAGACAAGCAGATCAATGAAATAGAATTGAGAGCTCAGAATAAACATGTAGGGTCAACCGATTTTCTTTTTCTTTGGTTTTTAGAGATTTATTTATTTCTTTGAGAGGGAGTGGTCGGGGAAAGGCAGAGGCAGAGGGAGAGGGAATCCCAAGCAGAGTCCCCGCTGAGCTGGGAGACTGACCCTGAGATAATGACCAGAGCCAAACTCAAGAATCAGTCATTTAACCACTGAACCACCCAAGTGCCCCAGGGTCAATTGATTTTCAATGAAGCTGTCAACTTATTGAGGGACAGAATGGTCTTTTCAGCAAGTGTTCCTGGGAAAGCTGAATATCTACACACAGAAGAATGAATTTGGGCCCCTACCTCACACCATATATAAAAATACACTCAGAATGGATGATAGACCTAAATATTAGAGCTAAAACTCTTGGGTGAAAACATAGGCATAGATCTTTATGATCTTTGTTGGACAATGAGTTCTTTTGTTGTTTTTTTTTGTGGTGATGAAAATATTCTAAAATTAGATTGTGGGTGGTTGGTGATGATGATGGATTGTTAATATACTGAAAATGATCAAATTAATACACTTCAAATGGGTGAACGATTTGGTGGGTAAATTATATCTCAATGAAACTGTCATAGAAATTCTTGGCAGTGCCACTTCTGTGTCATATGACCCTGAACAAATGACACATATCTCCCTTTTTAGCCTCAGTTTCTTGGCCTTAAAATTAGGTATAATTGAAGTGATCTCACTTGGTCTTTTTGCGAGGGTCCCCAGAGCTGTGACACAGGGAATTATTTTGGGAAGTGTAAAGAAATAATTGAATCTAAATATCCTAGAGGAGAGAACAGGCAGAATTAACCAGGTACAACCACATGGTGGAGTAGTATACAGCTATGAAAAGGGGTTGAGCGCATAGACCCATGGGGAAGACTCTCCAGGATAATTTGTTAGTGAAAAATGCAAGTGGAGAGTTTTGACAACCACGTTCTACCTTTTATCGAAGTTGTCAGCTTATTTTTCTATTACTTTAACGGGAGCAAATGCATATATTTACATGTTTATAAACCCAGGTTAGTACCACTATCAGCACTGAACGAGGGGTAAAATTGATGGGTCCTTCAAACAATTCTTTCTTAAAATGGCATCTTTCTGTCTTTGCGGTGACACAGTAGTGGATCTCCATGACGGTAATGGTCGCGTGAAGCTGACCATGCGATGAAATGGTAAAGAATGACACACACACACGCACGCACACATGTAGACGGCCGCCTTCTCCTCCCTGGATCGCTCATACCATTTTCCTCTGTGCCTGTCCCTCTCCGTGTCCGGATTCCCACTTTCCACGAGAACACCATATCGGATTCGGGCTCACGTGCACGACTGCATTTCAATTTAATGACTTCCTGAAAAGAAATGACTTCCCAATAAGATCACATTCCGAAGCCCCAGGGGTGAGGGGTGGAGGGGGTATCTCCTTTCAGTGTATCTCTTTCAGGGGGGGACAATTCAACCTGTAATGGAACCTTGCCCAGAAGGTGACCCAGCTTAAACTCATCCAGCACTTTGCTACTCCTGGATAATTAAGGGGGTTGGCATCCCCAAATCACACTACTTGGAGACGCCAGACCCCGGACCATAAATCACCAGCACCCACGCCATGAGATCCAGGCTTTGGGGCTTTGGGGGAGCCTGGGGGACCCCCTACCTGCTGGGCACATAGAGAGACCGAGGGGCTTTAGGGCACCACCTCCCTGGGGCCACAAAGACAGTCTTCGAAACTGGCCTCAGTCCCATCCTACCAGCTGCAGGAGCAGGCGGGCGTCCTGTCTCTCCTGCTCATGGGGACAGAGTCCTGCATTTTCCACGGGGTGTGGTGTGGTGGGCGGCTGCCCTAGTGTTGCCACCAGGGTCCAAGGGACACACCTGGACTCGCCATCCAGACGCCAAGCCAGGGGCCTCCCCCCCACTTCTATCACAGGTCCCATGCTTGGCACCTGAACCTCAGGGTGATGTAGGTGCGTCACATGGAGCGTGGAAAACCACGGAATCACTGACTGCCAGAGCTAATCCCTTGTATTTTCTTTCCAGGAGGAAGTCTTAGACCGGTGCTAGGTGGGTCCTGAATGCTTACCAGCTAATATTTGCTCAATAATTTTCCCAAGAAGGAGAGCACCGGCCCGGGAGTCTCTCTGGGGGAGAACACAGGTGGCTGCTCCAATCTGATAATTTCTTTTTTTTTTTTTTTAAGATATTTATTTATTTATTTGACAGACAGAGATCACAAGCAGGCAGAGAGGCAGGCAGAGAGAGAGGGAGAAGCAGGCTCCCCAAGGAGCAGAGAACCCGATGCAGGGCTTGATCCCAGGACCCTGAGATCATGACCTGAGCTGAAGGCAGAGGCTTTAACCCACTGAGCCACCCAGGTGCCCCCATCTGATAATTTCTATCTGAATGTTTGTTAATTTCATGGCTGGGCCCCTCATTGTTTGTCTCTGTAAACTGTAGCCTGACTCCTTTAACTTGTTATTTTTACTTGCCTTGGTGTATCCCTTCCCCCGGGAGAGGTGTGACCTAGTAGTTTCTTTTTAAGAAAGAAGTTTACTTACAGGGAAGCAGGTGGATTTAAGGAAAATACTAAGTAACCAGTGGTCAAGCACTACGCAGAGACTGCTTTTTTTTTTTTTTCTTAAAGATTTTATTTATTTATTTGACAGAGAGATCACAAGCAGGCAGAGAGGCAGGCAGAGAGAGAGGGAGAAGCAGGCTCCCCAAGGAGCAGAGAACCCAATGCAGGGCTCGATCCCAGGACCCTGAGATCATGACCAGAGGCCCAACCCACTGCCAGGACCCTGAGATCATGACCAGAGGCCCAACCCACTGAGCCACCCAGGCGCCCGGAGACTGCTGTTTGAGGAGTGCTGAAGTCCAGATACAACTTGAATTATCTTGTTGAAACTTGGTGATGCCCAAGCAGGATGGACCTTCCTGAGACCCATTTTACAGATAAGGAAACTGAGGCTCCAGGAGGTGATATCACAGGCTCAGGGACACGATTGGAACAAAGACCACCCTGACTGCAGAAGCCATAACCTTTTCTTCCCTGACGGTCCTGCCTCTGGACGTTTTCCCGCCTGTACCTGCTGCCAGACTAGCCCTCCTGACCCTTCCAGCCGTAGCCCTTGGTATTACTTATGACTTACTTATGGAAGTCACTATGAAAGCTGGCTGGGGGGTCGGGGGTGCTCATCAACCCATCCCACAGAGCCAAGCACACTATGGGGGTAGCTTAACACCTGCCTGAGTGTGTGGGACCTCCTCTTTGTGTGAAAGGGTTAACTCCCTTCATTTGCATATTTGCATACCATGCCCAGGTGCATCTTGGGAATAGACGGCAGCCCGGCTGCAGTGGGATAGGGGCTAGCCTTGGGGCACCCCGACAGGTAGATGAAGGGGAAAGGGTTTTTTTCTGACCAGAGAGACAAGGCTCTGAGCTGGGGCATGTGGCAGGATAAGCCACAGATCACCCTTAGTACTGGGGGGTCGGTCAGCGTGACATCCCTTGTCCCCACGACAAGCCAATCAGAGAGCACTTAGGAGTCTGTTTCTTCCTCAGAAGACTAGAAGCTATTCTCAGTCTGCAGTTTGGGTACAAGCACGGTCCTTCCAGGAGAGTTGAGTGACAGAGGGTTCAGCCCATCCTGGGTAGATAGGTGGACGGTCCACACTGCGCGCCTGTCACTGGGTTGGTTTAATCACGTGCGTTTTGGGGCGGTGCCTGGCACACAGTAGGTATTTGTACTGCTGTCTCACACCTCCAAAGGAAATCTTCTTTGGGGAGAGGGGACGGGGCGTGGCTCGGCCAGGACACACAATGGATAGGGGATAGATGGATATCTCGGCAGGGACGGGACTGGAGTGTCCCTCCCCCTGCCACCCTCTCAAGTTCCCACCTGACCATGCGGCGACGACGCTCCCCCTGCCACCCTCTCGAGTTCCCACCCGACCATGCGGCTGCGAGTGGGATCGTCCTGGCAGCGGAGATGTCGCGCAAGATAAAACGGGAAGTGCTAAATAAATCCGCTTGCCTGGCGTCCCAGTTCCCCGGGCGGCTCCTCTCCTGGTGCCTGGCACTCTGGGGCCCTTGAGGGGGGCGCTTTTCCTGTGCCGGAGAAACCCGGGGCTGAGGCATTTCAGACGCTGCACGGGGGCCCCCAGCCTATGGCCGCTCTCCTCATCCCCCAATATGGTCATGACTTCCCTTGGAACAGGAAAAAACTGAAATATTGGGACCTTCCTGAGCTGGGAGCAGGTGGCCCAGGGAAAGGGGAAGGTCATGGACCCAAGACAATGGAAACTTTCATTTGATGAGCACCTGGCTGGTGGACTGATCACTTCCGCCCCCTTTTACCGCACAGCAAACCGAGGCTCAAAGGGGAGGGGAGGCCCTGCCCCTCACAAGGCTTGGGAGGGCCAGGGCTGGGCTTTGGGCCCCAGGTCTGACTTTGCTCCTTCCTTGATTCATCCATGCTTCTGACAGATACTTACTGGGCACCTACTGCATGCCAGGCCCTGGGGACACAACAGGGAACAAAATAGGCAACAACTTCTGGCTGACTTGTTAATAGAGACAGACATGAAATCAGACACATAAATCTATGGTGGGAAGTGCTAGGGCAGAAAATGAAGCAGGAAAGGGGAAGGGCTGGGGGTGTGCTTTTAAACAGGGTGGTTAGGAAAGGCCTCACTATGACGTGTGAACAAAAGGCCTGAAGTGGATGGAGCACATCCCAGGTGGTGGGCACAGCGTGCAAAGGTCCTGGGGCAGGGCAGGGTCTAGCATGTTGGAGGAGCCAAGTGAGAGAGGGGAAGAGAAGGAGGAGGAGGGGAGGGCAGGGAGGGAGCAGGGAGAGTCCCACAGGGCCTTGTGGGTTTTTACTTCTTGCTTTTACCCCAGGGAGGAGGGAGCTGGGGAGGGCATAGGCCAGGGAGGAGGGCTCCTGGATTCAGGTGTTCCCAGGCGCCCTCTGGCTGCTGAGGGGAGGATGACGGGGCAGAGGAGGGAGAGTGGGAGCTGATCCAGATGGAGGAGGACAGAGGTCCAGGGGCTAGGAGACAAGGCTGGGGTGTGTGAGCCCCCCACTCCAGGCAGGACCCCATGAGCCCCATGACCCCGTGAAGGGGCACCCAATGCACCCTGGACATTGGAGCAGGAGTCCCCAGAGGGCTGAGCTGGAGACACAGATGTCATCACTCCTAGTGACCTGACAGATGCTGCCAGGTGCTCCCAGTGCGTGCCAGGCCCCACCAAGGCCCCAGTGACAACCACAGCCCCACTGATGCTGAGTTAGAGACCTCACCAGAAATTACCTCTCCTGAGGGCACTCTCTGTTCCAGACACTGTTCCTGGTGCTTCCAGAGGACTCTCTGCTGCCCTGGGAGGTCTGGACTGTTATGACCCCCTTTTGCAGGTGATGCACAGACAGGTTGAGGACCAGCCCAAGCCCGCACAGCAGAGCCGGAATTGGAAACTGAGTCTTGGTGACACTGAGCAGAGCTAAGCCAAGGTTGCTTGTTGGGCCCCATCTGCCCTCCCATCACAGGTTCCCAGAGAGTCAAGGGGGCCTAGGAGGACAGTGGGTTTCCCAGAGCAGAAATTCCTCTCTGACCCAGGCTGGCCTTGCACACCTCCAGTGATGGGACCCTCACTCCCCATCTGGGAGAGCCACCTTTGTTTGGGGCATTGCTAAGAGCTATTTTCCTTTGATCTGGCTGGTCTACATATTCTTCCCACCCCTGGTCCTGCTGCCTGGAGGTGCTCAGAAAGTCTCCCTCCTTCCCCAGTTCCTCTTTCCCTCTCCCTTCCTCCCTCCTCTTCCTTTCTCTCCTCCTCCAGGCAGCCTTCCAGGTCTTTTTCTAAGGAGCAGGATTGGAGACCAGATGAATCCCAGGGTTTCGAGTCACACACCTGCCACTTGGCAGCTCTGTGGCCCCGGGCAAGCCATGTCATCTCTCTGAGCCTCAATTTCCCCATCTATTAAAAAGAGGAAGTATTCCCTGTCCTGGTTGCCCCTGGGACCTCTGCACCCAGCTTGCACAACAGATGCTCAGTCCGTGTTTGTCAAATGTTTTCCCTTTCAAGTGTTGGTCCATTGATTATTTCCTGTATACGTCACACCTGACCCTTCTCAAGAGCATCCCAGGGCTCCACGGGGTGACTCTCCGTCCCCCGGACCCACGGAGCCCAGCTAGTCTCTCTGCTCTGTCTTCTCCTTCTCCACCATGAGCTCCTTCCTGGCTCACAACCTTTGCACATGCTGTTCCCTCTGCTAGGAATGCTCTTCCAAGGGACTTGCCCCCCCCCCCAACCCTTTATCCGGTAGCTAAGAAGTCAGATGCCGTCCTCCTCCCTGCCTCCGGCCTCCTGCAGCAGTCTGTGTTTAAATCATTAACTGTGATAGTTAATTGTGTAATTAACTGCGTAACATCTGTCTTCGCACACATTCTGTGTGCCACGAGGGCAGGGTTTTTTATCTGCTTGTTCTCACTTGTATCCCCAGCACCTTGGACTGCACCTGACACAAATTAAGTGCTCAGTAAACGCTCGCGAATGGAAAAATGAATGACACGTGTTATATACTCAATTCCTCCCGCTTCTTCGCGATGCGCCCGTTTATTGGAGTTTTCTGAATTAAATACACTCCTCCTCATGAGGTTCCAACCAGAGAAGGTGGCACAATCACCTCCCTATTTTTACACTCTATACTCCTATTAATACAATCAAATTGTTTTCACTCTCCACCCCGCACCCCCCTTTTCCTGTCTTTCTCATTCAGGAGAGGAAAACATCAAAATGTGTTGATGTAGTCAGAAGTGTTTTAAGCCTTCAGACAATTCAGACTTGAGAATCAAGTGATGGCGGAAGAGCTAAAAAAAATACATTCTCGTTTATTAGGAGGAGAAAGAAAATGCCATTTCAATGAGACCGAGGCTCAGTTAATGCCGGAATATAAAGATAGACACTTCCTGTCCTCCACACGCAAACTTCACCCGCAGCTGTGGGTGCCAGGCCCTGGAGGGAGGCTGGGACAGGGCAACCACAAAGAGAATGTAATTGCTCCGGAGTTAAAGCCCTACGAGTTCGTGTTCGCGGAGCCATGCCAAGACTGAATGAAGGTCACAGAGGATGTGAGACGCTGTGGGGAGGGAATCGTCCTTGGGAGGAAGAGGAAGGGCAGGGCCACACCCCCCAGGAGAAGGGATTCTCGTGTCCCATTGCCGGTCGCGGGTGGGGTCTTGTGTCTGTCTGGTCTTGTGTGGTTGTTTATCCTCCTGGGGAGGGAGGTTTCTAGTGAAAACTCAAGTACTTAACCATGTGAGCCTGGGCACATTGCATTCCCTCCCTGCGCCTCAGTTTCCCCACCTGCCACATGTGGCTAATACTTAATATTGAAATTTTAACATTAGCTACGATTACTCACCATTATTATTCGCTCTACTTACTGTTTCATTGCTGCTTTTATAATACCTTTTCTGGGGTGTCTGCCCAGCCCATGGGCTTTTCCTAAGAATTGCCCCTGACCCTCTGCCCCACTAACACAGTGCCCCCGGCCTTGAGCACCGTGTGACCCCACCCTCCTGTCTTAACAGATGGGACCAAGGCCACAGGCTGAACCAACCAGATTATTTGCTCTGGGGGTCTAGAGAGAGGACCCCAAAGTGCCAAATGCACATTCCAGAGCCCGCAGACCACACCCTGCCTCGTGGGAGGGACAAGCAAAGATGATAATTGCAGATCGCAACAATTGTTCCAAAGAAACAAAAGCATGGTAACACGAGGAGTGGGAGGTGTTGGGGAGACTTTAGCCCGAGTGTGGCTGGAGGCAGAAGATCTCGCCGAAGAGCTAAGGGACGCCTCGGTGGGCAGAGCCAAGAGCAAGGGCAAAGGTAGAGCCGGGAGCCTGGATTTCACCCTTGGGGTAACGAAAAGAAACCGAAGGGCTTTTTCACAGGGAAAGGATTACATTTTTGACTTAAAAATGTCATTCTGGAAGACGGAGGAACAGAGTTTCCTGAAAAGAGAAGTCAGCCTGTGTTTACCCCACAACTCCAACTGCACACCTGCTCATTGATGGGAAGTGGCTGCTTGGGGGCTGTGTTGAGAAAGATTCTGAGCCTGTGTCCCAGTTCTGGCATGAAAAGAGATGCTGCAATCCATTAGTGATGCCTGGATCCTGTCTCCTGGGGAAAGAGGTCTGTTGTTGATTAGTGATGCCTGTCATGGCAGCAGACTAGGCTGTCTTGGTCTGTATGTTTATCTGTGTGCCATTCCAGAGTGAAGGGGTGCTTCTGTCCATCTAAAATCCTCCACATCCGTCCGGCAATGACAACAGGACAGATCCTGGACTCAGACAGATCTGGGTTCAAATCTTGGCTGGACTGCTTCTTCCTTGTGTTGACTTTAGTTAAGTTGCTGTCTGCCACAGAGCTTCATTCCCTCCTCTGCAAAGAAGGAACAGAAATCGTGCCCTCGAGGAGCTCGTCTGTGGACTGTGTGAAGTGGTATGTGTCATCTGCCCAGCATGCAATAGGGCTCGGCCATGGTTATGTTGGCCTCCCCGGACCCCCCTTGCTGCACCCCGGGGTCTGAGACCAAATTGGTTTTATCTCCAGGCCCAGCTCCAGGGTCGGTTCCAACTCTGCCCTCCAGACCTGGCAGATCCCCTCGGCTGCATCTTGCACCTGGGTTCTGTCTCCAGAACTGCCAGAGCCTTGGCATCCATGGTCTACCTTCATGCCCCCACCTGGTGGTAGTGTAGATGGAAGAAAGTGGGCACAGGGACAGATGGGCCTTGGACTCTACTGTGTGTGTGTGTGTGTGTGTGTGTGTGTGTGTGTGCACGCGCGCGGGCATCCGCACTGAGGGGATGTCTCACACCTGGCCTTCACTTGCTTCCCCCTACCTGGGCCTGCCAAGGAGGGTGCTCCTTGCCAACCCGAGTGGGGACTGTCCCTCTGCCCGACCGCCCACCTGCTCTTGGTCTGCCATCATCAATGTTTATGTCTGCAGGTGGCCGGACCCCTTCGCCTCCTCTGTTATTTGGCGTGGACTGCAGGGATCTTGGGGGACTGTGAGGAGGGGACCCCTCAAAAGCATCTTGTTAGTGTCTGATCCGGGGCGACTTTGGAAAGCAATGCGCATGGAGCATGGCACAGAGGTGAAGCAGTCTGGGGACCAGAAGGCAGAGGTGGCCTCTCCCAGCTTCCCCAGGTCCTGCCTGGCCCTTCGACTCCCACTCCTACCTCCCATGTTGACACCCCATCCTCCACTCAGCAGCCACGGGGAACATTTCAAAGCACAAAGCCTATCCTGTCCCGAAGCTGCCTGGTTCCATCTGTGGCCACTCTTGTCCCCAGGCTAAATCCAGGATTTCACACTGCCTAAGAGGCACCCCCAGTCCCTGAGCCATCCTCTACCTCCCATTCCACTGACCCACCCTGTCTGGCCCTCTTTCTGCGCTGAGCTCCAAACTCCCCATAACCACTTCGTGTGCTCACGTGGGCCGTCTTGGATCTCCCCTCCAGACCTTTGCATATGCTGTGCCTTCAGCTCCAATGCTCTTCCTTCCCCCTCTCACCTGGCCGACTCTTCAACCTTCAGGTCTCAGCCCTGATGTCACCTCTCCAAGGAAGCCCTGTTGGTACCATCCCCCCTCCCTCGGGTGAGTCCAGTGCCCTTGCCCCGGGCTCCTACCACTGCCCTGTGGCTGCCATCGAAGCTCCCACTGCCCGTTGTGCTCCCCGCTCACGTGCATCTCTGCAGTGACATTCCTGTCACCCTAAGGGGAGTTGTTTTCCTGGTGGTCCGCATGATTCAGAAGCAGACCTGGGGCTGAGGGAAGCTGCTAGAACGCAGGTCTGCCTGCCAGGCTTGGGTTCAAATCCTGACTGGGCCAGCCGCATGCCACTTGACTTTGGATCTGGGGTTCCAGCTCTCTCGGATTGTTTCCTCATCTGTAGATGGGGGCGGCAGGCAAGGCTCGTTCAGCGAATGACTGCAGAGTGAATGGACGAATGAATGAATGAACGAATGTCAGCCTGTTTTGCACATGGAAGCCAGAGTTTCTTTAAAACTTGGCTCAGGTGATTAAGTCACGACTGAACCAGATTTTTTCATAGGTCTCTGGTGCTCTCGATCAAACCTGCATTCCTCCCTGCCCGCCCACACGGCCCTGCATGACCTGCCTTGTCCCTTCCCTGACCTCACCTCCTACCTCTCTCCCCTTGCTCACTGTTCCAGCTACCCAGTTCTCCTCACTGCTTCTGCAACATACCAGGCATGGTTCTGCCCCAGGACCTTTGCATGTGCTGTGTCAGGCTGACACAGTTTCCCAAAGTCTTGAATGAGGTCCCAGGTTTTCCTTTATCACTGAGCCCTAAGCCTAAATGTCACCTCCCCTGAGACGACTTCCCTGATCACCCGGAGAACATGTCCAATTGTTCTCTGTCCCTTTTCATTTCCTTCTTAGCTCCAAACGCCCATTTGGTAAAAATCCCTGCACTCACCATGGATTATTTACCTCTTCAATCTCCATCTCTCCTGCTAGAGCTGTGTCACCTGCCCTCCTTTGAACCTCAGTTTGTTGATTGGTCAAGAGGGGGAGGGTATGAGCCACCAGATGCTGAGCCCACAATTGGCCCCCTTGTTTTGTGCTGTGTCCCAGAACCTAGAACAGTGTCTGTCACACAGCATCTGTTCAGTACATGAAAGGATAAATGAACAAGCAGACCAACTGGGCGACCATCTTCATTCTGCTGGGCTCCTCTGGCCGCCTCTCTGAGCTCTGTCTCCCTGGGGCTGAGTGAGGAGGCACAGGGGAAAGGCTGTGGCATCTGTGCCCCCCGTGTGTGTCCTTGCTCCTGCCTGTGAGCAGAGGCAGGTGAATCCCATGATGTCCAGGGACTCCCTGCATGGACACATGCCTTGCCCGCTCATCAGAGGGCGCACGCGGGAGCAGGTGGGACTGGTCCCTCCAGTGTGCCGGTGTCTGGGCTGTCCCCCACCGCCACATGCAGTCAGCCAGCAGACAGACCCTCTGGACCTGGGTGGAAAAGTGAGGCTCATCCGAACCTCCCAGGAGGATGAGCATGAATTAAGCACTTACTGTATACTGAGTCCTGTTCCAAGCCCTTTATTCTGGTCTCCACATATAATTCTCCCACTGTCCTATAGGGTGGGAAGTGTTATGAACCCCGCGTGCCAGGTGGGGAAACCGATGAGCTGAGAGGGGGAATGTCTCGCCCAAGGCGCGGAACTGGGAAGGATGTGTACGGCAGTGTTGTCTGCCGTAGCAGAACGAATACACGAACAACCTAAATGCCCCTCCCCAGGGACTGGTTCCAACAGTCCGCTTTAATACCCCCAAAGAATGGCAAACAGGTGTTCCAACAAAGACTTGTACACGCATATTCCTGCCAGCGGGACCCACGGTAGCTAAAAGATGGAAGCAGCCCTAGGTCCACTGAGAGATGAACGGGTACACACGGCGGAGTCCGTCCACACGCTGGAGTGACACCTGCCACGCTGCGGCTGGGCCACAAGAATATTATGGTAAGTAAAGTAAGCCTGACCCAGAAGCACCCATCTAGCAAGACCCAGAGGAGTCCCGTCCACACAGACGGAGAGGAGACGGTGGGAGCCGGGGCTGGGGCAGGGGGTGGGGAGTCCATGCTTCATGGGGACAGAGTCTCTGTTTGGGGAGATGGAGAGTTCTGGAGACGGACGGTGGGGGTGACTGCAGGATGCGGTGAGTGTGCTTCACGCCGCGGAGCTGTGCACTTAGAGACGGTTAAGATGGTGAATTATATGCTGTGTGTATTTTACCACAATAAAAGAAAAAACCCTGGTTTAGTCTCTCAGAGGAGGGGCAGGTGGCTGTAGAAAAAATGGGAGTCCGTGGACCAATGAGACAGTCTCTCCAAGGCGTATCACCGAATCATAGCAAGGAAAGTGCAGGGCAGCATGTGAGTACACACACACGTGCTTGAGGAAAGCAGGTAGGGAAGGGAAACACACAGGTGCTTATGTGCGCACCTTATCTGGTCATTGGAACGAACATAGGGCTCTGTAGCGGTGGCTTCCTCTGGGGACAGGTGCCGGGTGACTGGGGCCAGTGTGGGGAGGAGGATCTCTTTTTTGCCCCGTTTATAGTCTGAAAGGCAGAAAAACATGATAGTGAAAAGCCCAGCTCTGCCACTGACCAGCTGTGTGACTTTGGGTAAGTCATTTAAACTCTCTGTGTCTCAGTATCCTCACCTACAAACCAGGAATGTTGACACCCACCCTAGAGGGCTGTTCAGATGAGGATATTATGAATTAACACTGATTGGGTGCTGAAAATAGGGTTTGGCATAAGGTGGGGGCCATCTAAGCATTGCTCTTGACTCGTATATCCTGTTCCATCCTGATCAAGCCAAACAAAGAAATCTCTAAGACTAAATTTTTTTCAACACTGAATGAATGGTGCGTGGAGAGTGCTTCGTGCCTGGCAGCTAGCCCATAGCTGGCATCTTCAGTCCCTGAGCTGGTGAGCTCACCTCTTCTCCTCCCCGCTCCCACCCTCGCCCTCCAGGGACCCAGACTTAGAACAAGTGACGCAACCTGGGGAAACCGAGTCCCTCTGGCCACAGGAGCTCCTGCCGCACCTTGCCTGCATAGGGGATGAGGAGAGGGAGGGCCCTCCTGACATTTGGTTCTCAGGGGAGGGTTGAGGGTGGGAATCGGCTCCTATTTGCCTTAATTAGAGTCTTGAAGGAGCTGGTTGCCATGACTTCAGGAGGAAGTCGTGGTCTCAGGTGGAGCCTGGCCCCCGGGTGCCCCATTCCCCCTTCCACCAGCGGCCTGGCCTGGCCACTCAGCCTGATCTAGGTTCCCATCCAGACTTTCTTCTCGCCACGGGCCCCTTTCCTCTTCTGTGAATTAGGACTAATAAAACCAGCTCCCTTCTAGGGCTATTGGGAGTTACTGTGGCTGTGATTAATCATTCATTGGGAGAGAGTGGTTTTAAATACGACCCCACTTGTGATCCCCAAATTATTTCCATGTGCAGAAAAACCTGTGAGGAGCACACACCACAAAGTCAGTACTGGTCCCCTCTAGCAGCTGCAATATAGATAGTAAGTCTTATTAATGTTTTACAATAATTGTTATAAATTTAAATAACACTTGTAACTTACTCATTAAATAATAATAAATTGATAATAATATTTATTAAGCAACTACTAAGTGCTCCATGCTTTAGGTGCAGAACTCATTTAGTCTTGAGGTGGGGGTGATGGTGACCCCATTGTACAGACAAGGACACTGAGGCCCAGAGAGGGGACGCATCTGAAGGTCACACAGCATGACGGGGCAGAGCTGGGATGAGATGCCTCTGTGAGGTGTTCCGCTTCCCCCACATGTCCAATTCTGCCCACTTTCCAAGGGATGAGAGCCACAGAAATAAGACACAGTTCAGGTGAAGAAATGTTTGGTGCAGGTGGCAAGGGCCCTTCTGGTCACGGAGAAGAGGGCCGAGCAGAGTTTGGGGCACAAGAGGAGGTTGGCTTTGCCAACCTTGCGCCAGGGCCTGAAAAGCCCCCTGAAGGGATTTTTTTCGGCTGATGTGAATGTCGTGGGCCCCAAGACTTGAACCCTGGAACCGGTCCTTCACAGGAGGGCTCCGTCGGACGGAGCTCTGCCCAACCCTGAGCATGGCCCACGGCCAGGGAGCAGGAAGGTACAGCTTGGCTGGCCCTGGTCCGTTCAACAAACTCGGGTTGAAAGTGGTGAGCAAGGCTAGTAGGAAAGGGAACCATGGAGGCAAACCTTGGCATCCCTCTGAGGGTCTCAGGAGAATAACCAGAGGGGGCGGGGGGGGAGCAGGACAGGCCTGGAGGATGGGCAGAGCATAGGACCCGGCATGTGCAGACACTGAAGGGAGGGGTGAATGGATGTGTAGGTGATGGATGTGTAGGTGGATGAGTGTGTGGGTGGTAGAGGTAGTTGGGTGGATGGGTGAGTGGGTGGGTGGATGGATGGATGGATGGATGAGTGGATGGGGAAAGAGGTAGTTGGATGGATGGGTAGGTGGGTGGATGGATGGTTGGTTGGATGAATGAGTGTATGGGCAGAGTGGTAGATAGATGGATGGATGGATGAATGGATGGATGGATGGATGGATGACTGGGTGGGGAGAAAGGCAGTTCGGTGGGTGGGTGGGTGGACAGGTAGCACTCTTACCTGTAACGACAACAGCCAAGGGTATCCCCCCGGCTGTGCCTTACCAAGCATAGCACGTACCGAGCACATGAGCTCTCTAAATCCGCATGCTGATACTTTCGCTCCAGAATTGGGGGCCTCTGGGGATCAGAGAGTTAGAGGCTTTCCCTAAAATCTCTGGGGTGAGCCCTTCCTGCTGCTGTCCTGAGACTGCCCTCATCAAGGTGACCTCCCAGCATCCAAATCCAGCGGTCACTCCTCAGCCCCCGTCCTGCACTCTCTCCCAGGGGCGTCTCACCTGGCCACTCCCTCCTCCTGGGAACCCTGTCCTCATGGGGCCCCTGCAGCCTACACCTCTCCTGGCTTCCGCCTGTCCTCTCTGTGGGACCCCGTCAATCTTTCTGCAGCTTTTTCCCATTTCTGCTCAGTTTCCAAACACAGGACGGCCCTTGGGTATCTTCTTTTCCTCCCCGACCCCTGGTCTCTGCCTGTGGATTCAAACTCCTTCTATCATGGACCACTAGATTTATGTTTTCAGAGGACATCTCTCCCCTGAACTCCAGACTCGAATGTCCAAATGGCCCCCTGGCATTTCTATGCGGGTGCCCAATAACAAACCCAAACCAAACCTCAAATCTCACCCCGCCCCCACCAGCCCTCCCCTCCCCCACCCTCCCTATCTCAGCTGATGGCAACTCGACCCTTCCAGGCGCCCAGGGCAGACACCCTGGCATCGCCCTCGGCTCATCTCCTTTCCCTACACCCCACGATCAGTTCCGTAAAAAATTCCATTGACTCTGCCTTCACAGTCTATCCAGAAGGTGCCCCTCCTCCTCCCTTGTCTACATCATCTGGTGCAGTTCCGGCACCTCAGCCCGGACCCACGCAGTCCCATCCATCCTAGTCCCGGACTAGGCCCCCTCCCCGCATCGGCCACCAGAGGGCGCCTGTGAGCACCTCAGTCAGGTCCTGCCCTCCTCTGCCGGCAGCCCTCCAGGGATTCCCATCTCCCTTGGGGGAAAGCCCAAATCCTCCTTGCAGTCCCCAGGGTCCTGCAGGACCTGCCCTGTGCCCTCCCTGCCCTCCCCTCCTCCCCATCTCCCCCTCCATCTCTCTGTTCCAGACACATGGACCTCTTCACTGTTCCTCCAACAAACCAGGCATAGTGCTGCCCCAGGGCCTTTGCACAGGCTGTGCCCTCTGCCCTCTCCCCTCCCCCCACCTCCTTTGGTCTCTATTTAAATGCCACCTTCCCTCTAGGGCCTCCCCTGACCACCCTGTTTAAGATTTACTCTGTTATAAATCTCAGCGTTGAGCCCTTCCCCGCAAATCTTAATCCTCCTTTGCCGCTAGACTTTCCCCCTTAGCCCTCACCACCATCTGACCTGCTGTCTGTTTTACTTGTTTACTTTTTAGCGTACAACGTCAGCTCTTGAAAACGGAGATTTTCATTCTGTTCTGTTTACCATTTCCTCCCAGCACCTAGGACAGCGTCTGACACACAGTTAATATTTGTTGAATAATTAAATACTTAAGGGAAGTCCCAACGCATTGAATAAGCGTCCACTATTACCAGACCCTGGAATATGCGCCCAGGAAAAGAGAAAACACAATTGGAGACAAGTGGGTAAGCCCATGACCAGTGCAGACCAGACTTTCCTGACCTCAGCCCCCAGCTGTGGCGGCAGGAGGGAATTCCTGCCCTCCCTGCTTCCCCAGAGGGCTGAGGAGTGAGACGAACCTCCCTTTCCACGAACTTGGACCTCCATCCTTGGCCTCTGAAGCCCCCCTCACACCCCCCAGGTTTCTGACTTTGAGGAAATTTCTCTTTTGAGAATATTCACGGAAGACTTTTCACCCTGGGCCAGCAGCACGTGAGCCTGGGAAAAACACGTAAAGGTCAATGTCTATAATTGAATTTTCCCTGAGATAAAAATAGCATCTTTGTAATCGTTTAAATGGTTCTGAGGGAAGGAGGGAGAGAGAGAACAAGAGAGAGCTACATGTGCTGAAAATTTACAGGCTCTGGTCTCAGCCAACCAGAGTGCCAACTACCCCCGGCTGAGGGACCTTGGGCATGTCACCCGCCCAAGCTTCCTGGGCCAGTCTCTTCCCATGCAAACTGGTGTGTGTGTGTGTGTGTGTGTGTGTGTGTGTGTGTGTGATTGTCCTAACAAGTAGCTCAACTGAAATTGTAACTATGTGCAAAATCGGAGACGGGGCTCATTCGGGTCAGGGTCTCTGGCTGGAGACGAGGGTTTGGCCTGAATCAATGGATACCACAGGGAGGACCCTGTGGGTGGCACCAGGAGGGTGAGGTGAGCCTGTGCCTGCTGCCCTGTGCCTCAGTTTCCCCTCCCTACACCAAGGTATGGGACTCTATTTTTTCTCTGCCCTCCTAGCGAGAACGTTCCACACTTGGGTGAATCTGGGCTCCCTATTCTGTGGCCTCTTCCCAGATACCCCTGCCCCATCCTGTGTGGGTCCCAGGGGAGGGAGGGAGGCAGAAGGGGAGCAGCCACACACCCCTGAGATAAAATTTCTCCCTATTAATTTTGGGTGCAAGAAGATTTATTGACATCCACCCTCGCCTCTCGGTGATGGGGACCGTGAGTAAGAGAACCTCCCCCCTGGCCAGGTGGGCCCCCGGTCCTCTCATCTGGAGCTCCTCCCTCTGCCCCCCCCCCAGATCTCAGTTTCTCTGCTTGGGCACATCACTCTCCTAAACCAAGACTCAGTTTCCCCCTCTGTCCAATGGGCTTCCTAGGCTCTTGGACGACCACCAGGACCATGTGTGGGAGTGTTCAGTCCTGAACTTGGCACAGAGTCAGTCCCCAGACAATGGGGCTCTTCCTGAACTTTTCATCTTCTTCTAGACCCTGCACCCATGATCCTTTGCGTGAGCTGTGTCTCCTACCTGCTGGCCCTCTTTCTTCTCCCCCTTTGGATGAATCCTTTCCCTGCCGGGAGGCGTTTCCCTGCTCTGTGAAATGCATATGCGCAAATAGTGCTGACCTTCCAATGACGGGAGAGTTCAAAGAGGGAATGCATGTGAGCCACAGTGTCTGGTACACAGTAGGCGCTCAATAAATGCTCCACCAACAATATTACCATGAGACTCTCTTCTTACTTCCCTGTGTCCCTTTAGGCAAGACAACTCCCCTTGCTCGGTCTCTGTTTGGCCAACTGTAATGGGGAGGAGTAGACTGGATGGCCCTGGAGGGGCTCTTGCGTGACATCTTGACACCAAGCCCCATGTGCCAGGCTGCTCTAGGCACAAGGGGACACCACGGTGACCAAGACAGACCAAAACCCTTGCCCTCATTCTGACAGTTTGTCAAATTCCATTTGTAGTGAGGATAAACACGAAGCAGGTGCAGAGAGAACCATTGGGCATTGAAAGAAGACCGGGAAGTAAACACGTGAAAAAGGAGTTGCGGGGACCTAAGGCCAGCGGGGGGCTCGGGGGTGGGGTGGGGGGGTAGTTGGATGTCCATAAGGAGTAGGGAATAGGAGTCAGAAGCATACACCCCAGGGGCGCCTGGGTGGCTCAGTGGGTTAAGCTGCTGCCTTCGGCTCAGGTCATGATCTCAGGGTCCTGGGATCGAGTTCCGTATCGGGCTCTCTGCTCAGCGGGGAGCCTGCTTCCCTCTCTCTCTCTCTCTGTCTGCCTCTCTGCCTACTTGTGATCTCTGTCAAATAAATAAAATCTTAAAAAAAAAAAAAGAAGCATACACCCCAAACCCAGTGTCCACTATGTGAATTTCAGCTCAATAAAAGTAAAAGCAGTGACCGCGGGCGAGAGGAGCCCTGGCGGCCAGCGATGATGGCGAGATTGATGCCTAGATCAGGATCGCAGACAACGAGCTTTCAGAGGAGGATATCCTGCATAAATATTGTCAGAACCCAGCATCCATAAGTGAAAACAGTACTTCCGAGCACAAAAAGCGAGTAGGGTGGGCTCATTCAGTGGGTCACCGGCACGAAGGACTTAATCGCGAGGTATTTTGCATCAAGAACGCGGATCGTCCCACTTTGCTAAAAGGAACTATGCCCCGGGGCACCTGGGTGGCTCAGTGGGTTAAAGCCTCTGCCTTCTTCTCAGGTCATAATCTGAGGGTCTGGGATCGAGCCCCACATCGGGCTCTCTGCTCAGCGGGGAGCCTGCTTCCCCCTCTTTCTCTGCCTGCCTCTCTGCCTGCTTGTGATCTCTCTCTCTGTCAAATAAATAAATAAAATCTTAAAAAAAAAAAAAAAAGGAACTATGCCCCATTCTCTTATTTTTTGTTTGTTTGTTTTTGGGTGTGAAAATTCACTTGACACCAAGAGGTGTATATAAAAATTTCCAATAAAGTAGTTTTCAATTAATGAAGGAGAAAGAGGAGGAGAAGAAAGCGCATCATTATAATCACGTGTGCCTCTAAGATATCATTGCAGGACACTTTCCCCCCAGAAGTATCTGCAGAGGGGGACACGGAGGAAGGTGCAAGGTGTTATTTCCTCTGGTCTATAAGAGCAACACGTCAAACACAATGTAAACGCTTAATAGAGGATCAATTTCAAAACCAGTATGTGACTCTTAAACAAATTGCAATGTGTCTAATCACACTGAGAACAGACCTAAGGGGAGCTCGCCGAGATGCTGGTACTCGGGGGGAGAGATGACAGCCGAGTTCTGTCCCTTCGCTCTAGTTCGTGGCACTCTTCCTAAATTTTCTGCTACAAGTGGCATCCCATCTGTGGCCAGAACATATGACATCGGTAAAGCCTTGCCCTTAACGAAAAGAAGAAAGAGGGGGAAAGGGAGACCCGAGTAAAGTCGGGGACAAGTTGGGGGCATGGTCCTAACTCCGTTGTTACTAACTGCAGCACAACTGAGAAGTGACCTTGGTTTTCTCACCTGTGTAATGGGCCTGCATGGGTTCTGCTAAGGATCTGCCAAGCCGTGTAGGGCACGACACATCCGATTTCTTCTCTACAGACCACCCCAGCCTCCTCCGGCCTCCTGGCGCCCCCCGCCGTCTCAGTGCCTGGCAGACCAAGAGAGTTTTTTAAAAAGAAGCCACGGATACGGGTGCCTGGGTGGCTCAGGTGGTTAAAGCGTCTGCCTTCAGCTTGGGTCATGATCCCAGGGTTCTGAGATCAAGCCGTGCGTCAGGCTCCCTGATCAGCGGATATGTTTCCATTCTATGAAGCGGATACTGTGGCATCAGCTCCACTTGGCAAATGAGGAAACTGAGGCACTGGGGTGCTAAGCCCCTGTCTGAGCCTTTCTGGGTCTGGGTCCCCATGTTACCGGTTACAGAGGAGCCCACCCGGATTTGAACTCCTGATGGTACCAGTACTCAAGGTCCAACCATTATACCATACGGCTTGTCCCCGTCCCCTCCCTGACCTCCTCTCTTCCTCTCTCCCCCTTGCTCAGTCTGCTCCAGCCACATGGGCCTCTTCCCTCTTCCTCTAACACGACAGGCATGGCTCTGCCCCAGGGCCTTTGCACTGGCGATTTGTTCTGCCTGGAGTGCTTCCTCTCCCAGAGACTCTCCTGGATCTCTCTCATCCTGCTGCGTTTTTCTTCACTGCTCTTTCCGAACGATTTTTACTTTTCCCCCCACTGATTATCGCCCATGTTCCCATCAGACTTTTACCAACTCGACAGTAATTTCCTCTGTTTTACTCACTGCCGCAAACTGCAAAGCCTAGAACAGGACTTCGCACACAGCAGGCGCTCCATAAAAGCTTGCAGCATGGATGAGTGAAAGAATGAATGAATCCTGGGAGAGAGGAGGCTGTTGGTCTCCGCCATTCAGGGGCGGGACATAGCCCATCCCGGATCCCGGGCGGTCAGGAGCGAAGTTGGGCCTGAAGCCCCACTGGCCAGTCTCATTTTTTCCTCCTCCCTCCCGCTCCCCTCTGAGGGTGTCTGGGGGGGGCTGCCGAGCTGCCCAACTCTTACCCCCCAGCAAGCAGCCCCCCAAGGCTGCTCCAGAAGTGTGTGTCCTGATGCCGGTGGAACACACAGTGATCGCTGGCCCCGGCTGCTCAGAGCCCCCCAGCAGACACACACCCACTCCAGCACCACCCCCCAAACCTACCCCCTCATCCCCAGGCTGAGCTGGCCTTGCTGGCGGGCAGTGCTGGGGCCGTTGTGCGTGTCTGTGGGTGGCGGCGGCCACGGGGCTGGGCACGTCCATTCTACCAAGAGAAGGGCGGGGGTGGAGGGGTGTCGTTGTGGTCAAGGAAATGGGAAATCGAACCAGAACAAGATCTTGCTTTGCACTGACCAGATTGGCAGAAAACTGGGAGGCGAGGTGGATAAAATCAAGGATTGATGAGGGAGAGGAAGGGGAGGGGGGAACAAGACTCACAGCTGGTGCCCGGCCCGGTCACATCCAGTTAAACCGCAACATAGTGGTCCTGTCCTCGATCGCACACCCCGAGAAGCAGCTACACGTGCGTGCAAACAGGTGTGCCTGGGGAGTCGTTGGGGACACGGTAATTAAACCTTGGGATGTGTGTCTGCAGCCATTAAGAAAGAAATCTGAGGAGATCTCTGAGACCTCAGTGTGCGTAGGACATTGTCTTTCCTAGTAGCTGTAGCTTAGTTAGTAGGACTGACTAGCTGTCGGACGCCGTGTGCGGTCTGTTGTATGGATGATCTCATCAGACGGTCCCATTTTACAGATGTGGAGGTGGAGACACAGAGAGCTTAAGTGACAGGCCCAAGGTCACACAGCCAGCCCATGGCAGACTTGGGAATTAAACAGGACCTCTCGGGTGCTTGCAACTGTGTTCTTACCTTCTCTGCCCCTTGTGTTCACTTAGTCATTCAACAAACATGCGATGACCACTGTGTACCAGCTCTGTTGTAGATGCTGGAGAACCCAGCGAGGAACAGAAGAGAGGATATTTCCCCACCTTCCTGGAGCTCTTGGGAGCTGGAGAGAGACGGGATATCCAAGTTAGCAAATGAACAAAAATGGTCATTTCAGACGCTGATAAGTAGTAGTAGGCAGAATCGAAGGAGGTGATGCAGGAAAAAGGGACAGGGTCAGCGGATACAACGTTGGCCGGGATGGTCAGGGAGGGCCCCGCAGGGAGGAGGGGACATCTGAGCTGAGACCTGAATAATGAGAAGGAAACAGGCATTGGGAGGAACAGCCTGTGCAAAGGTCCTGGGGGCAGGACTGTGCCTGGCCTGTTGGAGGAACAGTGAGGAGGCCTGTGTGGCTGAAACAGAGTGGGTGGGGAAGGGGGGAGAAGAAGGAGAGGAGGACAGGGAGGGGACCGGACAGGTCAGGCAGGTCCTTGGGGGCCATAGTGGAGGACATGGGCTTTTCTCCTGAGGGAGGTGGGAGCCCTGGAGGGCTCTGGGCAGAGGAGGGCAGGACCTGACTCGGGTGCCCATTGTGGGAAGGACAGACTGGTGGGGGGAGGGCAGCAAGGGTGGGAGCTGGGCAGCCACGTTAGAGGCAAATGGGGCCGTCTTGGTGGGCAATGATAGCGCTGGACCCAGGAGCGGGAAGAAGTTACAAACATTCCAGGCTCACATCCTCACTGCTCTGAGTGGCTTATCCTCAGGGCAGGGACACTCCCTCCCTCTCTTTCCCAGCAACACCGGCTGGAGAACCACCGTCGTCAGCGGCAGCCGCCAAACCCTCCAAGCTACTGGGGCCCTGGGAGGCACAGAGATGCCCAGCTCGCTCCCCAGATCGCCCAGCAAATGCACGGCCAGACCTCGGGGCCCCCGGTGCCACCTCCCTGCTAGTTTCTCTGTGCTCTGCCTCCTCTTCTGGGGACAAAGATTAGGAGCTGTTTACTGATATTATTTTTATTGATTTTTTAACAAGTGTTCAGCCAAAAAGAAAAAAAAAAAGGCACTTGGCCCAGCTGTTCCCGTGATGTCTAAATGGGCCCTTTATGAGGTCCTGGGCGTGTGGGCGACGGCATGTGAAAAGCCTGTGGTTTGATCTTTTAGATTTTTATTTAAGGCTGTCACGTAGCGTTACCCGCTCCTGCATTGTCCGGAGTTTCCCTGGTCTTGGCACCAAAGCCCCGCGTCCTGGGGACATCGCCGGGTGGTCGAACGTCTCCCCTTCAGGGGAAAGCCGCAGGAGGTGCACGCACCCGGGGGACAGGTGGGACGGGAGTCCTCACTCGGGGTGGGGGGGGGACAGCAGTTCCCGCCTTGGAAGGAGGTTACGTGAGGGGTAATCACGACCATGAACGTCCTGGTGTCGTTGGCGGTCTGCAACGAGGTGTCGCACGCGGGTGTCATCGGACCTCACGTTTGGATCTGAGCTTCCCAAGGGCAAAGGGGGAAAGAGAATTTTTTTTTTTAAGCTGGAAAAAAAAAGTCCTTGCGTCTAGCAAGCCCTCAGTAAATGCTGGCTTTCACAGCGTGGGCAAAGGACCAGGGGCCTCTGATAAGGGCACCTGTTTGGGGGAGAGGGGCCTTCGAGCTCCTTCCAAACTGCATTACAGCAAAGAAGACCTCCGATATTCCCGCCCAGGATGGAGGAAGGAAACTCACAGCAAGCCCTGGGGGGGCTTCTGGATGTCCCATGCAGCTCTTCTACTGCTCTACAACCTTCCTTGGCTCCTGCTGCCCTCTGGAGTCGATTCTGCCCCTCCCCTCCAGACCATGATGCCCTGTGTGACTTAGTCCCACCACTCCCGAATTGCCCTCAGTATCCATCTTTGTCCCTACTTCCAGATCTTTGAACACACAGTTTTCTCTGCCCACAACACCCTCCTTTGCTCATCTGGAGAACTCCCGCAAAGGGCCCGGGGCAGCCCTTGACTGATGGGGATCTGTTTGAGTTCCTGCTTTCAATTATCTAAGGGAATATATCCTCACTGTTCTTTAAACATGCAGAGTATGATGCTGCCTCAGGGCCTTTGCACTGGCCAGCGTCAATAGCTCCCCACTCCGTGTCTGCTCCGTGGGTTCCAGGGAACATAATTAAGGGCAGATCCACGTGTGGTGAATTATAAGGGCTGGGCTGGGGTGTCCCACCCGCCTCCGCTGTATTGTTTGTAGTGAGTAACTCCCACCTCGTTAGATTGTCCCAGTCTGTGTGTCCATCATTCAATTACCTCTTCATCCTCTACGCTGGCGCATGCTGGGTCATTGGGATCTTGCGCCATCCAGAACTTGGCAATGAGCGCCTCCTGGCGGGCCATCCTGCTGCTGTTTGTAATGATACAGTCGGTGCCAGCCGGGCTTTGTGTCGTGGTCTCTAATGGGACAGGCGCCGGAGACATCCCCATTTCACAGATGAGAAGAATGAGGCTCAGAGAGGGCTGACCTCTTGTCTGAGGTCCCACAGCAAGAAGGATCCGAGTCCACGCAGCCAGACTCCAGTCCCCACGGCTGCACCACCTGGCTCTGTGCCTGGCTGCCTGGTTGGCATTTTGCTTTATTATTTCCCGGGCGCCCTGTTAATTGTCCAAACCGAGCGATTAGCACATTCTTTATATACGGCCCGATGTCTAATTGTCCAGACTGTGGAACTGGTGACTCAAAGCCTCCCTTTCTAATTGTCTTCTCTGCACAATTAGTACCTCGTTATATATGGCTCCGTGGTTGCTTGCACTTCTATAGGCTGTCGGCCTCGCTTCTAATTGTCGGGACTCTGTAATTAATGCCTGTACCAGGACGTCCTCCTCTCCGCTCTGGGCGGTTAGAGGCACGCTCATTCTTGGGGTGGGGGCCGGCAGGGCTCAGAGGAGGAAAAGGCAACAAGCCTTGCCTACAGGGAGGTCGTTGTCTAACTGGGAAAGCAACAAGTATAGGCAAGATTCACGTTGTGTTTGCGGGAGCCCCAAATCCTGGGGTTCTAGAGTGGGGCACAGGACGAGGGTGCCCTCTGCCGGCGGAGGGGCACTAGAGGCTGGGTCATGCAGGATGCACAGGAGTTTGTGAGGTAGAAGGAAATTCCAGGCGGAGGGAACAGGGTGGGCGAAGGTTTGATGTTGAAAAGAGCTGGGCGTTTGGGTGGGGAGGGTCAGGATTAGTGAGACAGTCTGGTGGAGTGTGGAATTACAACAGGGGGAAATTTAGGGAGAAAGAGAGATTTAATAGGAGTTCCACATGAGAACACTGATGACTAGGTTGAGAATCCACAAGAGGGTTCGAGCAGGAGAGAGATGCGATCAGGTTAAGTCTTCTCAAAAGAAATAATCTCTCTCGTTACCGTCAAGAGAGGAAATTGGAAATGGGGGAGAATGGAGGCCAGGAGACCAGGAAGGAGAGGTACGTGGAATGGATCACAGGCTGTGGGGTTGGAGAGGAGGCGACGGGTTGTCATCGGCAGGATGTGGAGGCTGACGGGTGATGGGCAAGGAGGTGGGAGGAGAGGCAGTGGGTGCCTGGGTCTTTGATCAAGGGGACGAGGTAGGGGGTGGGGCCATGGCCAATAAGAGGACATGTGGGTTTGTAGTGACGATTCTTGAACCCAACTGAGTCCTGCCTGGCGTGCTCACTAGCCTGGTCTAGAGCCGAGAAAACAGTTCGAGGTTGGGATCAGACTTGGCAGGAAACTCCGCAGCTGCAGGAGTGGGTGGGTTCATGGAGAGAGAGAGAGCAGAGACCTGAAAGCAAGAAGCCGGCGTTGGCTGGTACAAGCCGCCGAGCCTCCGAGCTGCAGGGCTGGTTTGTTCCGTGGCATTATCTCAGCCTTGGCAGACTGCTACAAGACCCTGTAAACAGGTTCTGATCCCTCCAAGGTCAGGCTCCCGTGGACAGCGGTGAAAGCGGAGTTCACTGCACCCCAGACGTCCGTCCCATCTGGAGGCGCTCCACGCGCCCGTGTCGCAAACCTCCGACTAGACGGGAGCCGGTCTCCTGCAGCTGCTCCCTGAATTAAGAAACCCAAGGGGTTCCAATAGGTTCTGTGGTAAATTAGCCATGAAAGTACCAGGGAAAACCTAGCTCGGGGGGGAGAAGATCTGCAGTGATATATCTACAGGAAAAAAAAAAAAAAGATTTGGGAGCTCAGCAGCAGAATGTTCTATAAGAACCTTTTAAAAGCAAACACAGGAGACATGAGCAGTTTTTAAAATGACAGACAATACAATGGAAGATAATATATTTAAAACCCATATCAGTTGTTAACAGACCATAAAAATACAGCTACATTAATCTGAGCTGTCTGTCACGGGCCCTCAGAGCAGCTGTGTGATTTTATAGTTTCGCTCCTGGAGGCTTCCTTGACACTTTCACAAATACATCTCAATTTATTTGGATAAGGACAATAGAAATATTGCTTTTTTTCCGCCCCCCCTTCTCCCTCTTATTCCTCTGCCACTCCCCCCCCCCCCCACCAAACAGCTGGGAGAGCTTGTGCAGCTGGCCGCGTGATTTTTTTTCTTTTCTCGGAGAAAAGTTTTATTGGGTTTGGGGCCTCCGAATCTCAAGGCTGGGGAGGACAGCCAGGTTGGTGCCTATCATCGCTGTGTGTCTGCAGGCAAATGCCTCACCCTCTCTGAGGTCTGTTGAAAAAGATCTGCACACACCTGCTCCTCTTCCCAGGTGCTGTCTGTGCAGACAGCCCTCCCCACACACGGTGAAATCCGCAGCCTTGTGGGATCCTGAGTGGCCAAACACCTCCTCACCTCCCGGCCGTCCCTTGCTCACACGGTTCCAACCACTCAAGCCTCCTTGATCTTCTGCCAGGCACGGTCCTGCCTCAGGACCTTTGCACTTGCTGTTCCCTCTCTCTCTAGAATGTCCTTCCCCCGGGGCGCCTGGGTGGCTCAGTGGGTTAAAGCCGCTGTCTTCGGCTCAGGTCATGATCCCAGCGTCCTGGGATCGAGCCCCGCATCGGGCTCTCTGCTCGGCAGGGAGCCTGCTTCCTCCCTTCTCTCTCTGCCTGCCTCTCTGCCTACTTGTGATCTGTCTGTCAAATAAATAAATAAAATCTTAAAAAAAAAATAGAATGTCCTTCCCCCACTCCTTCCCCCAACTGGCTCTTCTTCCTGTTTCAGCTCTCAGCTCCCATGCCACCTCCTCTGAAAAGCCCTCCCTGACTACCCCCAGTTGAAGATGGTTCCCGGGCCTTCCTTTCACCTCACATGTTCTGTTTCCTTCCCAGCACTTACAGTCATTGAAAATATTTTATTTACCCATTTGTTAATTTGTTGCCTGTCTCACAGTAGACTGATCCCACTGAGGTCAGATATTTTTCGTTTTTTGGGGGGTGGGTATTTTGGTCTATTTTGGTCACTGCTGTCTTCCTGGTGCCTGGGACAGTGCTTGGTACATAGTAGGTGCCCAATCCATGCTTGTGGAGGAAATGAATAAAAGGAGAAGATCACCCTGACCAGGGAGGACGGGGGTGGGGATGGTGGGAGCAACGGCCGGGAGGTAGGGCTTTGTGGTCAGAAATTTTTCTGAAATTTTTAAAAAAATTTTTAAGTAAATTTTTAAATAAATTTTTAATAAAAACAATTAAAAAAAAAAGAAATTGTGACCCCGAGCAGCTGGGTAGGATCCCCCCAGCTTTCTCCTCTTCTGCGGAGGGTTCGCTTCTGATGATTCAAGCGGCACATGCCCGTCTCCAGCTCGTCATTAGGCACTCTGGGCACCCACGTGCCCCCTCCCTGGGAGAGCCAGTGACAGGTTTCTGGCCAAGAGCAAGGGGCCCCTCTTAGCCCCAGCCCCGCCCTGCTGCCTCCCCCTCCGAGGCATCCAGATGTCGCCGCGGCACGCACTCAAAACCCGCCTGATGCTGGGAAAGGCCCGGCGCAGATGTCCCGGGGATGGGACATCTGGGCCGCATGTTGCTGGCAGCTGCTGGGAGCTGTGACGCTGTGAAGTGCGTTGACATCTCCAGGAGGTTGGGGTGGCCCTGAGTCACCACCCGGTCCCACTACCTGTCTGCGGCCAAAACTTGCCTGACGATTTCTCTGGGCCCGGGAGGAAAGGGCCCCAGATCCGACTGTCATCCCTATTTCTTCCACCTCCCTCCTTCGGCAAGACCTGTACTTCATCTCTGCCTCGTACTCTGAATCCAGGCACTTGGCTCCCTCCACTCCCGCTGCCGCTGCTCCAGCTGGACTCCTTCAGCGCTTGCCTGGACTGGTGCAGTAGCACCTCTTGGGTCTGGTCCCAACTACCTTCCTGCCTTCACTTCCTCCGACCCCCTCACTCACTCTGCTCCTGCCATACGGGCTTCTCTGCTGCTCCTTGAACACTCTGGGCACAGTCTTGCCCCAGGGCCTTTGCCCACGCTGTTCCCGCTGCCTGGAATGCTCTTCGCCCCCCAGCTCCCCCTCTTCCAAGTCTCTGTTCAAATGCCCCCTCCTCCAAGAAGCCCTCTTGCCATCCCTTGCAGAGTCAACCTATGTCTTAGTTTATTTGGGCTGTTATGACAGAATTCCACCGCCCGGGGGGGGGGGGGCTTATAAACAACAGACTTCAATCTCTCGCAGTTTTGAGGGCTGGGAGTCCGAGGTCAAGGTGCCGACAGATTCTGTGTCAGCTGAGGACGCGCTCCTGGTTTCTGGAGGCAGCTGAGTCCGCCCATGGAGGAAGGGGGGAGGGAGCTCTCTGGCGCCTCTTTTGTGGGGACTCCCAGAGACCCCCACCTCCTCACACCATCGCACTGGGGAGTAGACTTCAACCTCTGAATGCGGTGGTGGGGAGGGACATGAGCACTGTCGTCTAGAGCTCATGTCTTCCCTGATCCCACGTCACCCCGTGGCTCCCTCTGCTCTTGCCACGTGGTTTGCCGGGCAGCTTGCTGTCCGGCCACAGGGCCTTTGCTCTAGCCATTCCTTCGCTCTCTTCTCTTGGGCCCACCCCGTTCCTGCTCCTCCTCCCAGCCCCATCTTCAGTGTCCGTCCTTCCCATCTCCCCTCTTAGCCTGGCCTCCCAATATCCCTTCTCTGGATTCCCCTGACCCCAAGGACCTGGGACGTGTTTCTGTCCAGCCATCTCTCCGTCTCTCTGTCCGTCTTCCTGGGGCCCCTTGGGGAGCGCCCGGCCCGCGGCTGGCCACACGCACGCGGCTTTTCAGAAAACCCGAGCTGCTCTGCCTGAATTCCCTTTTCCTTCTCAGCCTGCGTTTCCTTCCAAAATTTCCACGGATCAGAGGCGTGGCTAGTAGCGTCTGTTTGGAAGGAGTTGGAGCAGCGGGGGTCCGAGGGGACCACCACCTCGAAGCAGGGTTTGCGCCGTGTGTTCACATCTTAAAGGATGACTGTCCTCGTGCCCTGTTGGAGATTTTAGAAGCATCTGAAACCCCCAAGCCGTCCCTTGGCAGCGCCTGTCTCTCCCTCTGGCTCCCCAGGGTCCCAGCCCCCCTCCTGAAAGCTCCCTCCCAGTCCTGGGCCCCTCCCCCCATTTCCGATGGCAGATGTCACCTGGGGACATCTGATCACATGACCAGAGCCCTAGTGCTGAAAATCATTGGCCCCAGAGCCACATGGCCTGAGTTCGAATCCCAGACTGCCACTTGCCTGGCAAGTGTGTGTGATCTTGGGCAAAGCATTTGACCGCTCTGGGCCTCACTTCCCCCATCTCTAAAATGGGGACATGGTACCTTTCACCTCATTCTAAGGACCTGAGGACTTTCTCTGCGCTTGTATCTACAACAGGCCCCAGCACACAGGAGCCGTCCAGTGAGTGTCAGCCGCTGCTGCTCCTCTTTTCAATCCCCCAGGGCCCAGCCCCAGCCTGTTCTCCCCTGCCTCTGAGTACAGGGTCCTGGCCCCCAGACCCTGTTCTGTGGCAGCTACCACTGTTGGGAGAAGGTTCTAGAAGAAGATGGAGAGGCTGCCTGGTGGTTCTTCTCAGCGCCACATTTACAGATTGAGCCCAGTGCATTTAACTTGGAACAGAGGTTTTGGTCGGCGGTGGGGGGGGGGGGGACCTTTTGGGAGTTTGGGGATTAGTCCCACCCAGGGGACTTCAGAGACACTCAGTAGCCCCAGGAGTTAAAAATCAGTTAAAAATCAAGATTCCACAACAACATCCCACTCCACGCACTTGGGGGCCCGGAAGAAACCCAGCTCCTGCTCCTTGAGGTGACCCCAGGGGTGACCTTTGCCCGCTGGCTGCAGGTGCCTGGAAACCGTTTCCATGACACCCAGGAGCCTCAGTCCCTGGAAGGGCCTGGTCGGAGGGTGAGGGGTTGGTGGGGGGTGGGGTGGGGGGGGAAGAGAAAGCTTGCTTGGTAACCATGGCAACACCAGCAGCCGAGGGAGACAAGCCCAGCTGGCATGGAGGCGCCTGCCCCCCCGCCCCCCCCCGCCAGATCCCAGCACTGCCACCACTCCTGGCGCCCTCCTCCTGGTGCAGCCCGTGAGACCGTGGCCCGGAGACACTGGTCATCTGCTCCAGGTCACTCTTCGGAGAGGGAAATGTCAACGTGCGGGGGTGGGGGGGCGGTTGGGGGCGGCTAATGGGAAAGGGCGGGGCCTTAGGAACCAAAGCAGAGACCTCCAAGGCTTGGCCAGGGCAATCCAGAAGGGCTCCCTGAAAGAGGCGAGCGTTTCCCAAACTTCATCCGGAAAGGTGGCGCCCCACCTGTTCTACGATTTATTTAGTATTTGCCTCCAGCTGACTCATGTCTTCTCAAGTCAGTGTATTTAAAAACAGAGTCTCTGCTTCCCTCCTGGAAATGGAGAGCTGCTTACACCTGTCACAAATAGAGGTGGGCGACAAAACACACAGGATGGAAACAAAACACGGTGGTTCCGCCCAAGGCTCAGAGCCACCGCCCGCTGTCGCTTTGCTTTCAAGAGGATGAGGGGGAGACGGGAAAGGGTTAAGAGCGCCTCAGCCCCCAGCAGAGACTCCCTCCTTTACATCATCGGAGAGAGTCAAAGAGGGCTGGAAACGACTCATTTCTCACCGTGAGAATTATGCTGTTTATTTAATAATCCAGAATCGCTGTGGGCCCCAGCATCCGAGGGAATCCTGACCCACAGAAGGAGGATTTGGTTAGCTGGAGAAGAAAGGCAGCCAGGCGGGGGACACAGCATAAGCAAAGGCACAGAGGAGGACTGCGAGGGAGCCAGCGCAGCTGAGAGAGGTATTTCCCCTGGGGCAAAGACGCACAGGGCCTCCGAGTGTTCCTAGTGTTTTCCAACACGGGAGGAGAAAAAAGCAAAGGAATAAGACGTCCAAGTGAGAAGGGCCTTGGGGCCGAGTTCTGAAGGACTACCATGCAGAGCTTTCTGGGAGGAGAAAGTGTTATCTGGAAGACGATTCCAGGGAGCAGTAGAAAGTGAGGGGAGACGAAGACTAGCAACATAAGGAGCCAACAGGGGGGCAGTGATGAGTAGGTAACTCTTGTGGCTATCTGGGACTCACATTTAGGGAACCTACCGTAAACTGTGTAGAGCAAGCCTCAGAGTGGGCCCACTAAAGGCTCTGACAAGTTCTGCAGAAGAGAGAGCCCGTTCAATGATTTCCTGGATGAGCATGAACGTAAACTCTTTATCCACAGCATTTTCCTGCCCCCTCTCGGTCTCCTTTTGTATCTAGACAGCAACATGAGACAGAGAAACGTTAACAAAGCTAACAATGAAATAAAAATTAATGAAAATTATTATTATTCCCCCAAAGGGATATTTACTGGCTTATGTATCTGGAAAGTCCAAAATATCTGCTTTCAGGCATGGCTGGATCCAGGAGCTGAAATGATGATATTGATACACTTTTAAAGACCTATGCCTTCATTGAGGCGTACTTGAGAGGTAAATACGCAAAAGTATATAATTCGATAGGTTTTGATGCATGTGTATTTCCATGAAACCATCACCACAATCAGGATGATGAATATATCATCCCCCAAACTTTGCTTGTGCACCCTCATAATAGCTGCCCATCAAGAAACCATAACAGGACACGCACTTTGAGAGTGTGAAACCGAGCGCCTTGGTCATGGCTCTGGTTGGTCGTGAACAATGGAACTTGAACAGGTCTGGGCAAAACCAACCAGAGGTTTCAGCAACGGCCAAGTCCCGGGTTCCCAGTTTCTGGCACAGCTTGGATCCAGGAGCTGAGATGATGTTACTGGAAGTCTCTCTTTCTGCGTCTCAGCTTGGCTTTCCTCTGAGCGGGCTTCCTTCACAGTCAGGCATCCCATCCGAGGAATAAAGTGACCTCGAGCTTGCTTCGGTCTTCCCAGTCTACAACCCAAGCAGAGACGGAAACCCTCCTGCCTCCCGGTCCCGGCCGGGCTGATTCGGACTGGCTTGACTCGGGTCACGTGGCTACCACTGACCCAATCCCTTTGGCCGAGGGGCTTGATTCTTTCCCCCCATCCCACTAAGCAGCTTAGGGTCGCCCTAGGGTCCAAAGTATGTGGGGGTGGAGGTCAGGCTAAGAGTGGAGGGGCAGGGGTCTCCCCGAAGGGAGAGCCCATATAGGTCACCCCGAGGCATCTGGACTGGCCCAGACAGCTAGGGCTTATAGCATAGACTCACCGTGGCAGGCTGTGTGACATCGGAAAGACGGCCTGACTTCTCTGAAGTCTGTTTCTCCGCCCACAAAAAGAGCTATGGGGAGCTGGGATTGGGTCCTCGGACCACGGAGCTGCGCGGTGTCTGGAACGCCCAGGAACCTGGGGGAGGACACTGCCTCCCTCCTGCCTCTGTCCCATGACCCCGTGAACCACAGCCCCAAGATTCCTGAGTTTTTATTATACGCCAGGCCTCGTCACACAGATACGCAGCAGGGCCCGCCGCGGGGCTGCGAGTCTCAGCCCATGCTAGAGTAAAATTCATAGACAACATAACCAACCTACACATGCAATTTCCAAAAACATAACTTGCTGCCTAGAATATAAGGGAGAAATAAAAAGAATATTCTTCGTTGTAAAATTCTGTGTATTTCAATATGTAAATGCTCCGGGCACAACCATGATAAAAGACGCTGCAAGGCCAGCAGAGGCAGCCTCTGGCCGGCTGACCCTCATTATTTCTTCCCTGGACCCACGCAGTCCCTGGTCCAAGGTCCGGCCCCTCGCCTGTCGTCCCCACAGGCTGTCATTCCCGCAGCATCCACCAGAGGGCGCGCGGGAGCACCCGAGTCAGAGCTGCCCTCCTCAGCCCACAACACAGAAGGGCTCCCACGTCCCCGGGAGAAAAGCTCAAGTCCTCGACCGTCCGCGGTCCCCTAGGTCCTGCACAACCTACCCTACCCCGCTCTGCCCTCCTCTCCTCCCTCCCATCCCGTCGCTCACTCCGCTCCAGCCCCATGTGCCTCCTCTCTGGTCTATCTCGCCAGGGGCAGTCCTGCCCCAGGGCCTTTGCACCGCCGTGCCCCCATGGCCGGTTTCATCTCTTCCCTCAAGTCTCAGTTCAAATGTCACCTCCCTTCAGAGCCAGCTGCTCCCCCCTTCATTCCCTCTGACATTATCCTACTTTCTTGTCTTCCCTGCACCGCGCCTTCTGATTTTTCGTTAATCCCTTTATTTCTCTGTTGTCTGACTCTCCCCCATGGCCGAGGAGCCCGGAAGGAACTAGAACAGTTCGCCGCACGTGACAGACATACGCGAAGTGCTCCTTCGATGAACGCGTGCATGTGTCCATCTTCTCGTGCCTACTTTCTGGATGGGTAAGCGGGGGCACAGGGACTAGCTTGCCAGGCGTGAGGCTCTCCGGGGCGGAGGGTTAACTCTCATGTCAGCACCCTGCTTCCTCCGGGACCCAGACTGTGGGGCCGAGAGGAGGGGACAGCAGGAGCAAAGGAGTTAAACCGCCACCCCCCCCACACACACCACTGAGTCACCAGGCCTGGGTCACTTTGTGCCGAATTCACACATCCACACACAGTTTCTGGCTCCCTTGGCTCACCCGCTTCCCCCCCACCCCGGGGGGGGGGGAAAGCATATTCGTTCCCATGGCAACCGTGTTGTCTCCAGTCTGACTGGGGCTGAGTGACAGCCACTGGGGCCAGATGAAGTCGCTCGCCACCCACGCAGGAGAGAGGGGAGCCAGTCCAGAAGTGCCAACAGCAGGGACGGACTCAGGGGTTTGCTTCAGCCCCCAGCAGGCAGGAGCTGGGGGGAGAACCCCGCCTGCCGCCTGCCGTTCCCCCATTAAGGCTCCATGCCTGGCCGTCGGGATGATTTCGCGGGTTTGGGGCCTTCCAGGAGAGCTCAGATCTCGGCAGCGTCAGCCTGAGTGTTCTGAAGGAGAGACTGTCTCTGATCCATGTTTATCGCGGTTACTCCCAGCGCTGGGCCTGGCATGCAGGAGGCGCTCAATACATGTTCCAGAAGGAAACGAGAGAAAGGGAGAGAGAAAGGAATTTTCGGCCAAAGCGCGGCCGTTCTTACCCAGGGCTAGTTATCTCCCAACGTTTTACTTATCAGCCGGGGCATCCCTTATCAGTTAACCTTTTCGCTATCAGCTTCTGCTTCTCACACCTAGTTATCAGCCCACACTGTAGCTATCAGCTCACCACTCAGCTATCATCTTTGTCAGAAACTCTCAGGGAAGGCTGGAGAGTGGGGAACTGCACCTCCGAACGCAGGGTTCTTACCCTCAGATCCCTTCCTCCCCATCTCCCTGGCCCCAGAGGCCAAGGGAGTTGTTTGGCTGCGGCCGACATGAGCGGGAAGCAGGTGAGGGGCAGTTCTGAGACCAAAGGGAACTGCAAGGTGAAAAATGTGGGTTTGGTTCTTAAGGAAGGATTATGGCTGCAGACCGACCCAAAACCGGAATGGTCGGCCTTAGGTTGTAATGAGCTCCCCGTCACGGGAGGTAACCAAGGAAAGCTATTGAACCATGCCCATGAGGCTTGGCGTGGGAACTGGAGTGGGAAGGGAGTGGAGGGAATTGGAGAGGGAAGAGTCCAAAACTTCTTTCTTTCTGGGTTTAAGATTCGGTGACAATTTTAAGATTCTATGCCTGGGATGCAGCAGCTTTGCCCATGCTAGAGGTCTGGGCAGCCGTTCTGAGATCTTCTGACTAGTCATATGATTCATCGATTGCACAAACATTTATTCACCAAGTGCTGTGAGCTGGGTCCTGTTCTAGAAGCTGGGGATACAGCAGGGACCAAGACTACAATACTTGCCCGGTGGGACTGACAGTCTGGGGTGAAGACAGGCAGGAAACAGTTAAAGCAGTGGGTGGTGATCTACCTGGCAGGGACACTGGCAAGGGGAAACAGAGGAGGGAGGAGGGGCTCGGGGAGGGACTGCAGGAGGGACAATCTAGCCAATAAGGTGCCGCTTGTCCTGAGATCTGAGAAGTGAGGGAAGGGTGTTCCAGGCAGAGGAAACTGCCAGGGCAAAGGCCCTGAGGCAGGAACGTGCTTGGTGTGTTTGAAGAACAGCAAGGAGATGACAGAGGAGGGTTGAAGGTGAGGTGCATTGAAGCGCTTCCTGCTGAGAACCTGTCGTCTGAGCTGAGAAGGCAGACACGCAAGAGCCAGGGCTTTCAAAGCAGCGAGAGAAGCACATTCAAGGGTCCTGGGGTGGGGATGAGCTTGGGGAGAGAGGCAGAGACACATACAAACATAGAGCCTCAGACAGACCATGAGACAAAGAGAGAGACAGACAAAGAGAGAAATCAACAGAGAGAGAGACAAGAATCTTTCATTGGTGGGTGCTACAGGTTGGACTGTGTGTCCCCCAAATTCATATGTTGAAGTCCTAACCCCAAGACTTTAGAATGTGCCCTTATTTAGAAATAGGGTCGTTGCAAATGTAATCAGTTAAAGTGAGGTCATACTGGAGAAGGAAGGGTGCTTAATCACATATGATTGGGGGATTATTCCCATAAACGGGGGGAATTTAGACACAGGCACGCATATAGGGACAATGCCCATGACCATGTAGATGGTCATCTACAAGCCCAAGGAGAGAGGCGTGGAATAAATCCTTCCCTCGCAGTCCTTGCAAGCAACTGACCCTGCCAACACCTTAATCTTGGACTCACAGCTTCCAGAACAGCGAGACAATAACTTTCTGCTGTGTAAGCCATCCGGTTTGCGGGAATTTGTCACGGCAGCCGCTGGAAACTAATACAGGGGACAAGCCAAAGAGTTAACAAATGATGGCATTTGAGAAGTCAGAATGGTTTTTGCAAAGCTCGGTGTCTGTCAGCCTCACCTCTGATCGGAGCAAGAGGCTAACTGGGAATCCCCAATTCAGATAATCCAAACCTGGAGGCCGCATCTCCAGAGGAAAGAGCCGAGGATGACCCGCGACGCCCAGAACCCTCTTATGCCCCGCTGCACAGTATCCTCCCCGTTCACCTCCCCCTGCAAAGCAGGGACTCACTGTCCTTTTTCCCAATGAGGATACTAAGGCTCAGAGAGACCATTGCGGTAGACAGCCCTACAAAGAGGTCCCACGGGTCTCTGCCCCCTGGTCCTCCTGCCCTGGGTCCCCCATCCCTCTCCTGCCTCTAAGGAGGAGAACGCAGCAGGCGCACTGGGGTCAGTGCTCACTGACGACCACCAGAGGGCTTGGGAGCCATCCTGCCCCCGTCGCAACTTCAGATGAGACCTCATCTCTGGCTGACACCGTTTTACAGCCCCAAGAACAAGACCACGTTGAGCCATGACCAGGTGTCTGATGCACAGAAACCAAGATACTGAATGTCACTTTAAGCCACAGGGTCTGGGGGTCATTGTTACACAGTGATAGCTAACCAGTAAGACGATCACGCACCCAGGTCACGCGGTTGGATATAACTCTTGCAACTTGAACCTCGGACTCCACAGAGACTTGTCCAATCCTGTGCTCTCAGCAATGGCCAGCTGAACCCTGTCCTGACTTGCTGCACGGGGAGCACTTTGGATCACATCCGCCCCCGCAAAATGCATGGTTGCGGAGCGCCCTTCCTGTTTAAGTTTTACTTAAATTCCAGTTAGTTAACATGCAATGTAATATTAGTTGCAGGTGTACAAGATAGCGATTCAGCACATCCGTACATCACCCGGTGCCCATCATAAGTGCGCTCCTTCATCCCCTCCCCTACTATCCCCACCCCACCCCCACCTCTCCTCTGGTGATGGCCAGTTTGTCCTCTGTAGTGAAGAGTGTTCCATGGTTTGCCTCTCTCTCTCCCTCTCTCTCTCTCTCATTTTGCTTGTTTAGGACCCACCTGTTTGAAAATGGCCTTACATTCCATTGGCTTTCTCTCTGTTTCTTGAATTCACCCAGGTTTCTCCAACCTCAGGGCCTTTGCACTTGCTGCAACCTCAGGGCCTTTGCACTTGCTGCGTCCCCTTCCTGGATCGCCCTCCCCAAGGCTTGCTCCCCTGCCTGCTGGAATGCCACCTCCCCACAAAGACCCTCCTGATCCCCTTTCCCTAACTAAAGTCACACACCCGCAGCATATCATCCCATTTTGTTTTCTTGACAGTCTTGATCAGAAAGAATGTATTTCAGGGATTTTCTCTTTAGAGTAGTTTTATCGGTTGTCCGCTCCACAAAGGCAGGAACTTTCATTCGCTTCAGCCACTGCTGCGCTCCAACACTCATCACAGGGTCAGGCACATGGGAAATGTGCCAGAAAGCCCGCACAGCTTTCTCCAAAGCAAGGGACCCAGCTTTCTCCAGCCACCGGAACGTAGGGGACTGAGGGAAGACCCTCGACTCTCCCCCTGCCCGCTTGTCAGCCAGTATAAACAAAAGTGCATAAATGGTCACCACGTCCTGCCCTCCTTCTGCCTCTGCCTCCCCATATCCCCGTGCCTCAGTGTCCCCATCTATACAGGGACATGATTGGTAGATGGTTTTTCAGCCCCTCCCTGATTCCCGAGGGCCCCTCCCAGCTGCCTGCCTAAAAAAAAAAAAGAAAAAGAAAAAAAAAAACTCATTAGTCCCCAAACACCTGGAATCCGTACATGAGGTGTGTGAATAATTTATTTTGTGAGTCATTTTAATATTTTATAATAATTGTGATGAGCTGTTTGGTTTTAAGGAGCTGTTTGGGTGTCGTTAAGATAGAGCCCGGGATGGGTCCTGTCACTGCGGCGTCTCTGAATTGGCCAAGGTGACATGTCCCCAGGGAGGGACCCAACCCTGGGGGCCGGGGGAAGCAGGCAGTCTCAAGGGACATTGAGGGGGTCAGGTGTCCCTCGTGGTCCGTGGGCTCCGAGCGGACCGAGGCTGCGGCCACGGCTTGCCGTCCTCTGCTGGTGCCCACTCATTCGTTCACCCAAGCATTTACTCACCTGCTCATTTAAACCGTCTGTTATGACCCAATGTTTATGCCTCCTCCACTCCCCCCTGCCAGATTCCTATGTGGGAGCCCTAAGGCCCAGCGTGTTGGTACTTGGTGGTGGGGCCTTGGGCGTGGGGTGCGTAATTAGGGTTAGGTGAGATCTTGAGAGCAGAGCCCCAATGATGGGGATTCGTGCTCTTGTAAGAAGGACAGCGCGCCCTCCCTCCTCCACGTGAGGACACAGCAAGGAGGAAAACCATTCGCAAGCCAGGACGAAGGTCCTCACTGGGAACCAAATCTGCCGGCTCGTTGTTCTTGGACTTCCTAGCCTCTAAGACTGTGAGAAATAAATGTGTGTTGTTTCGGGCTCCCACTCTGTGGTGTTTGGTTAGGACAGCCTGAGCAAACGATGAGACTCTCGAAGGGCCCTTCAGTGCACTTAAAAACGATGGTCTAAAAGCGTCCCCCCACCCCCAAAATCCAGCCCCTCTGTGACCTTCCTGACCTCACTTTCCCCACCACCTTCCACTCTGCCCTGACAGCCCCCGCCTCCCTGCCTCCCTGACATTCCTCCAGCCCACAAGCACATTCCGACCTCAGGGCCTTTGCACTTGCAATGCCCTCCTCCAGGCATGCTCCGCCCCAGCTCTTCCTTCTCCTCCTTCAAGCCTCAGATCATATGCTGCCCCTGGATCTCACAGTGGTAGGATTTGGAGGGGGGTGTGCAGTGGGAGGCTGTGCTGTGCTTGGCAGGGAGCTCTGTGTGGGCAAAGACTTGGTGCCAAGAGAGTTGAGACTGAATCAGCTGAAAGTAAGGATGTGCAGGTGGAGAGGTGGGTGGGTTGGGGAGAACCAGGGTGGGGGAAAAGATGCCGGAAAGAAAGGCTAGGCGCTGGGGGCTGGAGATGGTGTTGGTGATCGAGATCCATAATTTGGGCTTCATCCCAGAAGAAAACATTGCAGCCCAATCCTAGCCACAGTTCACCAGGCCGCTCTGATCTGGCCAGTCCCACATCTTGCAGGGAGCCCCAGCCCATCCCAAAGCAAGAGACGCAGAAGCCCACGCTTAGCCTCAGCCGTGACCCAGCCAGACTCTAATAACAGAATAACAGAAACTCAAATAACAGATCTCACGAAGGCTGGAGCCCTGGGCTTGTGTTGGAAATTCTCCATTTGCCCATCCCCCTCTGCGGATCCAGTCTGAAATCGGTTCCCATCCCTGCCCATGCCCTGGGAGAGAGGCTCATCTGCATAGACAGAACCCACAGTCTCCCACTGGCCAAATCCTGTTGTGTTCCACCAATGAGAGGCAGCATTAGGGGATCAGATAGGGAGAGAAGAAAGAAATGGGTGTATTTATTCTCCAGATTCCTCAGGTGCCCTAGGACTGAGCAGCTGAGCCCCTCCAGGTCTGGCTCCCACTGTGCTGTGCGGTTCACACCCCCGTCCCCTGCACCCACACAGACCTCCCCGTGGTTGGAGCCTCCAGGTGCTGCACTGCACCCCTAGGTGTCCCAGTACCTGCCCACACCTCTATTAAGAAAGTCCTTTATTCAATGTTCCCTGATGACCCTGTTTGAGTGATGGTCCATTTTCTCTGGGACCGCGAATGATTCAGGTACAGAACCTTAAGGGTCCTGGCCCTTTTCTGAAAGGTGAGAGCATTATATGACAAGACATAGAGTTATTAGACATTATTAAACAACGCTCTCCCTGCCCCCCAGGACGATGGAAATCTTGGGACACCAGCCCCCACAAAGTTCCAGACAGTGGAATTTCCAGTGGTGTTAGAAGCCTGGATATTAAGCCACAGAGATTCGGATGATAGGCCCCCAGTGGAGAGGGACTTTGAGAGATTTTTGACCATAACATTCTCAGGTAATGCGTGGCTTGGCAGAGAGGATCCGGCATCCACCAAAAATCCCATAGACTGGAGATCCCCCAGGGAAGAAGTTGCCCAGTTATGGACTACATTTCCCAGACTCCTTAGCTGTGGTGTGGTCCCGTGACATGTTCTGGCCAATGGGACACGAGTGGAAGTGGTAAGCCCTATTCCTGAGTGGGACTCGGTTTTCCTATCGCTACTGTAGCAGAGGACCACAAACCTCGGGGCTTAAAATGGACACAAATTACTATCTTGGAATTCTGGCAGTTAGAAATACAAAATGCATCTGAAGGGCTGCATTCTTTCTGCAGGCTCTAGGGGAGAATCTGTTTCCTTGACTTTTCCAACTTCACGTTCCTGGCTCAGAGTCCTGCCTCAATCTAACCTCTGCTTCTGACGTGGCTCTGACCTTCCAGCTTCTCTCTTATGTAGACCCTTGTGATGACATCAGACGTACCCAGATCATCTCTGCATCTCAAGAGCCTTAATTTAATCACACCTGCAGAATCGCTTTGCCATCTAACATAACATATTCACAGGCTCAGGGGATTAGCATAGGGAGACCCTTGAGGGACCACTGTTTACCCTGCAACAGTATCTTTAAGAAGTATCTATGGGCTGCCACAGGTGACCTCTGACGTTCGGGAGAAGGTCGACTCATGAGACAGAAATTCATACATCCCACCAGCGGTACATGAGAATTCCAATTTCTCCACATCCTCACCAACACTTGTTACTGTCTTCTTAAGTTCTAGCCATGCATGCTACTGCGTGTGGAGTGCTTTCTCGTTGTGCTTTTGATTTTAATTCTCTGATGACTAGTGTGCCTTCTTGTAAGGGCCTATTTAGCCAGAGCGATTCTATCCGGTTAAACAGTGATTTTGTTGTTTATGCAGTAAAACTTAAACTGACCCTGCCCCCCCCCCACCAGGGGGGGAATTCCGGGAAATTAATAAAATATGGTCAACCAGTCCCAGGTAACAGAGCTCAAATACACGGGCGGATCAGGCCAGGTGGAGACATCCAATTAATGGGGCGCACATACTGTCTCCCTAGCTACCAAGGAGTGTGGGTCCCGCCTTTTGGGCGCCAATTCTGACCAAGGTGATAGGCCAGTTCAAATATGTACTATACGGTAAATTGTGATTCAGTTGGTCATTTGTGTGTGACCTGGCATGACTATGCAGCTTTCTCTGTGTGTTGCAATCTCACTGGCCACCTGTGTGTGGCCAGGCTCAACCACATGGCCTTTGCCCTTTAAAAGTTAGTTGGTAAGGCAGGGAGGGGTCGCCCTCTCTGTAAGAGGCAGCCCCGACTGGTCGGTTTGATTCTTGTTGTTTGGCGCAAAATAAAGTTTTGCTTGACCTTCGCTTTGTATCAGTCTCACTCCTTTGATTATGGACCTAACATTCTCTGGAAAAGGGTCTATTCAGACCCCTTGGCCATTTTTTAAGTTGGGTTGCCTTGTTATCGAGTTATAAGGCCTGGTAGAATCTAGATACAAGTCCTTCATCCCATTCTGCGAAGGCATCCTTTAAAGCCGAAAAATACTAAATTTTGATGAAGTCCAATTCGCCTAACTTTTGTTTGATTGTCTGTGTTTTTGTTTTGTATCTAAATTACCACCACCAGACCCAAGATCATGAAGATTTATCCCTATGTTTTTATAGGTTTAGCTTTCACATTAGGCCTATGATCTATTTTGAGTTAATTTTTGTGTATGGTGTGAGGTAGGGGTCCAATAGCATTCTTTTGTTGCATGTGGATGTCCAATTGTTTCAACTTCATTTGCTGAAAAGATTATCCTTTTCTCCACTGAATTGTTTTTGGTCCTTGTTGACAATCAATTGACCATAAACATGAGCGTTTATTTCTGTATTCCCAGTTTGTTACCATTGACCTGTATGTCTATCCTTACGCAGGTATCAGACCATCTTTGTGGCTCCAGATTTACTGTAAGTTTTGTGACCAGGAAGTGTGATTTTCACATGAATTTTGGGATTAGTTTATCAATTTCTTTTTTTTAAATTTTATTTATTTTTTCGACAGACAGAGATCACAAGTAGGCAGTGAGGCAGGCAGAGAGAGAGGGGGAGATAGGCTCCCCGCTCAGCAGAGAGCCCGATGTGGGGCTCGATCCCAGGACCCTGAGATCATGACCTGAGCCGGAGGCAGAGGCTTAACCCACTGAGCCACCCAGGCACCCTAGTTTATCAATTTCTAAAGAAGAAAATATGAAAGTCAGCTGAGAGTTGATAGGGATTGTGTTGAATGTACAGATCAATTTAGGAGTAGGAACAATAGTAGTACATCTTTAAAAGGAAACAATAGTACGTCGTCTGGTACATGAATGTGGAATGTCTTCATTCAGGTCTCTCATTCCCTTCAACAATATTGTGTAGTTCTTAGAGTACAAGCTTTGCACTTCCTCTTTTAAATTTACTCCTAATAATTTTACTCTTTTTGATGCGATTGCAAAGAGAATTCCTTTCTTAATTTCATCTTCAGATTGTTCTCTCCTGATATATATAGATCTAACTGATATTTCCGTAGTGACTACATCCTGCAAGTTCCCTAAATTCATTTATTATCTCTAATATTTGTGTGTGCATGCCGATGCGTGGTGTACGTGTGTGTGTTCCTTAGGATTTCCTCTATATAAGACAGTGACATCTGCAAATGGAGATAATTTTACTTTTTCCTTTCATTCTGGATAGGTTTTATTTCTTTCCCTTCCCCAATTGCCCTCCTGAAACCTTCAGTACAAGGTTGAATAGAAATAGTGAGAGTGGGCACCCTTGTGTCGTTCGTGATCCTAGTGGGAAAGCATTCATCAAACATGATGTCAGCTGTGGGTTTTTAAAAATAGTTGCTCCTTTTCAGGTTTAGGAAGTTCCCTTCTATTCCCTTCTATTTATTGAGTGTTTGCTCATGAAAGGGTGTTGGGTTTTGTCAAATGCTTCTTCCGCATCTGTTGAGATGGTAATGTGGTTTTTGTCTTTTAGTCAATTGATATGGTATATTAAGTTCTATGAAATTCAACACATGCATATATTCAGTAAACCATTTAAGATATAGAGAAATCCCTTCTTCCCCTAACCTCTCTCATGCTGCCCCCAACCCTAATTCTTATTTTCTATCACTGCAGTTGTGTGTGTGTGTGTTTAAAGATTTTATTTATTTACTTGAGAGAGAGGGTGAGAGAGAGCATGGTGGGGGGGAGGTGCGGAGGGAGAAGCAGACTCCCTGCTGAGCAGGGAGCCTGACTCAGGGCTCCGTCCAAGGACCCTGGGATCATGACCAGAGCCGAAGGCAGAGGCTTCACCGGCTGGGCCACTCAGGTGCCCCGAGTTTTGTGTTTCTGAAAATGTCATTGTGTTAGTTTCTTACACGGCTACTGTAACAAATGACCACAAACTTGGTGGCTTAACCCAATAAAATACATTTATCCCCTCACGATTCTGGAGGTCAAAAGTCCAAAATGAGACCACCCAGGCCCAAATCGAGGTGTTGGCAGGGCTGCACCCCTTCCAGAGGACCCAGGGAACATGCCCTTCTGTTATGGGTCGAATTATGTCCCCACCAAAATGTGTATGTTGAAATCTTAACCCCGGCCCTTCACAGCATTGGGAGGTTGGGGCTTTCAAGAGGCAATTAAGGCAAAATGAGGTCATACAGTTGGCCACTAGTCCAAAGGGACTGGTGTCCTTATAAGGGGACGTGAGGACCCCGGCAAGCAGAGCGAAGACCACGCAAGCACACGGGAGAACGCACGCCACCTGCAAGACAAGAAGAGGGGCCTCAGAAGAGACCACACCGGCCGAAGCCTGGATGCTAGGCTTCCAGCCTCCCGGACTGTGAGAGCGGACGTCTCTGTTTAAGATCCCTGGTCTGTGGGGCTCCGTTGTAACGTCCCAGCGAGTTAATCCACATTCTCTGCCTCTGCCAGCTTCTGCAGCCTCCAGCGTTCATTGGCTTGCGGCCACGTGGCTTCAGTCTCTGCCTTGTTGGTCGCACATGTAGGCAAATCTTTCTCTCCTTCCCTCTTTAAGACACAGGTGAGGGCACCTGGGTGGCTCAGTCAGTTAAGCGTCTGCCTTTGGCTCAGGTCATGATCCCAGGGTCCTGGGATCGAGCCCCGCATGGGGCTCTCTGCTCAGCGGGGAGCCTGCTTCTCCCTCTCCCTCTGCCCCTCTCCCTGCTTGTGTTCTCTCTCTCTCTCTGTCAGATAAATGAATCTTTTTAAAAAAAGACATATGTGAGTGCTTTCGGAGCCCATCCGAATTCCAGGATAACGTCCTCTGCTCAAAATCCTTCATGTAATCATAACTGCAAAGACTTCCTAGGAGGCAACTTTTATGGGTTCCAGCATTCAGGACCCAGATATCTTTAGGGAGATCATTATTTGGCCTCCCACAGTCATATGTACAGAAAAATCAATATATAGTTTTCTGTGTCTAACTTTTTTTTTAAGATTTTATTTATTTATTTGACAGAGAGAGATCAAAGTAGGCAGAGAGGCAGGCAGAGAGAGAGGGGGAAGCAGGCTCCCCGCTGAGCAGAGAGCCCAATGCAGGGCTCGATCCCAGGACCCTGAGATCGTGACCTGAGCAAAGGCAGAGGCTCAACCCACTGAGCCCCCCAGACGCCCTGTGTCTGACTTCCTGCGCTCAGCATAACACCACGGAGAATCAACCAAGTCGTTGCACATACCAGTAATCATTCCTTTTTACGACCGAGTACTTCCGTTGTGTAGAGGGACCATACCGTGTTTACCCTTTCCTCCTCTGAAGAGCATTTTGGTTGTTTCCAGTTTGGGGCAGTTGTGAAGAAAGATGCTGTAAACATCCACACACGGGTCTTTGAATGAACGTAAGTTTTCGTTTCACCTGGGTAATTGAGTTCACGTTGAAATGCAGTTTCCGGGGCGCCTGGGTGGCTCAGTGGGTTAAAGCCTCTGCCTTTGGCTCAGGTCACGATCTCAGGGTCCTGGGATCAAGCCCCACATCGGGCTCTCTCCTCAGCAGGGAGCCTGCTTCCCTTCCTCTCTCTCTCTCTGCCTGCCTCTCTGCCTACTTGTGATCTCTGTCAAATAAATAAATAAAATCTTAAAAAAAAAAAAAAAGAAATGCAGTTTCCAGGCCCCATGGCAAATGTATGTTCACCTTTATGAGAAACGGGCAAATGGTTTTCTGGAGCGGCTGAGCCACTGCACATTCCTGGCAGCGTCACGCAAGTGGTCCAGTTGCTTCACATCTTTGCCGACACTTGGTATTGCTGATGTTCCTTAGCCGCTCTAATAGGTGAGCAGTCGTATCCGCTGATGGCTCGCGTCTGAATTTCCCTGAAGGCTAATGACGTTCAGCATTTTTTTCATGTTTTTATTTGCAATCTACTATCCTCTTTGATGAAGAGTTTGAGTCACTTGCCACCCACCCATCCTCTCTCTCTCTCTTTTTTTAAACTTTTTATTTAGGGAAAATTGTACAACATGCAGTTATTAAAAAAATAATATAGAAACACATGGGAGCAAACACTCAGGATGTTGGGTGCAGCGATGATCTGGTACCCAAAGCACAGGGACCAAAGAAGAAAAAAACAGGTGAACTGGATCACGTCCAGAATTTAAATTTTTGTGCTGCAAATGATGCCATCAAGAAAGGAAAAGAACTTACAGAATGGGGGGAGAGAAGGGACTTATATCCAGAATACATAAGGAACTCTCAAAATTCCAAGAAAAATCAATAATCCAAATCTTTATGGGAACAGAGAATTTGAATAAACATTTCTTCAAAGAAAATACGTGAATGACCCATGAGCACATGCAATGATCAGAATGATTAGTCTCTAGGGAAATGCAAATCAAATGTGCAATGGAGCCACTTTATACCTCCTCGGATTGATTTTTAAAAAATGATAGAGGGACGCCTGGGTGGCTCAGTGGGTTAAAGCCTCTGCTTTCAGCTCAGGTCATGATCCCAGGGTCCTGGGATCGAGCCCCACATTGAGCTCTCTGCTCAGAAGGGAGCCTGCTTCCCCCTCCCTCTCTCTGCCCGCCTCTCTGCCTACTTGTGATCTCTGTCTGTCAAATAAATAAGTAAAATCTTTAAAAAAAATGATAGACAATAAGAAGTATCGATGAGGATACGCAGAAGTGGGGACTGTCAGCCACTGCTAACGCTGGTGGCATTCCCATCGGGGTAATGGCTTTGGAACACAGTCTGGCAGTTCCTCAAAATATTAAACAAAGAGTTACCAGACGATCTAGTAATTCCACTCCTACAAATTCAAAAGAAATAAAAACTTATGTCTATGCAGAGTCTTTTTAAGTTTTATTTATTTATTTTAAGTCATCTCTACACACAACGTGGGGCTCGAACCCACAACCCCAAGATCAAGAGTCACACGCTCTGCTGACTGAGCCCACCAGGCACCCCTCCATGCAAATTCTTATACACAAATGCTCCCAATGGCTAGAAAATGGAAACAACCCCAGCACCCATCGATAGATAAAAGGATAGATAATACGTGGCACATCACACAATGGAATTTTATTTGGCCATAAAATGGAGCAAACCGCTGATACTTGTCACAGCGTGGACAAGCCTTGAAAACACTGGCTTGAAAAAGCCAGACCACACAGCGTCTGGTTTCATTCACACGAAATATCCAGGATGGGCAATTCCTCGGAGATGGAACGTCAGTGATGGTTGACGGGGGTGGGAGCAAGGAAGACATGGGGAATGACTGCTAATGGGTTTCTTTTTGGGTGGGAGGGATGAAAGTGTTCTGAAATTATGTTATGAGGATGTTCGCCTAACAGCGAATATACTAAAAACCACCGAATTGCACACTGTGAATGGGAAAATTGTGTGGTACATGAATTAGCTCAGTAAAAGTGTTTTTGAAAGAGAAAATGAATACGGAAAGATCTCATGTTCACTTTACTCAGTTTCCCCCAATGCTAACATCTTACATCGTAAACAGGAAACTAACATTAATACAATCCATCAAGTTTTTTCCAATCTCCCCTATCTCACACACACTCGTGTGCATGTGTGTGCCTGCGTGCGTGCGTACTTCTGGCCCATGTTGTCCCATGCGTAGATTCATGGGACCAGTATCATAACCAAGACACAGAACAGATGCCACACTACTGCAGACACAGACACCTCCCTCCCCCCCCCCCGGACTTGTCTATCCTCTGTGTTATAATTTTGTTATTTCAAGAATGCTGCACACTTGAACTATATAGTATGTAACATCTGGACACTGGCTTCTTTCATTCAGTATGATTCCCTTGAGATCCATCCAAATCATTGCATTTATGACTAGCTCATTCTTTTTCTTTACTGAGTCGTACTTCCATGGCATGGATGGAGCCCAGCTGGTTTAGGCATTCACCTTTTTTTTTTTTTAAAGGATTTTATTTATTTATTTGACAGAGAGAGAGAGACCACAAGTAGGCAGAGAGGCAGGTGGAGAGAGACAGAGGAGGAAGCAAAGCAGGCTCCCCGCTGAGCAGAGAGCCCGATGTGGGGCTCGATCCCAGAACCCTGGGATCATGACCTGAGCCGAAGGCAGAGGCTTTAACCCACTGAGCCACCCAGGCGCCCCAACCTTTTGAAGGACATCAGGGTTGTTTCCAGATTTTGGTGATTTCAGATGAAGCTACTCTGAGCATTCTTGGGCAGGTTTTTGTATAAACATAAATTTTCATTCCTCTGGAATAAGTGCCCCAAAATGCAATCACTGGGTCATGTGGCAAGCACACATTTAGCCTTGTAAAACAAAATGAAACAAAATGAAACTTCACCAGACTCCTTTCCAGAGTACCATTTTACTTTCTTACCAGTATGAGTGATACAGTTTCGCAGCATCTTCACCAGCATTTGGCATTATCACTATTTTTTATTTTACCCATTTTGACAGGTATGCAGCAACCTGCCATGTGTGGTATTAATTTGCATTTCCCTATTGGCAAATGATGTTCAACGTCTTTTCCTGGTCTTATTTGCTATCTGCATATCTCCTTCAGTGAAATGTCTGTTCCCGTTGTTGTCCATTTTTTTTCAGCTGGTTTGTTGGTTTTCTTACTGTTGAGTTTTGGGAGTCCTTTATATATTTTTTTAAGGTACACAACCTTTGTTGGATCCTTCCAAGTGTTTTATCCCATTCTGCAGCTAGCTTGTGTTTTTGCCCTTTTAACAGTATCTTTGTCAGTGCAGAAGTTATTAATTTTGATGGAGTCTAAGATCAAGTTTTTTTTCATTTATAGATCATCCTTTGGTGTCGTGTCTGGTCTTTCTCTAACTCCAGGCACTGAGGATTTTATTGGTTTTGTTCTAAACATGTCATGGTTTTACATTTCACACGTAGATCTACAATCCATTTTGGATTATATTCTGAATATGACATATGACCTGAGAGGGTTTTATCCTTGGAGACCATAGGGAGCCCATGGGGGCTCTTGAGTGAGAGGAGGTATAGAAGGGAAGAGGACGGAGGCAAGCAGAGTCAGGTAGCTCATGACAGCCCCGTTCTGGGCCCGTTTCCCCCATCAGTAAACAAACAGAGCAGATCAGAGGATAGATGAAGTCACTTGTGACTAAGCGAGACCAAGTCCCTGGATATTTGCTGCCATGCTCCCCTGACCTCTGAAGCAATCAGGGAAAGCTCCAGCACTTCCAGAATGTTCCTGAGCCTGGGACCCAGTGCTCAGATGTGAAGAGGGATCAGGCGGGAAGGTGACTCGGGGGTCCAGAGCAGGACCATGGAGCCTTTCCTCCTGGATGGCAAAATCCAGTCCTTCTCCTTCATACATAAAATTTGCCAGGAGCCACTTTCCCTAAAACCTAAATTGAAAGTAAATAGCACGGGGACAATTCTCAGTGATAAAACCGCCGATTCTGGAGTTTCTTGGGATAATATTTATTCTCCCCTCTCGCTAATGGCTCCAGCCGCCTCCCCAAGTTATTAAAGTAATGCGTTTGCTTAACCTGACTGGGGCCACATCCCATCCGGGGCTGATTGGACCCCGTGTGGAGCCCCCCACCACCCCCTCCGCTGGACAATTATATTAACTACTGCTGGTTTGCAATTACTATAAATCAGAAAAAAGCTTTGGCCCGGATTTGTTTTTCTTTATTGAAAATGTTGAAACTTCATGCCTTGCAAATGTCACCGCCCAAACTGGATTTCAACTCTTTCTTCCAGACAGAGGGTTGGCTCTCAAGGGGTTTTCTGGGGGTGGTGCTAGAATCCTAGGATCCTAGCTAGGATCATCCCCGATTTCCAGATGAGAAAACTGAGGGTCAGGGAGGATCACAGCTGCTCAGCATCACACAACCATGGTGCTCTGCCTCCTAACAGCCCTGCAATGTTTTGTTTCAGCGCCCACCGGAGTTATATTTCTGGTGGTGAAAATTAGAAAAGACAAATAATCCTTCAGAAAACATGGACATCGCCTACCATCTCCAACTTGGGGGCTTATGTCTGTCCAGAGCTGTTTGTCTCTGCAGACACATTCACTCGGGAGCGAGATGTTTACTTAGAATCTCACTCACTATTTTGGGGGCTGGGGATACAACAAGAAACAGAACAGACTTACGTGAAGATCACTCCAGGCAAAGGGCACAACCGATGCAAAGGCCCTGAGCAGGCCTGCACCGGGCTCATTGGAGGAACAGGGCGGCTGGACCAGAGTGCAGGCAGGGGTGTTGGGGTGAGAGATGAGGGCAAGGCAGTCCGCAGGGAGTAAGCAGGGTGGAATCTGGGAAATGAGAGAACATCAGGTCATTCTCAAAGGTGGAAAGCCACGGTTTGCTGCAGATGTGGGGCTGGAGGGTGTATCCAGGATCCAGACTGAGCAGCTCCATGGAAAGGGCTGCCCTCAGCCAAGAAGGGGTTTGTAGGAAGAGCAGGTCTGGGGGCATGCGCGGGCCCCGGGCACCTGTGTTGAGTGCAGGCTCCCTGGGAGCCCCCCACGTGCAGACATGGAGGGGCAGCTGGACCCCAAGCCTGGAACTCGGGGCTGGAGTCAAGACTGTGGGTGTAGTGGGGACATAGAGGTGGGTCGAGCCCCAGAGTGGACCCCAGTGGAGTCAAGCATGGGGGGTGCGGGAGGGGGAGACGGAGGAGGGCCTGGAGAGATGGGAGGGAAGCCAGCAAGCGCGGGGATCCTGGGAGAGGGGGTCAGACTCTGCAGAGGGGGCGTGTCAGGAGGATAGACTGGGCCACCCTTGACCTTGACCCGAGGGATTTCAGGGGTGGAAAGGGGAAGGTGTGAGAAGGGGACAATGTGTGTGTGTGTGGTGGGGAGGGGGGAGACAGCGAGTGTAGATGACTCTTTCAAGGAGTTCTGCGGGAGAAAGAGGCGGAGCTGTGCGCTGCAGCCCGAGGGGCCGCCCAGCGGGAGCCAGAGGTGGTGTAGGACAGGGAGCTGATTCCGGGACCCCCACCCCACGCCCCCCCTGCCACCAACGCCATGTCCATCCCGCCTCTGCAGTCTTGTCTGCAAAACGGGCTCGAGAATAGTGCCTCCCCTCTCACAGGTCTCGCAAGGGCCCGCCCGGCAACACGCCCTTCTCCCCGGGGTGCGCCCACGAGGTGGGCGCCCCTGCCTGGGGTCCCGCCGGTGCAGGCCCCCACCCCAGGGGAAGCAGCCAGTCTCCAGGAAAGACACGGTGAGATCCCTGGTGAGAAAGGGCCCCACAAGTCAAAGTGCTTTTTCAAAAATAAATAGCCTGATTAGCATAAGGTATGCAAATGTATGCTAATGTGACAACTATTAAAAGATTCCAAATGTCATCGAGGGAAAACACACCGGTCAGGTTCGGGGTGGGAGGGTGGGAGGGTGGGGGACGGGAGGAGGACACAGCCCGACTCAGGAGAAAGGTCAGGCGTCCGGCCCTGTCATCGGGCTCCACACACCCTGGTGGACCCAAATCTTACCCTGGGCAGACCCCCCAGGGCGGCCCTCTATCCCAGTCTCTCCCCAGGGACACTGCGGAGCAGGTGGAAAGTGTGTCCAGGGACGCATTGCCTCTGTCCCACAGGCTCGTACTCTCCAGAGAAGAAAACCAGCACAGGTGATGATGGGCTGCAGAAGTTTTCCTGAGAATAAGTTAAACACAGCATATCCCCCCAACGAAAGACACCCCCAGATCTCCCGAGGGTCTGGACAGGTAAGCGGTTTTTTGCTCTCCTTCACTCCAGGAGAAAAGTTTCACCCGCTGCTTTTTTTCTAAGGCTGGGAGGGAAGACAAGACCGAGAGAGGGGAAGGACCTATTTCCAGGGTCACACGCCTGTGCTAGCTCACCTAGTCAATAAAACAATCCCCGGACATCAGGAGGATTGAAAGCGTTTTTTTGGATGAGAAAACTGGGCACCAGAGAGGCGCAGCGAACTTCTCCAGGCCACACAGCTACTGTGAGACGACCCACACCTCGGGATTCTCAAAGCGTAGTCATCTCACCACCTTTCCACCTCCAAAGCTATTATTCCCTGAGTATTTCCCTTCAAATTGACCCGCTTCTTAAAATCCTAAATCTATTTAAAAAGAAATTGTTTATCATAACTGCAAATGAAAAGCCAGCATCCATGACCATAAGTAGAAGCTAACTCAATAAAAACTAAATCATATTATTAATTTCTGACTAGAGACTGTTGTCTCTGGGGCTGTGTACTGGGGTTTGCTCTCCTTCTCTGTCCAAGAAGGGAGAGTCCCAGGTATCAAGGAGGTGTTAAAGACCAATTAGCACCCAATTAAGACTTTTTCCTTCAAAAAGAAGTGAAAGGAAGAACTCTCTCGCCATGAGAGTTAGGGGAGTTCAAATTTTACATGTAGCTTAAAACCATGTCGTGGTTACCAACCAGCCTGGTGTCCATCTCCAAGACAGACAAGGGTCCTGATACCCTAGAATTCTAGAATTACGGGCAGGGATCTCCTTGGGGGTTCATACTATTCGTGTTTACTGCTGTTATCAGTGCAGCCCAAACACAGAGAAGAGATGGTTTCACTCATAAAAAGATCCACCCATCTACTCATTCATCCATTTTTCCAACCACCCACCCACCCATCCGACCACCCACGCACCCATCCATCCAATCACCCACCCATCCACCTACCTACCCGCCTCCCCACTCAGCCACCTGTTCATCCACTCAGTAAATATACATCTTGCAATTACTGTATACTAGGAACTGTTCAAGGATATGGAGACACAATCGTGACCAAGACAAATCTCATTCTTACCCAACAGGGGCTTCTCAGCTAGTGAGGACATTTTCCACCCCCTGAGCAACATCATGAGACAGATCAGAGAATTTCACTACACTGTTTAGTGGCAAGGGTCATCCTGGTGGACCCATGTGGCCTTTGCCAACCAACCTGCTTCTCCCCACCTTCAGGAGACAGCAGCACCCGGGTGTTGCCCCTGCCTGGGGGCTGTACCGCATGTTACAGACCTTCGGAGCCTTTGCTACATCCGTAACCTCCTCCTTCTACGCACCCAGCAGACCACATTCCCAGCACCCCTTCGGCTGGGGCAGTGGAATTTCGCCAGTGGAATGTGGGTGGAAGTGATGACTCCGTCACTTCCAGTCCTGGCCAAGCTCTTTCCACGTCAAAGATGGAGGAGCCACAAGACAGAGGTGGCTGGTTCCTGAGTCACCGGGTGGAGAAAAGCTGCTTGCTAAGCCGGGACACCTGTTTGCACCTTACATGCGCAACAGCCGTCTGTCGCGTTGGGTCCCTGAGGTTTGCCGAGCGGAGGGTGTTACCTTAACCAGTCTGCACCTTTCCCACCTTCCGGGGCTCGGGTTTAATTGGCCCCACCTCCAACTACAGGGCAGGCTTAGATGATTTCAGCCAATCACGGAAGCCTCGTCCTATGGCCTCCTGATTGGGTCAGCCGTGGCTACGTGGCTACGTGGCCGCAGGACACCGCTGGAGAGGTTTGAAGGGTTTCCCGGGCTCACCGGGTGCTCTTTAGGGAACAGTGAGGCTGCTGGTTCAGTGCACAAAGCCAGAGGATGGGGCTTCTAATATTTACTCCTGGGAAAGAAAAAAAGAACTTGATTTGTTATTATTATCATTATCATTAATTGATGGGTTATTATTTAATGCTCTGGCCTTTTTCCTGGACAGCCCAAATTCAGAAACGTGTTTCTGCGGCTTCTGACGATGCCCTGACCTCCATCTCCAACTAGATTTGGCCACAGAGCCGGTGCCCCTGGGACACCTCCTCTCCGATGTCCACCAGGTACAACCTACCCAATCCCCAGCGCATCACTTCAGTCACCCACACCAGCTCCTCTTCCTGATCCTTCCCGTTCACTCCTCTATAGCATTCCATGGCTCCCCAGTGCAGTCAAGAAAAAGTCCAAATTGTTTGTCAAAATGCCTCCTAGCCCAGGGACTCCACTCTTCCTTGCCCCGCCTCTCCTTCGTATTCATCTAACACATCTTTAAATGCCATCCCTCCAGAAAGCGTCCCCTGACCCCCTTCCCAGTGCTGGGAGAGGAGGAGCCTCTCAGTTGCCTCAGCTGCCTGGGTATGTGTCCTTGAATTCCAGGAGACAAGGACTGGGTCTGTCCCGTTCACCACTGTCCCCAGTTGCCAACACAGCACCTGGCACCCAGCAGAAGCTTCATAAATCTTCTGGAATGAATGAAGGCGATTGGAAATAGAGAACACCCCCGTGCCTAGCAGATGCTGTGAGTGCCCCATCCACAAGCCTCAGCACCCACATCGAGGTCCCTGCTGACAGCATCCTTCTGCTGTCACTTGTCACTCACTAGCTGAGGCTTCCTCGGGCTGGGTGCAGGGGAGGCAGGAAGGGTCAGGGAGCTTCAGCCTCAGGAGACAGCCCTGGGCCAGTGAGGGACAGGTGCTGGGGGTTAAATACCCCCTCAGGAGCCGCAGCTCATGTGCACACTTCACTGTCTCCCCGGGGTTCCCAGGGGGACGGAGCCCCGGTTGCCCTCCGTGATCACTTGCTCATGATCATGAACGTTGGCTCCTCCCTTCCTTCGCCCACTTCCCGCTGCCCCTCCTGGGGTCACCTCCCACGTGTTCTCTTTGCCCCCAAATCCTCCCCTCAGGGCCCTCTTGCAGGCGACCCAAACTCAGAGCTTCTGGGAAAATCTCTCAGCCCCGACCCAACTGCCAGCACTTCCGGGGAGAACTTTGACACGCTTTGGGGGGGGGAAAAAAACCCAACAACAAAAACCACTGCTTCTTGCTCCCTGTCAGTCGTGGACCTTGCTGTCTGCACACACAGACGGCGACATTTGCAGTGTGTATTAATTGTGGGTCCCTCCCCCACCAGCTGAGAACAAGACGCTCTCCTGCAATGTGTGCGCATGTGTGTGCACGTGTGCGTGCATGTGTGTGTGTGTGTGTCTGTGTGTGTGCTTAATGACTCTCTCATTTTGAGTTGGGGCCAGATAGCTTTTTGAAGAAAGTCTGCCCAGAGCCTGGAACACATAGAAAATTCTCCCAGCTTAATAGCGCTCCCACCCGCCTGCCCATCTATCACAGACGCACCGCAGGATGAAAAACAAGCATATTGATTGGATCTATTTCTCATCGACAGCCTAAGATACCGTTTGAAATCTGCCATTAGTTGGAAGAAGTTGGGAGTGGCTGCGTCTCATTTCTCAAGGGCGTGGGGTCTGCGGGAGAAGAGAAAGAATCATGGCAATGTGCAGCCAGCAAGTATTGGGCACCTACTGGGTGCATCCCCAGCAGTGACCAAGACAGAGACAGACGGGTCACCTGTGACCCATGACCAGGGCCATGATGGAGGTTGCTCAGGCAGCTCTGAGAATGAAGAGGGGTTTCCTGATCCAGCCGGGGAGATCAGAGAGGACTTCCTAGAGTCAGAAAAAAACTGAGAGCTGAAGGCAGAGGAAAAACTAGATGTCAGATCAAAATACAAAATTGGGAAGAGGGCTCTGGGGAGGGGAAACAGCATGTGCAAAGGCCCAGGGGCAAGTGAGGGGGATTTGATGTGACTGGAGAGTAACGAGAGATGAGGCTTGTAACCTTGGCAGCACCTTGAGGGCCATGGGAGGGTGTTTCGACTTTCCTGTAAACAATGGGAAGCCACAGACACAGTTGGAAGGGGGGAGGGAGTGACGTTTGTTAAAAATCATGTGGGCATAGAATCATCGTCTGGACGTAGCAATTCTGCTCTTAGGTGTATCCCCAGAAGAACTGAAAGCAACGACTCAAATAAATATTTGTAACCCATGTTCCCAGCGGCACAATTCACAAGAGCCAGGACGGGGAAACAACCCAGGTGTCCACTGACGGCTGAATGGATAAGCAAAATAGGGTCCCTCCAGACGGTGCGGTATTATTCAGCCTAAAAAAAGAGCGGAGTACCGGTACATGGTATGACTTGGAGGAACCTTGAAAACATTATGCTCGAGTGAAATAAGCCTTTTTTTTTCCCCCCACAAAAGGACAAAAATTGTGTGATTTCACACAGTAGAGTTACCGCTTAATGGGTACAGAGTGTCTGTTTGGGGTGATGAAAATTTTTTGGAAATAGTGGGGATGGTTATACAACATTGTAAATGTACTTAATGCCACGGAATTGTACCCTTAAAAATGGTGAAGATGGTAAGTTTTATGTTATGTATATTTTACCACATTTTTTAAAAAGAGCTACAATTAAAAAAGAAGAAGAAACGGGTTGGGGGGGAAAAACCATTTTGGCTGCGGCAGAAGATCCGGGATGGAGCAGTGAGTACAAGCGAGACCAGAGTGGAGACAGGGGAGAGGGTGAGAAGTGGGCGTCTGGGGGTGTGTTCTGGAAGCCGGGCTGACAGGAGGCCGGGGGGAGGGGGGGGGAGTCGTGGGCGGTGCCAGTAACAGCTTCCTTTTGGCCCCATGGTTGTGGGGTTCACTGTACCCATTCTCCGGAGGCCCCGGGCACCCACCTTATCTGCAAGTCTGGAGGCTTCTTCCCTCCAAAGCCCACCCTTTATGGTCCAGCCCGGGGAGCCCCCACGCAAGGAACCCCAAACGGGGACTAATGCCCCTTTCTCCGTGCACAGATCAGAGATGCGGGTAGAACCGATCTCAGCAGCAAGCCATCCCTCCACCCACTTTCCCTTACAAGGTGCAGATGTAATACCGGCTTTTAAATTCAATTAAGTCAGATTCAGTTCTGCTCCTAGAATACATTACCCAGCTGGAGACAGCAGGGGGAAAAAAAGACAGGAAAAAAAACACACACAAAGCACAACACAGACCTATTTAGAGATTTCCCTCTAAATGGATTTTAATTCTCTCGATTTATCAGAGGCCAGAGGAGCCGCTGACAGCCTGCGTTTGTCGTCTGGGAACCCAGTTTCAGCCACAAGGGGGGGCGAGGAGAAGCTGAATTGAGGTTTTGACATCACATCCGGTGGGGCAGTGGGGAGGGGGTGAGTCTGGGGTCACCCAGACGTGGGTTCCAATCCCAGCTTTGCCACTCACTGGTTATATGACCTTGAGCCAAGCAGCCCAGGCGCTCTGTGCCTCAGTGTATGCATCTGTGAAATGGGTACAGTGGTTGTGTCGGTCTGAGAAGACTGGTGAATAATGGATTATCTGAGAGGATTCAGGTCAGGCCCTTAGCAGGATGCCTGGCACATTCTGAAAGTTCAGGAAATGCCAGGATGATGATGATGATGATGATGACGAAGGTCATCATTAGTAGACGTTACCCTCCGACTAGAGGTGCAAACTGTGTTAGGTTACTGCAGGGGAGACAAAAAAGAAGTGTCAGGCTTGGGGCACCTGGGTGGCTCCGTGGGTTAAAGCCTCTGCCTTCCGCTCAGGTCATGATCCCAGGGTCCTGGGATCGAGCCCCGCATCGGGCTCCCTGCTCACCAGGGAGCCTGCTTCCTCCTCTCTCTCTGCCTGCCTCTCTGCCTACTTGGGATCTCTGTCAGATAAATAAATAAAATCTTAAAAAAAAAAAAGTTTAAAAAACAAAAAAAAAGTGTCAGGCTTGAGCCCTGGGTAGGGTGGGGGAGGAAAGGGAAGGATGGCCTGGCCTGCGGGGAGTGAGGGGGGTGGACGGACCCAAGCAAAGGAGTGGAAGGGGGCCCAATCTGGAATGTACTGGGGACCGGACACTGACCAGGTATTGAGGCTAGACAGGTCAGGGAGAATCCTGGATACAGACAGGATCAGAGGGCATGAGATTCCTCATAGAAGCCCCGCCTTGCCTCTATCAAAAGTTATCCAGCCTGCGTCCTAGCGCACCGGGGAGAGCGCTGACAAATCCATGACACCGGGTCACCCTTGCGAGACAGTAGTACAACCTGCCCTCTGTCCTGGGAAGCTCACCTCTGGCCCTGAGCCTCACAGGCAGGAAGAAAACTCCTCCTGCCACTCCCCCAGGATTGCCCACCTGCGTGGGGCACGGGCCAGGGCCTTGGATCCACAGCCTGGAGACCAGCACCCCCGGCTCCCCCCTTCAGTTTCCCCTTTCACAGATGGGGAAAGAGAAACTCGGGGAGTGGGGGGGGACAAGGGGCCGCCCTCAGGCCTGCAAACAGAGACCTGTCCCCAGGAGGCCTGGGTCCTAAGGCAGCTGGGTCTAGGTGCACTCACTGACTCAGGCTAGGCATGGCTAAAAAGGCGGGAAAAGGACTCTCGTCTTATTGGCAAAAACGGACAAAGCAGGCAAACAAAAGGATGAGAGGTCAAGAGACAGACGCAGCGAGACAGGCGACGAAGGAAAGGGAAGGGATGCAAACAAATTGGGAGGGAGACAGAAAGCCCGAGGAAACTGTGAAGTAGAGAAAGGGGCAGACCTGAGAGAGAAAACAGGGCGCCGGCGGAGAGCCTGTGCGAGGGGGAGGGCGGCCGGGAAGCCAGGAGCCGTCACACGCCAACATGTCCTTAATTGTAATTACACGGGAACACTTAGTTTGTAGAGGCAGCAGAAATGAAAACGCGCCTTGCCCATTAATCTAATGGCTGTTAGTCAATCATTCTTCAAAGGGGGCTCTGCTGTGGCTGTGGGGGTGGGGTGGGGGGGGGGAGCCTGCGGGAGCAGGTGGGAGGGGAGGGTTTTAAACTAAGATGCCCTCAGGGAGAGCCCGAGGGGCAGCTCTGGGGAGAGCAGTTGGCACGTTGGTGTTGGCTGGTGAGCTCCGGAGCCTTGCAGACAGCCACCAGCCCAGAGGCCGGCCCTGGCCAGTGGGAAGTCCGATGTGCCCGGGCTGGGAAGGGTGAGGATACAATGTAGCCAGGGGAGAGCTGATTCTTTAACTCTCCCCAGGGGGTGGGGGAAGGCTTCCTGGAGCAGATGCCAACTGCTGAGACGAGGCAGGCAGGGGAAGAAGGAAGGGAGAAGGGCTTTCCAAGCAGAGGGAACAGCTTGTGCAAAGGTTGGGAAGGAAATATGCAGACAGTGCTGAGTGCGGCACAAGCCAGACCACGCGGGACCTTCAAAGGCACACTGAGAAGACCTCGTTGTTCTGAGGGTGATGGGGTCCAGCTCAGATATCTCTAAAAAAAAAAAAAAAAAAAAAAAAGGAAAGAAAGATATCCCTGCTGATGGAGACCAATGTGGGGCTCAGTCATAAGATCTTTGACTTGCTCAAAAAGAGGGAGCTTCCCAGTCCCAAAGGTATGTAAGGTGGGACTGAGAACCCCCCTGAGGGACCTGGTGGGGATTTTAGGGTCAGGTGAAGACAGGAATTGCAGAGTTAGGGTTCTCAGCCAGGAAGGTGGGAGGACCCTGGAGATCGGGGAGCAGTGTGTTACTCATCTCGCTTGGGGGGCGCACCTGGACCCACAGAGAAGGGGGGGTGAATGAGTCAAAGATGCCTGGGCGGGAGGCTTGAGTCAGTGCCCAGTGTACACCCCACCCCCCCCAGCTGGGGGTGACTCATTCATTCATTTGGTCCTGAGTGTGGAGCCCTAGGGGAAGTGGGGAGGAGACGGCCACCCAATTATCCAACAGCTACTCAGGGCTCCTTCTCATTGAGCAGCTACTATGGGCCCAGTCATGTGCAGGAACCAAAATTCGGCCTCCCTGCAACCCAACATTTGTGGAATGAAACCTCTTGACTCCAAAATATACCTTTATCTCATCCACTTGTCACCGCCTCGTGGCTCCAGCCCTGGTCGGCTCCATCATCACTCACGGGGACCAGCACAGTCTCCTCCACCCTGCTACCCTGGTTCCCGACCTAGCACTAGCCACCCCCCCCCCGCCCCCTCCCGCCCTCACAGTCAGTCCTCCCCGAAGCAGCCACCAGAGGGCGCCAGTGAACACCTGGGTCAGGTCCCGCCCTCTTCTGCCCACAGAACCCCAGAGCTCTCACTTCTGGTAAGTAAAAGCCCAAGTCCTACCCCCACCCCCGCCACCTCCGTCCCAACCAAGGCCCTGGGTGACCTGCGTCAGTCTCCTCCCTGCCCTCCCCTTCTCTCTCTCTACCCTTGGATCACCCTGCTCCGGCCATACAGGCCTCTCTGCTGTTCTGGCAACAAGCCAGGCTCTGTCCTGCCTCAGGGCCTTTGCACATGCTGGTCCCTCTGCCTGGAATGCTAATCCTCCAGATCTTCTCATAGCTTCTTTTTATTCAGCCTGAGCATCGCCTCTTCGGTGAGCCCTGCTTGATCATTGGGCTCGAGTAGCCTCCCACTCTCTCCTTCCATCTTCTTCCTTGCTTTCATTATCCTCAGAGCGCTACAGTCCTCCGAAGCGGATCCTTACCTGTTTACCTTTGTTTTCCTCACTGAAGGTCTAGAGACCTGAGCTGAGGCCTGCCTTGGTCTCCCCGTGTCCACAGTACTCTACACAGTAAGTAGTCAATATGTGCTTGTCGACTGACTGAACCAATCTTTACAGCACCTCCCTGTAAAAGGGGGACTTTTATCAACCCCATTTCACACAGTGGGGACCTGAGGCTCTGAGATCGAGGCAGGGGACCCGCCGCCTGCGGGTGCTCCGAGGCTGTCTGTGGCTGGAGGGTGCCCCCGGAACTCTGTGGGACCAATGAATGGTGGTGTCCAGGACAGATATGCAAACTGAGGTTCTGTTTGACCCAGGGGCGGGGGTGCCGTCCACGTTGCCATGCAGACAATGTGTGTGTTGTGTACGGGGGAGGGGGCTCCTAACCTGGGGGGGGGGTTCTAATTTAGTGGAAAGGATCCTCCCCTTCCCCTTCCTGCTTTCTCCCTAAAATCGGCCTCAGGAAGACCGGGGAGGGGTGACCCCGAGGAAAGGGCAACGCGCTTTTCATAAAGACACACTCACAGCCCGGCAGATACTGCAAATTCCTCACCCACGCGCTCCCGCCCATCTCCTCCCCTCTCCTCTCCTCGGCCCCCAGGTCCCTCCCAGAAAGCCCCAGCAACCTCCGGCAGGTCCCCAAGAGCTGAGCCCGGCGCCCGCCCCCCGGGAGCCCGCAGCCAATGGCCGTGCCGCCTGATGAGGTAATGCGCCCCAACCGCGTTCCCATTGGCCGGCCTGGAGGCGGTCTTTCCTCGGCCCCTGGAAGGCGCTGCCTGTGTGCGGCGCGGGAAGGGGTCCCCTGCAGCCTTTGGCACCGCCCCGAGGTGGCAGCTAGGCACCTGCGCCCTCTCCCGACCGTGGGACCCCTACCTGCCCTTGCCCTTCTCAAGGCTCATGCTAGACCTCGAGACCCCTGCGCTCCCCCTCAGGCCCACAGGGGCGCCCCAGCAATCCGGTCTGGGCAGGAAGGTTGGAAGGATGGAAGGTTCCCACCCCACCGCACCCCGCAGCAATCAAAAGACCCCAGAGTTTTGATTGACCTTTCTGGATAATTGCACATTCATTGAGGGTCCACGGTCTACGAGCCCGGGGCCCGCGGGGACGAAATCGCACCCAGGCCCGGGTTCTCCAGGGCTCACCGGGGGTGGAGAGGGTTCGGCAGCGGCCGCGGTGTGCTGGCAGCGGGGCCGCGCCGTCTGCGGGTCTGAGGCTGCCAAGGGGTTGGCGGGGACGGTGGAGACGGAGGAGGGGAGGCAGGAGGGGCTTTTCCCTTAATGATCACGTTCCCTTGGTTATTTACTGGGAGCTCCGGACGCGCGGGGGGCTGTGCCTTTTTATTCGCTGCTATATTCATTCAACAAACGTTGGACACCTCTCCCCCCAACACACACACACACACACACACACCCCACTCGTTCTTTTATACACGTATTTCTTCCTCCTTTATCCCCTTTCCTCCCGAGCCATTATATTGGGCTTTTTTTTATTTATTTTTTTTTAATTTGAGGCATTCTCGAGATTAGATAAGGTCTCATCTGCCTTTTCCCCTTGCCTCCTTGAGGCTTAGCGTCCACACCGCAGATGCACACAACTGACGTGTACAGCTTTACCTGACCACCCAAGATCCCCGGGGGGGGGGGGGGGTGCAGGGCCCTGGAGGGGGGAGTGGGGAGTGGAACTGAGCGGTACACATGCAAGGTGGGATCCTGTCTTGATCTGGAATTCTGATATTTTGTTCACCCCGGAATTTTTTTTTTTGCGTCAATTTCGATTTTTAAAAAATATTGCCTTTAAATATTACTTACCTTGATTGCTGAGTTTTTTTGGTGCTTCCTTGAAGTTTGGCACCGAGAACCGTGCCTCCCTCCAGCTTACCTTAGTTGGGACTCTGTATAGAACATGGCACCATCCAGAAGGCTTGGGATGGGGATGGGGGTTCCCAGGGAAAAGTCCCCCCCCCCTCCGGGTAACTCTCAGACTCCGTCATCACAGGTTACCTTGCCTATTTTAAAAATGAATGTAAATAGAGTCACACAGGATATGGTCTTGGGAAGCCAGCTTCTTTTGCTCCGGGTTTGTGACATGTCCGAGTCGCCCGTTCCCCGTCGTTGCCGTCCTGCCGTGCACGGACGGCCGGGGGCTCCTCTAGCTAGCCCTCGGCTCATGGGCGTTTGGGTTGTTTCTTGTGTTTGGCTCTTCCACATCAAGCTGCTAGGAACATTGTCACACTCGTCTTCGCCTGGACATATGCTTTCGTTTCTCTTGGGCAAACACTCAGGAGGAGGATGGCTGGGTCATATGGTAGGTGTGTGTGTTTAACTTTTTCAGAAACTGCCAAACCGTCTTTGCGAGTGGCTGTACCATTTTGCCTTTCCCGCCCCTGGCAGCGGAGGCGAGCACCTGCAAGCCGGGCTTCGGGGCATCCCTATTTCTGAGCCTTGACTGAGGTGTAACCCATGCGGTTTTCCTTTGTCCCATTTATTGTGACTCTTCCCGTCGTATTGGGGCTGTGTTTGACCCGGAGGGGGGATTGGGCAGCCCAGGCCCTGTCGGGAGTACGACACAGTATATCTGTTGAGTGACTCTTGTCAGTGTCTTAAAATCTAGGATATTCGGAATTCCAAAACATAGCTGGTCCCAAGGGCTTCAGAGAAGCTCTATTAGTATTTAGTCTTAAATAATATATATTTGAGCTCCCTGCATGTCACCCACTCTCTGACACCACAGTGACCAAAGCAGCCCCCGCCCAGAGGACTCAGGCTGGGGCATCAGGGAGGCTTCCTGGAGGAGGTGATACCTGAGAAAAGATCTGAAGGTTAAGAAAGTGGGGAAGGGAAGGAAGAGCTTCTGCCAAGGCCCTGAGATGCTTCAAGGGCTTGAAATCTGTCCTTTGGGGATGCAGAGTGTCCTGGGAAAGGCGAGAATGCCGAGTTCCATGATTGCTTTCCTGCCTTCCAGGCAAAGCTCCCTGAACCCTCTTCGGACCCCAGGGAGCGGGGGCTTGAGCCTCTCCAGCCCGTGGACATCGGCAGGCACATCGCTGTTCTCCCGTGGGGTCTCCTTGGGGCTCCGCTTGACAGCTGTCAGGACCTCATTATGTTCTAACAGATGTGGACAGTGTTTACCCCCATGCTTGATGCCAGGGAGACACCCCGCCAAGGGGAGGCTGTGGGGCGGCAGCTGGGGGGCCTCACTCTATCCAAGCATGTTCCCCTGGCTTTGACAATGGGCCTGTCTGAGGCTGAAGACTTCTCTTTTTTGAAAAAGACTTCACTCTGGAAATCCAGCAACTTTGTGGATCAACTTTCCATTTCTTCCGCTTCCTGGACCAAAGACCTGTATCTCCTTTCTTTCCCTTCCTTTTACCCTCCCCCTATATAGATCACCAACCCTGTTGCCTCTGCCTGCAGAATCAATCCCAAATCTACCCACTTCTCCCCCCTCATCAATCTCCACCTGGTCCCGCCTCAGGACCTTTGCACTGACTGTCCCTTCTCCTTGAGTGTTCTTCCCCCCAGCTCTAATAACTTCGTTTATTTCCTTCCCTTTAAAAAAATGTATGCCAAGGATGGAAGCATTGAGAAAGCAGTGACAGTGTTTATCTCGGTCACCATTGGGTCCCCAGATCCTAGCACTGTGCCTGGCACACAGCAGGAACTCAGTAATAATTCCTTCCACAATGGAGGGCATTAATTCATGGCAACTCAGGAAACAGCCTGGTTGTATCCCCAAGTCCTGGATGGGAGTGTGTAGCCATGGACGCAGATAGAGATATTAGGGGGAAAAGGCTCCAAATTTTGGTTGCCTCCCTCTGCCTTTAATTATTTTGTCGACAAGGCTCACAATTCAGCAAGTCAAGGTGGCATTTGAGAGGGACGGTTCCCTTTAGCGTAGCTGACAGCTAATTTGTGGGAAGTTTAATTACAGGCGGCGTTAATTAACTGACAGAATGCTGGGCGAGGAAGGCAGCCATCTGTTCCTAAAAACGTCCTCCCCTCCTGGGCCCGGCTGGGAGGCTGGGAGGGGTGGGCAAAGAAGAGGGCTGGGCATGGAGAAAAGGTGGGGCCGGAGGAAGAGGAAGGAAGGAGGACCCAGGGATGAATCAGAGCCTCTCACCCCTCTTCCAGATGCCATCGGGGTGAGAACTTGGCACTCAGCCTCCTTGCAGCCTCCACCATTTTTGCAGTGGCCTCCAGTAGCCGCTGAGAGTGACAATAAGTTCCTTGGAACCTGCTCCTTATTGGTTGTATCATGAGGAACAGAGCGTGTGGAGTAGAGGAGGTGAAGAGCACAGTGTCCTCAGCTCACATTGGAGTGGATTGGCACCCACCAAACGAGGTGGGGAGGAGGAGCTGGGACAGAGCTGGGGTGCTGGGTGCCCTGAGAAACCTGGCCCGGGAGGAGGGGATCGCTCTGCCTCTCATTCCACCATTCACTCCTTCAGTTCAACCGCTCTCCGGGATGATGATACAGAAGTGATGCCAACAGCCTCCAAAGTGGGCTTCCAGAGTCCAGCACCCAGCTTTGTCCCTTCTAAGCTGTTCGCCTTGGGGCAAGCCACTTAAAACTCTCTGGGCCTCAATTTCCTTATCTGAAAAATGGGACTGTTCGTAATGGGACCTACTTCCATTTGTCTTCTAGAATAGCCAGGGCCACGCACTCTTGGAATGGTGAAGAGAGCTTTGTTACAAACTCGAGGTGTCATTACTTGTTATAACCAAAAATGCGCATGCGTGTTGAGGCAGGAGTTATGTCCAACTAGGTTAAGAGCCTTTGTGCCTTTTAGGACTCTGGCTCCTTGAACGTGCTGTTCCCTCCCCCTTGAACACCCTTCCACGTCTTGCCAAATTGCTTCTGTTCTGTCCTTCATGTCTTGAGGTAGATGCCCCCATTCGAGAAGCCTTCCCCGACCCTGCAGGCTGGGGCCCTCACAGCACCTGTACCTCCCCTCAACTCATCACGGTCCCTCCCCCACACCAGACTGGGCGCCCTACGCAGGTGGGGCCTGCGTCCATCTCCCCCACGGCTGTGTCCAGGCTCCCCAGTGCAGACCTAGGTGAGAAGGGGGCCTACGCATATTGTTGAAGGGACAGCTGGGGCTGTGACCCACGCTGGGGAGGTAGAGGCCAGCAGAAGGCAGAATTCAAAGTGAGAGCCAGTTAAAAATGGTGCAGGAGCGAGCGGCCAGGTGTGTGGCCCCGGGCAAACTACACTTCCTTTCCCAGACTCAGTTTCTTCTTCGGAAAATGGGGATATTGGACAGGAGCCTGGCTCGAGATGTAAGGGGTTTGTGCGGAAGGAAAGTGGCCCGGAGCCTGGCACAGCGTGTGTGCTCAGGAGTCGTGCGGGGAGCTGCTGCCGCCCCTGACTCCACCCCACCCCCCACCCCTGAGCCTCAGTTTCCCCATCCGGCCAACTCCCCCTTAGACAACACAGATGGATGCTGTCTGGACGGGTGGGAGGAGGCCTCTGCTGGTGCTTACGTGGGGCAGCAGCCAAGCAGGGCCGAGGAGGCTGGCACCGGCCGGCCTCGCTAAGCTGGCTGTCCTTGGCAGCGCCCAGGCTCCCTGAAGGCGGCTGGAGAAGCGCCCAGGCCCAGGCGTTGGGGGACTGAGGAGGCTGGGATGAAACTGAGGCCCCTTCTTGGAGGGGGCAGGTTCTGACTGGGGGGGCCAGGACTTTATGTACACTTAAGAAGCACCCACTGGACGCCAGACCAGACCTTCGCCTGTGCTGTTTTAGGTGCCAGGGTCACTCTTCCTTTTCACAGGGCTGATTCCCGTTCTTTCTGCTCTCGTCAAGAAAACACCACCTCCAGAAAGCCTCCCACCTTCTCTGGGTTAGGTCAAGGCACCTCCCTTTCGGCTAACATAGTGCCAGGGCTTCCCCCTCACAGCTCTGATCGCCCAGTATTCTAGTTGGGCTGTGGGCAGGTCACTCAGTCAATTTACAAATACCGACAGAGCACTTAGTGTCAGGCACTGTGCTTACCATAGTCCATGTTTAGGGAGCCCTGCGGAGCCCATTGCTACTGCTGTGCCCATTGTACAGATGGGAAAACTGAGGCTCAGGAAGGGTTCCTGGTGGAAGCCGGGAGTCCTGGAGCACAGCAAGGCCTCGGTGAGAGCTGGTTTCTATCCCCAGGGACGGTGAGCTCACTCCCTCCCCTAGCAGCCTGGTCGTGAGAGAAGTCATCTGTCCCATGACCTGGGATGTGCCTTACTTCTCTGTTCTGCCTGTGATCTTGAGGGAGACTCAAGCTGGAGGGGAGAGGATTCCTTTCCTTTCTTTTCCTTTCTCTCCTTTAACAAACATGTGAGCCATGTTCCACAGTGTGTCCAAGTGGGAGGCAGTGCTGGCCAGCCTTACTCTCTCTTCTCCCCTCTTCCCTAGGAATAGAAACCTCTGGTTTTCAGCTGGACTGTTGGCCACTCAGAATAAAGACTCCATTTCCCAGTGTCCCTTTAGGCAAGTGTGACCACATGACTTGGTTCTGGTCAATGGGGTGTGAGCAGAACTGGTTTATGGGATTTCTGGGAGTGACCTTAAAGGCAAGTGGGGAGCCCTTCCTCACTCCTCCTCATTGACTGGGATGCAGATGTGATAGCTGGAGCTCAAGCAGCTGCATCGTCCCATGAGGAGGTGACCTACTTGCTAAGGATATGGAACAGTGATGTAGGATTCCAGGCCCTGGATACTGTAGAGCCTCCATACCATCCCTGCAGTGACTATTCATATTCATGAGCCTCCATGGGCTTAATCTGCTCTGGTTGGGTCTCGGATCCCATCACCAACCCCAGTCTTGACTGCTACATCTATCCCTCCCTGTCCATCTCTCCGTTCTCACCCCCTTTCATGCCTGCTGGACAGAGAGGCCGATCCTTGCCTTGCCAGTGCCATGGGCCATTCCCAGTGATTAAAACGGGGTGCCCCGGAGAGTGTAGCCTCTGTTGGTGGCATTACACAGAGCTGGGAGCAAGGGCCCTCAGAAGCTGAGTATGAGGTCCTCTGCACGGAGCTGCAGCCCCTCAGGGATCATATTCGAGGACCTCAGCCCACCCCCCCACACACATGCACACACATGCACACACATGCACACACACACACACCAGAGCCATGACCAAGGGCCTATCCTTCGCCATCATCAATCCAAGAAGGGAGACCCTTTTGCTTAAACCACCTTGAAGTTTCCCAGCTTTGTCTTGGTCATGAAGTCAGCAAAACACAAGTGAAAAACACTTCCATGTGCGTAACACAGGAAATCTCTGACTACACACACATACTCACTAGCAGACCTCCCAAGACCAGACTGCTGGGTCCAAATCCCACCCTCACTCACCTGCTGTGTGACCCCAAGCGAGTGACTTGGCCTCTCTGGGCCACAGTTGCCTCATCTGGAAAACAGGGACCTAGAAGTGGTGCTGAGAAGGATTTTGTCTGAGCTACTTAAAACCCCTCCAGTGGTTTTACTCAGCACCTCCGAAGAGAAATCACATTCCTTCCCCAAATTTACAAGGTCCTGTACCAACTGCCCCCATCCCCTTCCTGCCCTCACCCCCTCCCTATCCTGCCTCCCTCCCTCCCTCCGCTCCAGCCACAAGGGCTTCCTTGGTGCTGCTCCTCAAACACACCACGCCTGGTTCTGCCCAGGACCTTTGCATGTGCCGTTCCCTCGGCCTGGACTATGCTTCCTGCACACTCGCCTCCTTTTCGCCATTCCGGTGTCAGCAGTGTCAGAGCCAGTGTTCCCTCCCGGGCCTTCCTCATCGTGCCTGCCACCTGCCCAAGCAAGTGACCCTCATTCAATGCCCAGAAAACCCTTGAAATGGCCCGACCCTTCTGACGAAGCACCTTATTTACTCGCCGTAAAATTAAGCCACATCTGAGCTGGTCTTGAATCCCGCTACAAACTCACAGGAGGCACAGGGGACTGAAGAACGTGTTAAATGGCACCAGAGGGACAAGCTCGGCAATGCCCAGGTGGGAGATGTCGCCACAGAGTAAGCGACCCAGTGGCTTCAACGATTGCAACGATCGCGAGGCAAAAGTAAGAGAGCGAGAGACGGGAGGCTGTCGATGAAGACTTAGGAGACCACCACCGACTCTAGACCTGACCTAGGTCCTGACCCAGACAACCTAAAAAAACGCCCCTCACAAGGGTTCGCATTTCCGCGTGTCCGCTGGATGGATATCAGATGCTATCAGGGAATCGTCATTTTTAACACAATACAGACGTTTGTGGGTTGTTTTTTTTTTAAAGAGTCTTATCTTAGGGGTGCCTGGGTGGCTCAATCAATTAAGCATTTGACTCTTGATCTCATCTCAGGTCTTGGATCTTGGGTCGTGTCTTGAGTATAAGCCCCATGTTAAAAAAAAAAAAAAAAAAAAGTCTTGGCACTGCTAACCCCAGGACCAGGTCATCGTAGGCTGTCTTGCGTGCTGGTGGGGGGCGGGGAGTTTGAGCAACACCCAGGTCCCCACCCCCTTGACACCAGGAACCTCCCCTCCCCCACCAGGCATGACAACCACAGATGTCCCCAGATATCCCCCAGGGTCCCCTGGGGACAGAACCCCCAACCCAGGTGAGGACTGCTGCTTTAGAAACACCAGATGTTTACAGATGAAAACCATCTGGCATTTGCATCCGAATGACAAGGGACAGAGGAGAGTGAAGGATGTTATGAGTTGAGAGTGGCCCTGGAGAGAGTTGCCTGTCGAATCTGAGTAATGGGTGCATGTGGGGGGGTCATTATCCTATTCTCTCTACTTGGGTGTGTGTGACTTTTATCACTATAAAAAGCGGCAGTGATGGGGAAATTCAGATCAAAGCTAGAGATGAATTCACGGTCACGGACGTACCCACGTCGCTTTCTCGGTGGGGACCGGGGAGCATGCTGTGCCTGTGCAGGAGGGGAGCATTATGGGAAGCTGGGCGACGGGCACACAGGAACTTTCTGGAGTTAGTACCTTTGCCACTTTTCTTTACATCTAAGATCAGTCCAAAGTAAAAATTTTATTTAAAAAAAAAATAAAGTTGAAATGCAAAAGGAGCAAGCCAAGCTGGGATCCCACAAGCCCAGGATTGGAAAGGAGGTGCGGGGCATCCCAGGGCCACCAGTGGTGCGACAGATGACATAGCGGCCCTGGAGACCCGGGAGGCCCTGGGTCTCCTTGCTCACCCGCAGATGCTGGGAGTTGCCACATGGGTGGCCCTGGGCGGCCAGAAGCCCGCAGCCCCACAGCAGTCAGGGCGAGACTCCGCTTTCAAACCCACTTTATTCTCTCTAGACTAGAAACACTCGGCATTTCCACCCTCCCTGCCCCGATCGTCGCCAGACCCCCGGGGAGGGGGAGCCACAGTGCCTCACAGCGGTTCTGGGGGCCTCTGGGAGGGCACGGTGGCCTCGGCCACCCCCACGGACGTGGCACTGGAGTGGCCCTGGGAGCCGGCCTGGGCCAGCAGCTCCAGCCTCCGCGAGCGCAGCCGGGCCTGGATGGCCCAGATGGGGGGTCGGTGACCCGGGAGCGAGGGGTCCTCGACGCCCAGGCTGTCCACGGTGGAGTCGGAGCCGTCTTCCGTGCCGGCCACCGACTGCTTGCACACGGGGCAGGAGCGCCGGGCGGCCTGGGAGAACCAGGGGTCAATGCACTTGCAGTGGTAAGTGTGCGAGCAGGGCAGGATCTTGAGCTGGTCGCCCTCCTCGTACTCGTCCAGGCAGATGGCACACAGATCGTTCCGCCGCGTGAAGGTGCGCACCTGGGCCTTCTGGCCGGCCCGCGGCTTGACCTCCGGCCCACGGCTCCACCGGGCCCAGAGCCAGCCCCACAGCAGGCGGAGGGCCAGGAAGACGGAGGCGAGCAGGGCCAGGGCGCGGCCCAGCACCCAGGAGACGGCCAGCACCGGGTGGCAGTCCAGGTCGGGGCACGGCGGGTAGTCGGGCAGCAGGAGGACGTGCGCCCCCTTGTCGCAGCGCACGATGACCCGCAGGTCCTGCGAGGCGGCCTCCCCGACGAACACCGAGGGGATGGCGATCTGACGCCGCAGGTCCTCGTAGACGTGGGCCATGCGCACCAGCTCGTCCGAGCGCACGTTGTGCACGATGGCCGCCTCGAAGCCCGCCCGCTGGGCGTGCAGCACCTTGAGGTCAAAGGTGCAGTCGTAGCGGCGGATCAGCACGATGGCGCCCAGCGAGCCGTTGCCCGGCCGCGGGCCCTCGATGGGGTGGCAGGCGTTGGCCGGCTTGGCCTCCATCAGGTAGCCCCGCACGCCCTCAGGGGCCAGGGGCACCCCGAACAGGGCCGGCAGGTCGGCGAAGTCCACGGTGCTGGCGTTGCCGTCCAGCACGGCCCGCACCAGCGCCTCCGAGGGCACCAGCAGCGCCAGCAGGATCAGCCAGGCCCGGGCTGGCTCCGGCTGCCCCATGGCCACGCCCCCTCCTCCTCCTCCTCCTCCTCCTCCTCCTCCTCCTCTTCCCCCGGATGCCGATGCGGCGCGGAGCTAGGTCCCGCTGGGGACAGCAGACCCGAGGCCTCCGGGCATCTCCAGGGCCTCCCGGGGGGCCCGTGGCCGAGATGGGAAGTGAGGTGAGCTCGAATCGGGGGCTCAGGGACAGGCAAGTGGGACAGCTGGGACCAGGGCGTCCCTAGGCAGAAACTGCTCCCGGGGCAGCCCCACCTGCATCCTGTCTCTGAAGGCGGGTCTCGGGAGCTGCCAACCTACCCGGGCAGTCTTGCCAGCAGATGACACTGAGAGCAGGAACCCCCTGGGGTTCTAGATGCCTCTGGCCTCTGTGACATCGTCCTGTTCCATCCTGTCCCCAGGGGTCCACAGTTGCCTAGGGCTGTGGCCAAGACAGAATTCCTGGGTCGCTGACACCGGGGTGGGGGGTTGGGGGGCTCAGCATCCTTGGAGAAAACTTGTGGAACGCTCAGAGCAGTCCATTCCTGGACCTCATAAGGCTCAGAGTGCCCCAAAGTAGGCTGATGGCCCCTGGTGGCACCGATCTAGAACCTATATTGCTACTGGAGAGCCTTATCTCCCCAAGACTCTCAGAGACCCTCCAAGGGAGATGTCAATGTTACCCCCTTTTGAGATATCCAGGAGGACCCAGAGTTGTTCAGGGCACACTTCCCCTAGGCGGTCGGTTCTTAAAGCCCAAATGCCAAACCTCCTCCCTCTCTCCCCCTCTAGTCACTCTGCTCCAGCCGCACAGGCCTCCTTGCCATCTTATAACACATCAGGCCACACCAGACGTGGTCCTGTCCCAGGGCTTTTGCACAGGCTGTGGTCTCTGCCTGAAATGCCCTTTCTCCCGGGGCCAGCTTTTCCTCAGGACTTCGGTCTGAGCTCATATGTCCTCGAAGTGGAACTAGATTTGATCTGGGGGGAGAGAAGCGCCCGGTCAGGGTGGAGCCGGCAGGAGTGGGTGGTCCCTATCCTCTGTCCTCACTGCCTGGTAGGCCTCCGGTCCTGCACCAGCTTTCTTCTCCCACCTCAGTGCCTCCTCTCCAGCCTGTCCCCAGCTGTCCTCCCATCTTGGGTATCAGCCTCCCCACTTCTCATCCCCCAAACCTCCCACCCTGAGTCTGCCCTCCCGCTGGGCTAGGCAGCCTGCTCACATCTTGATTGCCAAGGACTGCCACTCCCAAGCTGTGTGACACCAGGTAAATCACTCGACGTCTCTGGGCTCCAGACCCCGGACCTGTAAAATGGACACAATGACGAGGAACCGGTCTTATGAGATGGGTGGGGTGAGAAGTGGATGAGACAACACAGGATTGGCGCTCAGCGGGGAGTCTGACCTTTTCCCTCTCCCGGACCAGACCCCACCTCCTCTTTGAAATCTTTCTCGTCAGGGATTTTCCTAAAATCCCCGTCCTCTGTCCTCTGCATGGCCCTCCAGATGCAGCCCACACTCTCCTGTGTGGCCTGCAAGCCCCCCACACCCCCATGATGGCCAAGACCCTGCTGGTCTCTGAAGGACGAGGCTTTTCAATGCTGCAAACGCATCACGAGTCCTTGACCTCCAGACCTTTCAAATGCGGCCTCCAATGCCAGGAACAGCATTCTGTCTCCTCAGTGGCACTTGGCCAGGCTGACCACCTGCTCCTGCTCCCCGGGTGTTCTGGGCGACCCGATGCCTCCCAGGGCAGCCCTCAGCCCGCAGCGGAGAAGAGACAGAGACCCACGGGGAGAAGGCCGGGGGGTACCAGGGGCAGGCGTCGGCGGGATGCCTTCAGGAGCGGGGAGCACCCGGGGTCGGGGGCAGGACATGGGGCAGATTCTCCCTCTGAGCCTCCAGGAGGAACCAACCCTGCCCACACCTTGATTTTGGACTCCTGGCCTCCAGAGGTGGGAGAGGATACATTTCTGCTGTTTCATGATCCCCCTCCAATCCCGCCCCGCAGCAGAGGGACGTTGTCACAGCGGCTTGTAAACAAGGATCGGTCCCTGGAATCCTCGTCCCAGGTGTGCGACCAGGTGAGCCACCAGGGTGAGGTGACTAAGGATGAACTTGGTGCAGGATGGCAGAGAGCAGCATGCTGGGAAAGTGAACCGAGAGCGAGAGGGTCCTGAGGAGGGGGTGGGGAGAGGGAGGGCGAGGAAGAAGGAGGGGGAGGGGGAGAGAGAGGGAGCCAGGGGGAGAGGGGAGGGGAGGAGGGAAGCGGGTGGGAGGACAGGTGAGCTGAGTGCCTGGAAAGAGGGTCTGACCGAGGACAGGAGGGGGCGGGCAAGGCCGCAGAGGACGACGGGAGCCACGGGAAAGTGGAGAAGCAGGACGGTCACGTTGTTTTTCCCATTTCCACTCTCCATTTCTGCACCATCGCCTCTCGCGGTGGGACCGCATTCACTTATTACTCCTGAACTAAAAAGCAATTAGTGTTTCTGAAAGAGGCCTCTGGTTCCTGTGGCTGGAGGGCAGGGACTGGAGAGGAAGAGGGAGGCCGGGAAGCCATGGGGGTGACGGAGACTCACGGAAGGGACCGAGAGGGGACCGAGAGAGACTCGGAGGGGACAGCAGCCCTGAATGAGTGAGTGAAGGAGAGAGAAGGTGCTTGGGGCAGAGCGGTGGCCCCTGCTGATGCTGTCCCTCTGGGGTTTACCCCCAGAAGTCGCTGGTGTTGGTGCCTTTCCAAGCAACTGCAAGTTTTCCTAAGGGACCATCCTTGGTCCCGCTGGAATTGTAAAACATGGGCGTCTTTGTATTTTACGAGTCTCATCGCTTGGTGGCAAGTGATTTGGGGTTTTTCTTTTATGACTCTCACAGAATTTTGAACGACGGACAACAGGAGGGTCGATATTTAGGGAGTGTTTGGTGGCCGAAGGAGGGACGGAGGGCGGTAGGGGATAAGTGGAGAAGGAGGTTCTCCAAAGATGGCAGTTGACGACGGGGTGTCTTGGTTTCCTCGGGCTACTGTAACAAAGTACCACAAACTGAGTGGCTGAGAAGGTCAGAAATTTCTTTTTTCAAAGTTCTGGAGACCAGAAGTCCAAGATCAAAGTGTTGGCGGTCTGGCCCTCCTTCTGAGGGCTCCTCGGGCTACTGGAAGCTTCTTGGCCCACGTGCAGGTAACCTGGGTGGGCCAGCCGACGGACGCCCTGGGAGCGGCCCAGGACCCACGACCGGTGGGACAGTCTACCTCGCTCCTCCAATGAAATGACATGGGAGCATGTCCTCACCACCTCCCAGAGGACCCCAGTGGGACTGAGCTCCTGCTGCCCCCATGACAACGTGCTTGACAGGGCTGCCTTTCCTGACTCTGACCACCCCCCCACTCCCCTCCCAGCGTTTTCTGAACTCACTGCCAAAATAACTAATCTCGATGCAAATTCTTGTCTCAGGGTCAGCTTCTGGAGGAGCCAAAACTAAGTTGCTGCCTGAGGATAGAGGCAATGTATAAGAAAGCAGGACCCAGGTCCTAAAAACATCATCTGAGCACCTGGATCTAGCTGAGCCTGAAAGCCACACATCTGTAAACTGTTAGATGAAGTAACATGTTCCTTTTTTGCTTAAGAGAGGGTTTCTGTGCCCACACAACTAACCTCATAGGGGAGGGGTGAAGCTTCTAGAACCTCAAAGGAGAAGGAACACTGGGCGTGATTGTAAGCCTGATTTCCTTTTTCTGCTTCACCCACATTCCCCCACCCCACCCAGTGTATGTGTGGCAGGGGGGAGCCTCCTTCAGTGGTGCTGGGGGTGTGGGGTACACTGAAGATGCCTGGCTCTTCAGGTTGTTGGACATATAACACATGTCAGATGGGGTGTCCTGTGGCCATAACTTCCCGGAGCTCAAAGACACGTCTCCATCCCTCCTTCCCCTCATGCATCTCAGGCTGAAGTCAGTGCTAAACTCGCCCGTATTTGGGTGGATATGCAGCCACTCATACCCCCCCGGATCCGGCTGCAATCCAGGGGACCCTGCGGCCCCCCTGGAGGTGGGGCTGGGGCAGGGGCTGGGATGGGGAGGAGACGGAGGTACCTAAGGGGTCAGTGAGAAGGTGCCAGTGAATGGTCCACCAGCAGCCCCACCTGGGCCCCTCTGTCTCTGTGTCTCTCCTCTGTGTGCATCTCTATGCCTGTTTCTTTCTGCATCTCTGTCTCTCTCCCTCCTTCTCTATCGTTCTGCTTCTGGGTGAGCATCTCCTTTTGTCTTTGCCCTTATCCCTGTTCCCTGACCCTGTCTCTGTCTGTCCCTGTCTCTCTGTGTATGTCTCTCTGCGTCCGTGTCACTGCATCCCTGCCTCCTTTTGTGTTTCTCTTGGACTTACCCTCTCTTGCCTGTCATGTTTCTTTCCGTGGCTTCCGTGTCTGTCCCTTAGGCCTGTGTCTATCTGTGTTGGCCTCTGTTTCCCTCTCTCTCTCTCTCTCTCTACCCGCCCCCCTCAGCCCTACACCTGGTCCACAGTAAACACATAGCAGATTTTGTCGGCTTCAAGACCCAAGATGCCCCTCTGGGCACCCGGACAAGCCTGACATGGTGAGGGACGAACTGGGCTCAAAGCCCAACACGGCCCTCGCTGAGGGAGCCCGTCCTTCCCCATCGGTAACATGAGGGTCAGCAGAGGCTTTCTGAACGCGATGATCACCCGGGGACCTCCCGCTGCCCTTTGACCTTGGGACAGTGCCTTTCCCCATTTCTCCCAGGAGGCAGCCAGCAGCATCCAGAGAGGGGACAACCCCTCCCGAGTGCCACAGCTAAGAAGGGGCTGAGCCCCTTTCTCCATCCTGGATTCCCCAGGTCTCCTGTCCCAATGGCCCGGCAGCAGCTGCAAAAGAACAGGTCCGAGGCCAGACTCCTTCATTTGTCTTCCTACCTTTCCTGCCCCGAGGTCCCGGCTCTCGGGCGGCGTAGCTGAGCTCGTGCAGACGAGACAGAAGACGGCTCCGGGGACAGGGAGCTGTCCGCACGGGACAGTGTGCCAGGTGCTGGACGGACCACCGTGAACCCAGACGAAACCCCTGACCTTACAGACATTCTGGTCTAGCTGAGAAAAGAGAAGACAGCCAGACAGCGAATTAGCTAAATGAATAAACGGCATCAGACAAAATAATTTCAGGGTGTGAAGTGCAGGAAAGGAACTTGAGCAGGGACGGCATTGGGTGGGATGCACATTAGAACGGAGGCCCGGAGGGAGGGAAGGACTTTGCTTCTAGAACATTCTTGGGTTGCCACCAAATCACATTCCCCCAAATCGACCTGGGGTTTGCTGGCTGGCGTCATTTCATTTGGTTTTTTTGTCCAACAACTATGTGCTGGGTACGCACTGTGTGCGAGGCCCTGGGCTAGACACAGGGGACACAGAAGTGACCAAGACATACCCAGTCCCTGCCCTCCCAGGGCTCTGTCCAGTGGAGGAGGAAAGCACCCAAACAAAGGAGCAAGCATTTCAAACAGTGATAGGTGCCACGAGGAGACAAGATTGAGTATCTGAGAGGCAAGACGAATCCAAGAAGGCACGGTAGACTCTGTGGGCGACAGTGTGAGGACAGGCAGGGTATTGGCACGGTGCCAAGCAGGGCTCCTGAGATACTTAGTAATTCAAAAAGTAAAACTAACTTTTCAGGGGGGAACACGGTGGTCGCTGTGGAATCAAGGTTAACATCGCCAGTGATGAGACGATCAGCTTTATATGACTCCTCATCTCCTGCCCTGGGGATGCACCGTCACCCCCCGTGTCACTCCCATGTCACCCCCTGTGACACCCCTGCGTCACCCCCCACGGGACCCCCACGGGACCCCCACGGGACCTGGGCAGAGATGAACAATCCAGGCTCATAGTGAGCCGATAACCAGACAGATCCAAACTGAGGAACGTCCCACGAAATCCCCAGCCAGCGCTCTTCCTAAACGTCAAGGTCATGGACAATGAGGAGAGACTGAGGAACCGCCGTCCCAGAGAACAGGGCACCAGGAAGGTGTGGCAGCAAGGCCCAAGAGCAGCTCTGGGTGGAATCCTGGGTCAGGAAGAGGACAGTCCGTGGGAAAACGGGTGAAACCCGAGCAAGGTCTGTAGGTTTGCTGGCACTGTTGAACCCACACTGATTTCCTGGTTTGGATCATCATGCCGGGTTATGTAAAACGTCATCATCAAGGAGAGTTGTATACAGGATCTCTGGACGTTTGGCCATGGGGATGGGTACAGCTCTTCTGGAAATCTGAAATTATTTCCAAACAAAACATTTAAAATACCCAAACAGCCTTAAGGAAAAGAAGAAGTAGAGGGAGAAGGAGGAAGGAAAAACAACCACTTGGGGTTAACCACGGAATCTGGGGGCCTAGGGAGGAAGCAGGGGCAAGCAACCGGGCTGGAGGTAGCAGAGGCTCGGACTAGTGCAGTAGCCGGCAGGCGTGGAGCAAAGCCCTTTGCAAGTATCATCACCAGGGAGTCCTGACCATTTTTGAACGTAAGGCGGGGAAGAGGAGGTGAATCTGCTGAGAGCCCCAGGTGGAGGGAGGACAGGCTGGGTCCCGGGAGAAGAAGCCACCAGTTCAGGCACAAACACTGAGTTCTGTCCAGACCCTGCGGGGCCTTGAGGGGTCAGGGAGACATCCAGGGGAACACCCCATTGCCAAGTGAACAATCATGGCAGCAGCCTTGGCCGGCCCAGGAATGGGGGCCCGCAGGGCTCTCTGGCCGCGGGCCCAGCCGGCAACCATTGGGCCGTGATGTAACTTGTCAGACAGACACAGAGCTGCGTCCCCAGGCGCCCAGGCGCGGCTTGCCTAAATGCTAACAAGTTTTGCCTCCAAATGGTGGCGGGGTGTGTGTGTGTGTATGTGTGTATTTAATTCTGGAATGAATTTAATTCTAATTCCGCCGACTTTGGGGATGGGAAACAGCTGTCTTAATGAGTTAAACAGTGGGTTTAAAATAGCGAGCATCTGTTCGCCGTCTGAGCCAGCACCCGCCGAGGCCACTCCGAGGTTCTGAGCTCATGGTTCGGGGGCCCTGGTGGCGGCTCTGGGGGACGGTGGGGAGCATGGCCCTGGATGTGGGTTCAGATCCAACCTGGCCACCCGGCAGGTCACCCGCAACCAGCACCCCCCACCCCCGGGATTTCTGCTTCTCTCTCCGCACAAAGGGGGCTGTTTGCCCATCGCACCGAGCAGCACCCTGTGCTGGGACCGCAGCTGTCAGGCGGGTCCCACAGGGGCGACAGACTGTGAGCACAGACCTCCCCCACCGGGATTCGCACGCTTCCTGGCTATTTGGCCTGAATCACTCTGTGCCTCAGTGTCCTTGTCTGTAAAGGGAGATGAGGGTAGTACCTCGTGCAAGGAGTTGGAGAAAAGTTTAGATGCGTTACCGCTCATTAAATGAATGCCTACAGCAGTGCCTGGTAAACAGTAAGCACTATGTAAATGCGTAATTGGGGTTTTTTAAAAAGTAAATATATATATAAGAGAATTTCAAAGAGCAAAGAGGGCTAATGAGAGGAGATAACAGGGTGATGGATGCCATGGAGGGGCACTGGGTGGGGCGGCCATGGGTGGGGAAGTCAGGGAGGTGAACCTTCCAGGCGGGGGGAGCGGCAGGTGCAAAGGTCCTGAGGCAGGACTGTCCACAAAGAGCGAAGAGGCCAGTGTGGCGGGAACAGAAGGAGTAGGGCCAGAATTCAGATCAGTCTTCAGTTGCTTTAAAGGGGTTTAAGCTTTATCCCAAAGCACTAAGAAGCCACTGCAGGGTTGGGTGGGCGGGGAGTGAGATCTGCTTGGCAGCCACACTTAGGGCTCTCATCTGGGCTTCTGTGCACATTTATTGAGCCTCTACTAGATATCGGGGCCTCAGGACATTACCATGCAGAATTAGACGTGCTCACTGCCACGTTGAGAGGAAGGGAGACGCTGGAGATGCCCACACGCTTCCATCCCAGCTCAACATAGTGCAGCTCACGGGTGACGCTCTGGGCACAGACGGCCCTGGGGCTGAGCCCCAGCTCTGCCACTCCCCACCGTATGATCTGTCCTCAGTTTCCCCTTCTTGTCACCGAGTCGTCTCGTGGACGGAACAAGATCCACGCCTAGACCTTCCCATGCGCTGGCATCGTGTTTCAAAATCTTACCCCTGATCTCTCAAAAAGTGAACCACAGGGGTGCCTGGGTGGCTCCGTGGGTTAAAGCCTCTGCCTTCGGCTCAGGTCATGATCCCAGGGTCCTGGGATCGAGCCCCGCATCGGGCTCCCTGCTCTGCCAGGAGCCTGCTTCCCCCACTCTCTCTGCCTGCCTCTCTGCCTACTTGTGATCTCCCTCTCTCTCTCTCTCTGTCAAATAAATAAATAAAATCTTAAAAAAAAAAAAAAGTGAACCACTCACCGACCGAATGACACAGCCATTCCACCCCTTGGGATTTATGCAGGAGAAACCAGAGCCCCCGTGCACCCAAAAACTGTAGCCTCGTGTTCAGAGCAGCAGGATCCCTACCAGCCCAAACTGGAGGCCACCCAAGTCCATCAGCAGGTGGCTGAATAAATAAGCAGGGGTTCCGGCAGGCCACGGACCATTCCTTAGCCATAGAAAGACACACGACAACACGGGCGAACCTCAAAATCGCTATGCTGGACCCAAGAAGCCAGATGCAAAAGATGCACATTTTAGGACAGCTGGAAAATGCAAGCAGATGGGTGGTTGCCTGGGAAGGGGAGGAGGTGGGGCTGGGGAGGGGGCGGAGAGCAGGGAGGAGCTACGGGGGCAACCAAGGGAACTTTGGGGGTGATAGAGGAGTCCACTGTCCTGATGGACTGACAGGTGCGGGTGGGGTCGGGGAGAGAGAACGCGTCCAATCGCACACCTCCAATATTTGCAATTTACCGCATACAAACCGTACCTCCATAAAGCCGTAAAAACAAAATGAAATAACCACAGAGCATTCACTTAGCCCGGCGCCCAGGGCGCAGGGGGGTTCTGGCTGGGTTGGGGACATCGCAGCCATCATTGGGAATGGACACATGGTGGGGGGCGACAGGGCATCTCGGAAGGAGCTGGCCCAGGGCCACCAGCTTGTCCCCAGTCCTCCTCTGCATACCAGCCCCCCAACCCCCCACCGCCTTGGGAAAGAGCCTGGGCCTCGCCAGCCTGCACTTTACCCCGGGCCGCGGAAAGTAATTTCTTAACGCACTGCTCTCTGCCAACAAGACACAAGATTAATTACAGCCACAAACACACTGGGCACCACCTAAATATTTCATAGATCTGTGTGTGTGCTCACACACACGCACACACACGCAGCCGGTGGGCTGACTCTTGGTGTTTTGTTTTGTTTTATCCTGCTTTTCTTTAAGGGAGGCTGCAGGGGACAAATCGGGGGCTCCCCCCACCACTGCCCTTTTCTCTCCTGTGTGTCTTTCAGTCCTGCCCCTGCCACAGGGGTTTTGAGGGGATGGGGAGCCTTCGGCTCAGGGTTCAGTGAAGGGATCTTTTCCCCTGGCTGTCTCCTTGCGAGACAGCAACGGTGCTGGGAGGATGGAAGAGGGGGCATGGGGGGTCTTGGTCATGACCTTACTCTTGGGGAAAACTAGAGGCCCCTGTGTCATTAGGGAAAGTGGCCAAGAGCCCAATCCCCCTTCCCAAAGGACCAGGCAACATGCATTTCTTGGTTGACAGAAGGTCAAGGTCACTGGGGCTCAGAGAGTGGCAAGTCAGGGTGCAGACAGGATCAGAGACCCAGCAGGAGCACAGCTCCTCAATCCTTGGCTGTGTGACCTCGGGTGAGTGTCTTCCCCTCTCTGGGTCTCGGCCTCGATATCTGCAAAATGGGAATAATGGCGGTTCCCTACATCACAGGGCTGCTGTGAGGCCTGAATGAGATCTGAAACCCTTCTAAAGTTCTCAGTGTGCGTCCAAAAACCCACCCCAAAGCTCAGTCAGCGTCGCTATTACTGTTTGTTGAGCTCCGGGCCCTATCCTGGGAGCTGGGGAAGGAACAGCAAAGGAGACGGTCTCTGCTTCCATGCCCAGCCCCATGCTTAGACTTTATTTCTTCTTCTTTCATCCGTGCACTTTACATACGGAGGTTCACAGGAACTCAGTGCAGAATGTGGACAAAGGAACTCGAAGATGCCTCAGTGTTCCCAATGGCCCTTCTTTTTGCTGATAGGGAAAGTGAGGCCCAGTGAGGGGCAGGGAGAGCTCCCAGGCCTCCACCTCCGAGCTCAGCCCTCCAGCCTCAAGAGGGCTCCACATTCTCCCAGTCATGGCCCCGCCTGTCTTCAGCACTGCAGCTGCGGGAGCTGCCCGCCTGCAATTTACTAAATGTGACAGTGTCTTGGCCCCAATGGCACAGCCTGAGCCAGTGGCATCTGCAGGCCTGTCACCTCCCACTCCGGGTCTGAGTGATGGACCGAGGGAGCGAGAGTTGGGCATTTACTGTATGCCAGAGCCCAGCTGGCCGGGAGCTTCTAAAGCAGACTTAGGGGACAGCTAGGGACTCTCACTGACCCCAAGGATGGACAGATTAGGACCCCACCAGACAGATTGGGAAACTGAGGCTCCGGAACAGAAAGTTAGTCATCCTGGGTCACACGGGAACTCATCTGCGTCCCCCCAAATGCTGGCCCTGGCCTGGGCCCTGGGCCTGCCCTCTTAGGGTTCATGTCCAGTGGGGAGGATGGGCAGTGAGCAATAAACATTATACATAATCGTGTGGCATGTTGGTGATAAATACTACAGGGAAGAGGGAGGCAGGAAGAGGGGTACGGGATGCCAGAGATGGAGGAAAGTGAGCGTTATAAATGGGGGAGGAGGCCTCACTGACATCGGAGCAGACACCCGAGGGAGGTCAAGAGAGGAGTCATGTGGATATCTGGAGGAAGGGCATTGTTGGCAAAGGGTCCGCCTATGCAAAGGTCCTGGGGTAGGACTAGGCATGATGTGTTCCAAAAACAGCCTGGAGGCTGGTGTGGCTGGAACAGAGTGAGCAAGGAGGGGAGAGGGGGGAGGGGAGGGCAGCGAGGGGATGGGGCAGGTGGTGCGGGACCTTGGGGACCACAGGGAGGATTTGTGTTTTTCCCTAAGGGAGATGGGAGCCTGGGAGGGCTATGGGCAGAGGACAGAGCCTGACTCTGGTGCTCACAGGTGCCCTCTGGTGGCCATTTCAGGGAGGACAGACCATGGGGTGTCAGGGCGGGGGCTCCCATGGGCAACAGAGCCACATTAGTCACTGAAAGTGGATTTAGCACAGGTGGTCTGGGGAGAAATCTAAAGAGGTGAGCTTTGAGTTCTAGTTGAGGGAGAAGCTGCCGTGGGAAAGGGGTAAGAAAGGGCACTCCGGGCAGCGGCCACAGCCAGGGCAAAGGCCCTGAGGCAGGAACAAGCTTGGACCATGTAAGGAGGGGGATGGAGATGGAGTGAGGTGGGGGGGGGTGGAGGCAGAGACGGAGAGACCAGCTGGGCCCCCAGGAGCTGGAGGAGGTGGGAAGGACCCTCCCCTAGAGCCTTCGGAGGGAGCACAGCCCTGCTCCCACCCGGATCTCAGACTCGTGGCCTCCAGGACAGAGAGAATAAATCTCTGTTGTCTTAAGCCCCCCCCAGTCTGCTGCTACTTCGTCTTGGCAGCGCCAGGGAAAAGGAAATTTGCATTAAGGATTAAGGATTTCCAGACGAAGAAATGCTTTTCGTGGAGCCCATTGAGCCCAATATGATCTCCTAGGTCCTCACAAGAGGGGGGCAGAGGGTGGGGGTCCTGGAGATGGGCGGCCCCCGCGCTGCTGGCGGTGAGGACGGAGTGGGGGAGGGGGTCTCAGGCCAGGAAAAGGTCAGATCCGGGTCTCCCTGGTGGCGGGGTGGGGAATGGGGGGGCGGGGAGCTGGCTCTGGCCACACCTGGGTTTTTAGCCTCCCGAATCCATCGCTGACTTCCAGCCTCCAGGAGTGTAAGACGATACCTAAGGTTGAGGTCCGTTGTTACAGCAGCCGCGCGGAGCTCGGACAGATGCTTTTCATGGTTTCTACTTAAAAGGAGCGGAATCTGTGCCGATCTGGGCACAGGGCAGCTGCTCACACCCAGTCAGGCTCTCGGTCCGCTGGGCACCCGCTGAAGGACCCCCGGGCCCACTGCCTTTCCTCTCTCCCTTCACCCTAGCAGATCTGCCTGCCCCCCACCCTCACCCCGGGCCCCTTGCGTGTTCTTCAGATCACAAGGACCACCCAGGTCCTCCGTCACCTTCAAGCCATACAGACCCGCGGGAAGCAGAGGCCGCACGCTGTCAACCCCGGGGGCCACATCCAGCCCCAGCCCCGGGTCTCCTCCGATCAGCGTTTCTCTTTGGGTTTTAACACTCAGTGGGGCGCCCGGGTGGCTCAGTGGGTTAAGCCTCTGCCTTTGGCTCAGGTCATGATCTCAGGGTCCTGGGATCGAGCCCCGCATCGGGCTCCCTGCTCAGCGGGGAGTGTGCTACCCCCCCCCCTCTCTCTCTGCCTCCCTCTCTGCCTAATAAATAAATAAAATCTTAGAAAAAAAAAAACAAACCTGTTGGCAACATCGGATCTGGAAGCTTCCTGCCAATGAGAATTGGGGTTTTCTTTGAAGAATGGGAGAATCTGGCCACGCGGGGCCCACGTTTTCTTGTGGCGACAGTTGGCTGGCACTGAGGGGTACCGTCTCCTTTAATGGAAGCAGCGACCTTCATCCCCCAGGGGAGCCCACTCAGCCCGCTGAAAGTCATCACCACCACACACTGACCCCAGGAGCATTCCTCTGGTTTAAAAATATGAGTATTAGGGGGTGCCTGGGTGGCTCAGTCCGTTAAGCAGCTGCCTTCAGCTCAGGTCATGATTCCAGGGTCCTGGGATCGAGTCCCACATGGGGCTCCTTGCTCAACGGGGAGCCTCCTTCTCCCTCTCCCTCTGCCTACCACTCCCCCTGCTTGTGCTCTCTCCCTCTCCCTCTCTCTCTCTCGGACAAATAAATAAAATCTAAGAAATATTAATACTAGTTTGGTGGCTCTTCAATAAGTTAAACAAAAACTACGCTATGACCCCACAGCTCCACTCCTGGGTGTCTACCCAGAGGAACTGAAACTAGGTCTTCAAGCAAAAGCTTGCACGTGGATGTTCGTGGCAGCCTCATTTACAGTAGCCAAAAGATGGAAATGACCAACATGGTCATCTGCTGATGAGTGTGTCCAGAAGACACGGTCCATGACACACTGGAATATTATTCAGCCGCCAACAGGAGCAAGGCGTTGACACGCGCTGCCCTGGGGACGTACCCCGAGCCCACGACGCTCAGGGAGGGAACCGGACACAGAAGCCCACACCAGGTGTGAGTCCAGCTGTGTGACACGCCCAGAACAGGCTCCTTTACGGACGGGAAGGGGGCTCATGGGGGCCAGGGATGGGGAGGGGCTGGGAGGTGATGGTTAATGGGTACAGGGTTTGCCTTGAGGTGATGGAATGTTCTAGAACTAGATAGCGGTAGTAGTTGCCCAACATTGTCAAGGTACTAATTGCCACTAATGATACATTTATGTTTGTGTCTTTCATCACAATAAAAAATAATTTTAAGATGTAAAAAAAATTAATATTTGGGGACACTCAGTGTTCTTTGGGGGTGATGAAAATGTTTCAGAACTAGAGGGAAGTAGGGCGACCTCGGGAAGGTACTGGACTGCACTGGCTAATTTCGTGTTATGGTTCATCTCACCTGGATTTTTAAAAAAGTAATCATAAAATAAAACAAAAAAAAAATCCTGCTGTAACAACCCATTTGCCTTGGGTGACCCCCACTGACAGTCTGGTACCAATGCTTCCAGAACTTTCTCCTCCTAGGTCATTGTTCTGCAGCTTCCTCTTGCCCCAGCCACGTACCCCAGACGTCAGCCCACATCGGCACACGTAGCCAACCCCATCCTTCATCACGCATCACGCCTGCGTAGGCTTCCCTCATACCAGTCGCAGGGGCCGCCCCCCTCCCGGTGGTGGGCTTCTGGTCGTCCCAAGTTATTTGTACCCCAGCGCCGAAGCAGAGCTGATTGGACATGTCTCTCTGTCGCTGTGGAAGGGGAGGCAGAGGCCAAGTTTGGTTTATTTTGAGTCTCACGGGGTGCTGCTGACACCTCCCACTGTCCCCCACATATGTGAGAGCACTGGATCCATGCCTCCCTCCTCTCCTCCCCTATTCAAAATCCTCCCAGGGCTCCCTAGTACCCCTGGAACAAAACTCAAAATCCTCCCTACAGCCCAAAAGGCCCCACGCAATCTGCCCCATTTCGCCTCCTCCCTCTCTCCCTGGCTCACTCTGCTCCAGCCACGCGGGCCCCCTCGCTGTTTTACCTTCATGCTGGGCATGGTGCTGCCCCAGGGCATTTGCACAAGCCGGCCTCTGCCTGGATTTCTCTTCCTGCCCGCCCCCCTCTCCAAGCAAATGCTTCCTCTTGCAAATCACAGCTCCAATGCCATTTTCTCATTCCAAACGTATGGAGGGGAGAAAGACAGGTGAGGGTGTCTGAGAGGGAATATGAGACTGTCCAAGGGGAGAAGCCAGGCAGAGACGGGAGAGGAGGGGGTGGGGAGCTGGGCCAGGGCCGGGCTATAGGGAGAGTGGGAGCGGGAGGATGAAAAGGCTGCTGGGGCTGGGTGGGGACAGCTGGCCCCTGTCCTGTGGAGCGCCCCATCCCCTACCAACGTGCTAGCTCTCACACATCAACACTCACCAGAGATGCGGGAAATATTTTCTCTCCGGCTGACGCTTTTGGCAAAATACAATTGCTCCAGCTTTTTTCTGTGCAAAAAACATGTCCATCAAAACCGTCCCCGCAGTGCCTGCAGGAAACGGAGGCCGCTGGATTTGGTCCGGGGATTGCAAGAAGGGCTCTGGGGAGAGGGAGAGGCAGCTGCCTTGTCTCTGTCTGCAGTTGGGGGGCGACATAAAAGCTGTAAGAATAATAGTAAAAGAGTGGCGGCTCGCTGAGCACTCGGTCAGGGCCAGATGTTCCCCTATCTGCCTTCTCCATGCGCCTGAACAACTGCACAGTGGTGATGATCCCCGTTTTTCAGATGAGGACACTGAGCCCAGAGAGGGGAAGACACATCCCCAAGGTCACACAGCAGAACCAATATTTGAACCCAGATCCTACTCGACGTCCCTTAGGATGCCCAAAGAGAGCTCCTTCCCAGACGAGAAAAGGGAGGAAAGGCAAGAGAGGCTGAGGGATCAGCATATGTAGGGTTTCAAGCAGCTTTCATTCAATGGCTGTGGCCAGCAGCCCTCAGTTAAATCAGTCTGTGCCTAAGTGGAGCCTATAAGAAAGTGCATCACTGAGAGGGCCCCCAGGCAAAATGGTAATGAGAACAGGGTGTTCTTAGAGTCCCCTAGCTGGCCCGTCATGCTTTCTTCGACTGCCTGCATCATCCCTGTCATAGCCCAGTCCCCCCAAACCCCTAAACCAGGGGTTAAGCATGCCAGCAGCAGCTGTGCAACCTTAAGCAAGTTGCTTAACCTCTCTGTGCCACAGTTTCCCTATGGTTAAAATAGGAAAAAAACCCATCTCTACCTCCCCATGGAAACAGTTAATGTCCCAAAAACACTTGGGACATGGCCTGTCTCACAGGAGGTGCTTGAAATGGGGACTCCAATTAGGTAAGTGATCCCTGATCAAGGATTGGGCCACCCGGGCGCCATCTTCCTTTCTTCCCACCCACCCAACCCAGGGAAAGGTGTGACCTCCAGGAAGGCAATGGGAAGATGGCTCTAGTCCTGGAGTCCCAGCTGCTGCCTGTTCTCATGGCAAGGGACTGACTTTTCTAGAACGTTGCCCCTCCTCCTAGTTTCCATCCGGAGCCGGCACCGCCGCATAAATCCCGCTTTACGGCTGTTATTGACGGGGAGCGGGGAGAGCAGCCCTAGCAAGGCCCAATTAATTTTCCCGTCTGGCATCTGTGCGCCGGGTGATTTTCTGAGCTCCTGGAGGGAGGGGGCAGAGTGAGCTGGGGACAGGCCAGGCTGAGGACAAGGTCGTGGGCAAGCAGGAGCATTCTAGACCCCCATCCTAGGAGCACTGCTCAGGGAGTCCCAGATTCCAAGCCCCAGGCTCTTGTCTGGAGTGTAGAACAGGAGACGGCTCTAAATTCTGAGTATACGTCAGGGTGTGCGATTTCCAATTAGGATAAAAGCGAGAGTTTCACTGCAGGGACATTTGAGCAAAAACATAAAGGAAGTGAAAGACGGAGGAACAGCTTGCCAGCAGCGGGAACAGCCAGTGCAAAGGTCCTGGGGCAGGACCTTGCTGGGATGTGGGAGGGACAACAAGAAAGCCTGTGTGGCTGGAGCAGAGTGAGTGAGGGGGAGAAAGGGAGGAGGGGAGGACTGAGAGGAGACAGGGGCAGGTCATGCATGATCTTCTGGACCCCCCTGGAGGATTTGGCCTTCCCCCCACCATCGGGGAGGTGGGAGGGCTGTGAGTCCGGTAGACGGAGACCTGACTCGGGAGCTCACGGGCGCCCTCTGGCTGCTGTGAGGAGAACACTCGAGAGACCCACAATGAAAACAAAAAACCCTGTTATTAAATTCTCCAGGCTGGGGGCCCCAAGCTATGAGCCCGAGGCCTCCTCTCTCTGGAAAAGGAAAATTTGCACATGTGTGGAGGTGTGAAAGCACTCTCGGTGGACTTTCTGCAATAACGGAGATGGGGTCTCTCTGCTCCTTCGGCTCTGGACCATCGGGCTTCAGATCTACTAACGTGGGTCTTGTGCACCTGAGCTGCATTTCAAATGTATTTTATTTTTTAATTAATTTTTTAAATTGTGATAAAGCACACCAAAAAATCACCATTTTAACCATCTCTAAGTGCCCAGCTCAGAGACATGAAACACACTCTCACTGTCATTCAGCTCCCCCCGCCCCGCCCATCTCCAGAACTTTCCATCTCTCCACATGGAGACTCTGTCCCCATGAAGCATGGACTCCCCACCCCCTGCCCCAGCCCCGGCTCCCACCCTCTCCTCTCTGTCTCTGCGGACGGGACTCCTCTGGGGACCTCCTGGGAGTGGGGTCCTGCGGGATGTGTCCTTCTGGGTCTGGCTCCTCTCGCTGAGCCCAGTGTCCTTGGGGTCCCTCCACATCGTGACAGGTGTCAGAGTCCCTTCCTAAGGCTGGATCGTACTCCCATGTTGGATGGACCACACCACGTTTAACCATTCACCTATTGATGGACACCTGGGCAGTGTCCTCTATTTGGCCGTTGCGAACAATGCTGCTATTGACACATGTATGCAAACATCTGTCTGAGTCCCTGCTTTCATTCAAATTTTATTTAATTTTAATCAATTCAATTTGAATAGCCACATGTAGCTACTGGCTACCACATTGGACAGTGTATCTCTAGAAGGATTGAAAGAGAATTGAGAAAATAAATGTTGTCTTTGTTCCGTGTAATGTGATACCCCGTCCGGGCCAACAATTGACATCTTATAAGCATCCCACATTTATTAGCAACCCACACGATAACCTGTCGCCCAGAGTGGGCACAGCCCAATGGCTCTGGGGACAGTGGAGGAGCCCATGTCCAGATGAGACCCCCTCGGCCCATGGCTTTGGTGATGATGACTCTCGTGTCCTTGGCCACTCCTCTCGGGCTGTTGTTCCCCAACCCTCCCTAAGCCCCAGCACAGCCACACCCTACCCCATGCCAATGGGCCTCATTAGGGTGCCCAGGGAGGTTGAGTGGGGGAATCTGGCACTCCTTGTATGTCACCTGAACTGTAGAAGAGCCCTGAAGGAAGTGGTTAGGGGGAGATGTATCTGCCAGCTATTGCTGCATAACAAACTACCTGAAACATGGCAACTTCAAACGACACATGTATCATCTCAGTTTCAGAGGGTGGTGAATCCAGGCATGACTTAGCTGGATCCCGTGCTGCAGGGTCTCTCACTAGGATGCAGTTTGGTTGCAAGACAACGGACTCGACTAGGGAGGGATCCACTTCGAAGCTCCCTCAGGCTGTTGGGAGGATTCGTCTCCTTATGGCTAAAAGCTGAAGTCCCTGGATTCTTGCTGACTGTCAGCTGGATGTGGTTCTTGGCTTCTGGAAGCCCCCCAGCTCCCTGCATCATGACCTCTTCATGGGCTGTTCCCAACATGACCACTTGCCAGTAAGAGAGAAGAAGGATGGCAGGTCTTCTAGCAAGATAGAGTCTTACATGGGACATCCTATCACCCCGGCTGCAGTCTACTGGTTAGAAGCAGGTCACACGTCCCAGCCACATGCAAGGGGAAAAGGACACACAAAGGTGTGGACACCAGGAGGCAGGAATCGTAAAAGCCATCTTAGGGTCTGTCTGCCACAGGAAGCAAAGGCACAGAATGTTTGCAAAGGCTCTGGGCCCTGAGGGGTTTCAGGGACAGAAGGAAGGAAGAAAAAGAGAAGGCGGGAGGAGCTGAAGGTAAGAGTGATTGGGAACTAGGAGAAAGACATTAAATCCCAACACATTTTTGTTATTCCCTATTTTCCCAGCCTTCTCTGGCCAGAGAAGACACAGACCTGGTGTGACACCTGCTGTGATGGGTGCACAGGATCTCCTGGGGGAGAAGGTCTCATTCACCCCAGGGTGGGTCAGGAAGGGTTCCCTAAAGGAGGAAGCCCCTCCATGGACCCCTAAGAATGGGATGGAGGCAACAGTGAGACGGGGTAGCAGGGTCTGGGTGGAGAAACCAGCAGGGACTGAAGTCCCGGAAGCATTAAGGAGAAAGATGTACATGCCTAGCAGAGTTGAGTCGTTGTGCAAAGGGGCAAAGGCCTAAGTCATCACTTTGCCTCTGAGGGAGGTAACGCCATACCCATTATACAGATGGGGAGACTGAGGCTCAGGGAAGTGAAGTCACTTTCTCCAGGTCACATGGCTGAGAAGAGGAGCAGCCTGGCTTGTGAAATGGATCCCTGACATTCTTCTCCGCTCTCATACCCTGACTCTGACACCGCCTTCATGACCTCAGGATTAACCTCAGCCACAGCAGTCATACCGGTAGTGATACCTGTTGAGCACTTTCTGTGTGCTAAGCATGACTGTCAATGCTATATCTACACCAGGGTCGGCCCAAGGTCAAATACAGCCCTGCACCTGTGTTTTACATTTTTAAATGGCTGGAGGGAAAAAAAAAACCTAAGAATGATATTTTGGGATGCACAAAAATGATATGAAATTCACATTTCTGGGCCCATGAATAAAGTTTTATTGGCACACAGCCATGCCCGTTTGTTTGCTGTATCATTTATGACGGCTTTTGCACAAAAGCAGCGTGGACTCAGGCCTGCAAAGCCTCAAATTTTGACTTCCTGGCCCTTTACAGAAGTTTGATGGCCCCTGCTGTACATGAATTAACTCTTCATAACAGCTCTATAAGTTAGACGCTATTGCTTTCTTTGGTTTATACAGACAGGGAAACTGAGGCATGCACGGTTGGGTGGCTCGGCTAAGGTTTCAGTGGATAAGTGGCGAAGCATGGATTTGAACCCGAGTCTCCCCACCACACCTGGTCACACTCCCTGGCCCTCCCCGCGGCACTTAGGGATTGGAGTGTCTGCTTCCAGCTCTTACTGCCCACAACCTGGGGAGGAAGTGGGTGGTCAGCGAGTGCCCAAGATAAGCTTCCTCTGGGCCATCTGGGAAGACAGCCAATTAAGAGCAAATCAATTAAACAAACTCCTTGCTGCCTGCTGCCCTGTTTTTCTGACCTCAGCCAAGGGGCTCACATGCTGGGCCTGGCTGACTTGGGTTCAAGCAAATGCATTTGTGGGCAGATCCGAAAAGGGGCTGTGGGATCAGGAATCCATCCAAAAAACTCAGACATGGGCCCATAGGAGCCTTGATGTTGGATTGTATAATTTTTTTTAAAGATTCATTTTATTTATTTATTTGACAGAGAGAGAGAGAGACCACAAGTAGGCAGAGAGGCAGGCAGAGAGAGAGGGGGATGCAGACTCTCTGCTGAGCAGAGAGCCCGATGCGGGGCTCGATCCCAGGACCCTGAGATCATGACCTGAGCCGAAGGCAGCAGCTTAATCCACTGAGCCACCCAGGCGCCCCTGGATTGTTTAATTTGACCCCCCCATAGGGAAGGGGGTGCTGCATGAATAAACACCGGGAGAGGGGAACCCGTTCATCTGCACAAGATGAACTGCTTGCTAGGACTGGCAGTACAAGGGGAGCGGTGGGAAAAGAAGGCTATAATTTGCTCATTTTACCTGTCAGTCAAGTAATGAAGTTTGCTGTTTCTTTGTCGCATGCCATTCGAGAGATCTGACACCTGAAAAGGGAATGTTGCAAAGCAGGCCGTTCCTGCTCTGCACAAACTGGGGCTACGGTGAAGGTAGCACAGCTGCAGACATCTCATGAGGCATCTACATGGAGCCTGAGAACAGAACAATGCAGAGAAAGCAGAGCAGAGGGACAGAGAGAAACAAGCTCCTGGATCCAGCCACACCTGAAACTCACATACACCAGGAATTTTCACTTACAACCTGGGTTTTTATTCCTGTGACTTCTGCGTTGGTAACCAATAATGCTCTCACCAAATAGTTCCTGCTCGTCACCTTCTGGGGTATGGAAGATTACCTTATCATCCAACAAATTTCATTCAACCTCTTTCCAAGCTCCACGGGGAAGAATATACTTCCCTGCCCCACAGAGGTCAGGCCCAGCCGTGTGACATGATTTGGCCAAGGCAAGAGGAGCCAAAGTGACAGTGTGACAGTTCAGAACCTGAGCCCTAAGAAGGATTACTTGTTTCTGCAGGCTCTCTTGTGTTCCTTTAGCCAGGAGACAAATATGTCTTGAGGAGTCACCGATCCAAGGAAGATCAGAGACACATGGCCCAGATCTGGACACAGTCCATGGATTAGACCTTAGGCCAGCTGCCCTGAGAATGTGAGATTGAGAAACTGATGTTTGTTGTGGAATGCCAAAGACTCCTGGTGGGTATTTGTCACGCAGCACTAACTGGCTGTTGCATGATTGGTGGGTGTTTGTTACACGGCGCTAGCTGGGTGTTGCATGATTGGTGGGTGTTTGTCATGCAGCGCTAGCTGGCTGTTGCATGAGCCCCTGATGGGATCGCACTCCTGGCTTCTGTGACCAGGTGAACTGGGCGGGGCTGTATGCCTCGTTCGGGCATTCCAGATGGAAAGTGACCTGTGTCACTTCAGAACCTTTTTTACTAGGGGGAGACCCTCTAGAGCTCTCTTCCTGTGCCACAAAGACTAACAATTTTCCAGTGGCGGCTCTGTCAGCCAGGATCCTGGAGTCAGGTGACATGGAACAGGTCCCCAGCCTGATAAAAAAACCACAGCAACTATACGACATGAATGAGAAATAAGCCTTAGGATGTTACAAGCCTCCGAGGTGCGGGGACTGGCCGTTACTGCGGCGAAACCAAGCCTTTCCTGATATAGCGAGGATAGACACTTGTGATAGCTCAGGCAGAAAGAGGTGGTAGAGATTTCACGTCAAAAAGCAGACTTCCCACCCTAAAAGGTGACATTTTCCAAGCCTTTCCTATGGCTTAACATGTTCCTTTTTTTTCCCCCAAGTTTATTTATTGATTTAAGAAATCTCCATAGGGTGGGCGCCTGGGTGGCTCAGCGGGTTAAAGCCTCTGCCTTCGGCTCAGGTCATGATCGCAGGGTCCTGGGATCGAGCCCCACATCAGACTCCCTGGTCCGTGGGAAGCCTGCTTCCCCTTCTCCCACTCCCCCGACTTCTGTTCCCTCTCTAGTTGTGTCTGTCTCTCTGTCAAATAAATAAATACAATCTTAAAAAAAAAAAAAAGAAAAGAAATCTCCACGTGGAATGTGGGCTTGAACTCACGACCCCGAGATCACTAGTCACACGCATGCTCCTCCAACGGAGCCAGCCAGGTGCCCCTGAGTGAATTCATCTCACCCCCATACCCACGCGAGGGGGTAAGAGTTGATGTTGTCTCCATTTTATGGACCAGAACCCTAGCCTCGGGACGGGTGGTCACTCGCACAAGGTCACCTGGTCAGGAAGCAGCAGGGCCGCTATCGGCCTCTGGACCGGTCTGACTCAAGAGCCCGCCTCTTCCCAGAAGTTGGGGTCCTGCAGGCTTTGAAGCCCCGGGCATCGGCAGCCAGGTGGCTTCTCCTCTTCACCAAGCCAACTTGGGACCACAGCGGAAGGCCATGTGTCCACAGGCCCTGAAGTTGTGCACACCTCTGATCTCCCGCTGTACGGGTCTCTTCTCAGTGCGTGGTCGTCACATGATACTGATGAGTTGCCCGGGGCCTCGGGTGTCCCCACGCCCCGCTCCGCAGGTGCCTGGCGGCTGCAGGGTTTCTGAACTTGCGACTAAGTCTTGAAAACATCGTCTTGTCCGTAGCTTTGCGCACCTCCAAAACACACCCACATACTCACTTATCACAATATTCCGTGGACTCTGGGATGCAAGCAAACAGAAAACCCGCCTTTATTTTATATCCTGCTAGGGAGGAAAACAGCCCAGCCCCGTTAAATCAGGGCCCAGGCAAAGACGACTCATTCTGATTACAGAGACGCTAGAACAGGAAAATTGCTTGTCTTCCATTCAGTGACACACGCTGTGTTCATTGTTTCGTGACTGTCTCTTCTGCCAGACCTGGGGGGTGGGGGTGACGTTGCTTGTCATGGTCCCTGCGGAGTTTGCAGGGCCAAAAACAGGGCCCGGCATACAGTAGGTGCTCAATAAACACTGGTTGAAGGAATGAATGAAGGGTCTGGTTTGATGTCAAGAAGTTTCAAGCACAGTCTCGTGTTATCATCCCCATGCAGACCTCATCAGACTCTGCATTTTCTGAGGGGAAACTGAGGCTTCTAAAGGGATAGCGACTTGTCCAAGGCCCCACCATCATGCCTGAGGCCGGCCTCCAGCCACGGCCTCCAGCCTCGGGCCTCCCGCCTGCTGGTGCCAAGTTCGCCCCAACACCCTTCGCCAGCCACGCTTCCCCAGAACCTGTCTTGTGAAAACCAAATCACGCCTGCCTGAAAGTCGACATCGAAATTACTGCCGAGCCCTTGACTCTGGGTAATTAAGAGCATTTTGGGACGCCTTGCTTGATTAAAAGCAGATCACCCGTTCAGAATGAAAATTCAGAAGGCAAATTGCTTTTGTTGCCTTCACGATGCTATTTTAAACCCACGAGGCTCTCGAGCTAATAAAGGCCCATCACTCGGGCCGTCGGCCTGCTCGGGACCCATTTGCATGGACCCCCACTGCTGTTTACCGCTGTCACCGACGCAGCCCCCAGACCTGGAGGGACCCCTGTCGGGCCATCAGACCTCAAGGTCGCCCCCAACATGCTCCCATCTCAGGGACACCCCGAGGCTTGCCTGGCCCCCACTGGTCCCCACTACCCCACCGGCGTCCCCTGGGTCCCAGCCTCTGCCTCCTCCCTGGCCTCCTGCCTCCAGTCCCGAGCCTCCCATCCAAGTTCTCCAAAGGGCTCCTAAAATCTGATCAGGCTGCCCACCGGCCATTGTCACCCAAGTCACCCCCTTTCCTCTTCCAGACACAGCTCAGAAGCACCTCTCCTGACCTCCAGCCTCCAGGGCCTCCTCTGGGCTGTCTGTGTGTCCCGCATTATTGCTCTCAGTACTCATGTCACCACTGCCCAGGCACGTGTCCCTCTGCCCCGCCTGGATCAGGAGCTCTGGGAGGACAGGGCTGGGTCTGTCATGGTCACTGCTGGTGTCCCCATTGCCTAGAACAGATCTATGAATGAATGAATGAATGAATGAATGAGTGAGTGTGTGGGAGTGGGAGGAGCCAGGGACCCTGGGGATCTCAAACAGCTTGCCTCTCTGCCCTGAGCCTAGAGCTCCCACTCCTACCACTTTGGCTCTTCCCTTCCCCAGACTGTGACAGGGAGCCCCTCTGCACTGGAACCAGCCCCTTGGTCCCCCACAACGACGAGGGGTGTAGGCTCCCTTCTCTAGGAGGCTGGGGGCTGGGAGCGGGAAGGAGGAGGCTGGATTCCTGCAGAGGTGGGGTAGGAACCACAATGTGGGCTGCTGGGCAGGGAACCCATTGTAGCTGGGGTCATGGTTACAACTTGACAATTTTGCCATTTGGGGTATAAGCTGGAAAGGACCCGCTGACAGCATCCTGGCCAAGTCTCTTCTAAGAATTAATAACAATGTAAAGCAGTGGTTCTCACGGGGGGCGGGGGGGAATTGATTCTGTCCCACCCCGGGGTGGGGAGCCCCAAATCTGGAGACTTTTGTAGTTGTCACAGCTGGGTTGAGGGAGCTCCTGCCATCAAGGGGGTGGGAGGCCAGAGATGCTGCTCTGTAACCCCAGGACGACAAGTGCCCCCCACCCCTCCCAGAGAGATGTCAGCAGGGTGGGTTGGGATGGGGCAATGGGACCCTGATGTCTGGGGACACTCACTCTGCACCAGGCTTTTCTGGGGGGGTTCTATTTGAACGTCCTGTGAGGTGGGCACCCACACCAGCCCGTTTTCCAGATGCAGAAAACCAAAGCCCAGAACTGCCAAGTCACGTCCTCAAAGTCACGCCGTCCGTTAGAAGGTCAGCCAACGCAAGGACAGGGAATGGGGTCTCTGTCTTATTCCCGGCTGGGGCCCCGGGTCCCCACGCCCGCCCCGTACAGAGCAGGTGCGAAGGAAATGCGGAATGAGAGCGGAGCTGGGATTGCGACCCAAGCCGGGTGACCGTTCGGCTTCCAGCTCGTTCCGACTTCCAGCCTCCCGCTCAGCCCAGCGACCCTTCTGTTGTCCCCCTCGTGTCCCTGCAACTCCCGGGACAGCTGAGCCCCATGGGCTAGAAGGCTCTGGCTTCCAGGAGGCCGGGGCTGAAGCTTAACTTCCCTATTGTGGCCTCTGAAAAGGAAGCAGGTGTTGGCTTTGCCAGGAGGCTCCAGTCTCTGCTTTTGTGCCCGAAGCTAGTAGAATCCTAGGCTCACACGGGCCTCCTTTCATTTCACGGGTTCCACGGTCCACCTCTGCCGCCACATTCTTGCCTGAAAATCCCCCATTCTGCTCTCGGCCAGCCCAGAATGCGGGCGCCTTTGTTTGTCTTTTCTTGGCCTTGTCTGCGTTAATCGCTTCCTCCCGGAGCTGTGGGAGGAGGGGAGTGGTGGCGAGAATAAATAAATACGGAGGGTAAAATAAAAGAGATTCTCCGAGCTTTGGACAGAGGGTTCGTGGAAGGGGATTTTCGCCTGGCACTTTGAGATACTGACAAAGGCGGGCAAGGGGTGCCGCGCGGGCAGTGGTGGGGGGGTTCCGGGCGCCGCATGGGGCGGGCGCTCTTGGCCCTGAAGCTGCATTGAGATATTCACAAAAACAAATTCATCGGGCGCGTCTTCCCGGAGATCTGGCTGCCGGGTGTTCATTAACCCATGCCAGGGACCTGGCCATCAATGCCCCCCAGGCCTGGAGAAGGAAGGAAGGCTGGGGCGGGGGTGGGTGTCTGCCCGAAGTTGGAGCTGAGGTTCGAGAAGCAGAGACCACCTGGGGGCCGGTGTCCTCTTTTTCTCTGTGACTTGCTGTGTGACCTTGAGGAATCTAGCTGCTGTCTCTGTGCCTTGCCAACAATCAACCCTTTCTGCTCCCACCTTGGAGGGAGTGACCAGAGAGTGGAAGGTACTTGCCCAAAGTCACGCAGCCAACCAGTGGGAAGTTCTAAGTTCGGGGCTCCTTACCAGAGACCACGGAGCCTGGTCGGGGCATCCACACAGAGGACAAAAGCCACCATTCCGACATCATCCCAAGGCTCATTCCCAGATGGCTTCCGGAGCCTCCCCTCCCCCTCTGGACATTTTCTGTAATAATAATGCTCTAGTGTGTGTTGATTAATTCAGTTTCTCAGGCCAGAAGATTGACTGAGCTCCTACTGTGTGCCAGGCTGTGTGCTGGACAATGGGGACAGTGACCAAGCAGAAGGGCCCAGCCTTCCCAGGGCTCACAGATGGTCATACGACCCGCCAGCTCCAGCCCCAGGGTGACCAAGGCTCTACTGGGGACACAGAGGCGCTCTCAGACACATCCATGGAAACCCGGGTCATCAGGGACCACGGAGGAGATATGTGTGTGGTCTTCAAGGTCTTCGGGGGGTGAACGGGAAAAAGCCAAGGGAAGTGGCAGGACGAAGTTCCCTCCAGCACGGACGGGCCTGGCGGAGGGGACAGGTGTTCAGGGCACAGAATGGAGACCACAGCAGACCGGGGAGGTGAAGATGGTAAGATCCCAGACCCAAAACCCGCATTAGCTGCATTGCGGGACGGGAGGCTGCGTGTTGCTGGGGTGGTGTCTGTCTGTGGGGCTCTCCATGCCCAAGGGGAGGAGCGACCGTGTCCATTCCCATTTCTCAGATGGGAAAACAGAGGCTGCTCGGTGGGGAGCATGGCCGGGCCAAGGTCACAGGACAAGTGGGGGCAGTGTGGGGATGGGAGCAGACCATGTGACTCCAGGACTGGGGGCGGGGTGGTTCCCGGCACCCACCACCCTTCCACGTAAACCCCTTTCGCTCTGGGGTGCATTACAGTACATGAAGCCTACTCCAAGGATATTTCAAGGAGGAGGGGTCTCTGCTCGACCATTTAACACCAAATATTCAGCAGTGACCAAGACACACACATGACCCCCGTACCCATAGGCAGGACAATGGACATTAAACAAGCGGGGATATCAGCAAGGCTGGTGGGATGGGGCAAACGGGTCATGGGGGGCCTCTCTGAAGGGGGAACCTATGATCAAACAGCCATATAGAGAAATGGGGGAAAGGTGTCCCAGGAAGCGGGGATAGTAAGTGCAAAGGCCCTGAGGCAGGTCATTGCCCAAATAGGAGACAGGAGAGATTGGTCACGGGGAGCCTCAGGAGGGTTCCCGACAAGAAGGACCTTCCAGCGGTAGATGCCGGCTGATGTTTAACGATCAGCTTGCCCCCCTTTGAACCCCAGTTCTGTCACCCTCGTGCTGTGTGACCTCGGGCAAGTCACCTCCCCTCTCTGGGCCTCGTTTCCTCTTCTGTAAAAAGGGGATAACGGCAGTGCCAACGTCACAACCTGTGTGAGGATGAAACGAATGAATTCATGACGAGCTCTGGCTTTGAACCCTAAGAGGGCAGATGCCAAAGGCTCACTCACTTCCAGGCAAAACTCACCCCTAAGGATCCCGCACCCCCTCCTCCCCCGCCCCCTGGCTTTTATTCTCAATGACACACATGGTCCCCTGTTCCTCGGCCGGGAATCTCGTGTTGTCAGGGAATGTACCGCCACAGCCTGAGCTCCACAGAGCCACCGCACCCCAGGACCGCTCGCAAGGGGAGGGTGCGGGAGGGGTGCAGGGGAGGGGCACAGAAGCCTCCACGAGGGCGGCAGAATTAATCACGACTCTGTTCGGGGAGGCGCCCCGGTCGTTGCCAACCATTTAATAACACGCACAGAATTGTTCGATCCCCTGAGGCAAAGGAAGGAGGCGGTTTGTGTTAGGATGTCGTTTCTTCTGTGTAGGAAAGAGTGCGGAATAAAAGCTTGCTGGGGGGGGGGGGCGCCCTGGTTCTGGGTTCAAGCCGGAGAAAAATGTTCCCAAGTCTCTGAGCTTCTCTGCTCTTCTGTTCCGTCCACGGGCTCTGGTCACTCAAAATCCTCCCTCCAGGTCTGCCCAGTGTCCTGTCGGGACACACACACCCTGGTCCCATGGAACTGAGCCCTGCGAGGGGCCAGGGAGAGGAGGGAGGCAGGGATTTGACCCCGTGCTATCACTCCCGTGGGTATTTCTTCCTTCAGTGTGTATTTGTTGAGCACCTGCTGTGTGCCTGAGCCCCCGCAAAGCACAGAGGACACGGAAAAGACGGAAACAGATTTTTTTTTTCAACGCTTGCCCTTGTGTAAGGACATGCACAGGCTGAAAAACAGGGAGATGGGGGTTATGGGGGAGGTAGGTGCCCAGGGCAAGGGGGCCGGACCCAGTGAGGGAAGGCATCACAGAAGGCTTCCTGGATGAGGTGACTCTGAGCAAAGACCTAAAGGATGTGTTGGGAAGAGCCAAGAGAGGGGACTTGAGGGGGTGCAGCAAAGGGCTGGAGGGGAGACTATCACTCCCTTGGGCAATCGGAGGGTGCTGGGGGAACCAGGGAGGAGGCAAAAGTGGGACCCCAGTCGAGGCAGAGCCATGGGGGAGACAGATGGAAGAGAGGCTTTGGAAGGAGGGCGGGCAGAACCTAGGGACAGACAGGCGTGGCCGGCATCCAGGTCTCTGACTCAGGGACGGGGCACGTGGGGCCACCTTGGAGATGGGAACCCAAGCAGAGGGGCAGGTCGTGGGGGAGACATGGAGGCCAAATTGGGTCCTGAGGATGGAGGCACGGGGGTTGGGGGGCTGGGGATGTGCAGGGGAGAAGCCCAGGGGGGCAGTAAGTACGCTTGCAGGTAGGGGGCTGGGCTAGTCTGAACCTGGCCTCAGTGGAGTGCTGCTCTGCCTAGAACACAGTTCCCCCAAAGTCTCTACCCCGCTTACACACTATTCTCCCTCCAGGTCTCTGCCTGGAAGACACCTCTGCCAGGAAGCCCCCCTGGGTGCCCACCGTGCCTGTGCCTCCCCCATTACAGCAAGGAGCACGATCAGCCGTCACCGCCTTCTCCGGGGGAGCCCGTAAGGGTGGGACCCCATTGTCTCCATCCTGCTGAGTCCTGGCACCCGGTCAGCACCCCGGGCCCTTCTGCTGCAGGAACAGTGCGTCTGGCTTTTTCACCGTGACACACCCAGCACCAAGCAGCGCTCCCGGCCCTCCGTGGAGCCCTTTGGGTCACCGCCTGCCCAGGCCTCCAACCCCCCGCGATCTTCCACTGACAGTATGAATTGAGCACCGACTGTCCACGCAGTACTATTCTCGGCACTGTGGGCCGGGTGGTGGCCGAGGCAGTCTCGCTGCTGGCCCTCGTACGGGCCAGTGGGAGAGACAGAGAAAGGACGCATAAGCAAATAAACAGACAAACAATGTCAGGCCGTCATTACGTTCAGAGCCAAAATAAACGGAATGATGACGTCGAGAAATACGGGAATGCTAGTTAAGTCAGGGGAATCAGGGAGGGCCTCCTGAAGGAGGTGATATTTGAGCTCAGAGAGTTGAACGCAGAGATGGAGCCAGGTACAAGAATGTCTGGGCAGTGGGCACAGCACATGCAAAGGTCCTGGGGCAACAGCATGTATGTTGGAAGAAGACAGAGGAGGCCCGTGTGGCTGAAGCAGAGTCAGCGAGGAGGAAAGGAGGAGGAGGGACGGGCAGGGAGGTAAGCGGAGCAGGTCATACAGGGCCTTGTGAGCTACGGGGAGGACATGGGCTTTTCCCCCCAAGGGAGATGGATGTCCTGGTGGTTCTCTGTAAACATCTGTCCCTCCTGGATCTGTGTGACTGTCACGTCCACAACCTCATATGGAAAGAACCTTGAAAGTGGACCTTTGAGGTTTCTGGGAAGACAAGGTGATCCCCACCTCCCACATGGCCGTGGCCAGACCCCAGCGTCCCCTTCTTGACTAAGCCCCTGCCCTACCCTAGACCGCAGGCCGGCTACCCCGTCCTGCACAGGACAGCCTGGCTTAGCCTGCACACTGTCCCACATGCCTCCTGCCCCACACCTGGAGTGTCCTTGCCAGAAGCTACTGATGCCTTCCCTCCCCCTCTACCCTTATGGCGGCCTCCTTTCTCCCACCGGCCAGGGCTGGGGTGGGGGGCTGGGAGAGAAGCCACGCATCCTCCGTGCCCCCACCTGCTTTCTGGACACCCGGAAGGAGAAGGGCACGACCACATCAGCCCTGCCAGGGGCTGAGTGTGCAGAGAACCATGGGGACTGTCACAATGTCTGGACTCCGCTCGAGGCCATCGGGAAATTCCTTTATTCATTCAACAAACTCTGGCCTGGTACCCCCTTTGAACCAGGCTGAGCCCCCACTCCAGCTGAGCCCTGATCCCGGTACTGATGCTCCCCACCCCCCCCAGGGGCGACAGCTTCCACATTCATCCCTGCAAGAGGCTGGACCCCTCCCAGGCCCAACGCATCTAAATCGCAAACCCGAACCTAAGTGCCACTGCAGGGCCGGGTCCAAAAGAGCAGGGGCCCTGCCCCCGCTTTGCCCCTCGGAGCTCCCAGGACTGGCGGTTTCCAGGGGCCCAGGGCAGCGAGTGAGCCAGCGAGCAGGTCAGGGCGAAGGCCCCAGCCCAGGATGAGCCTCCAGCTCTAGTCTCCGAGGCCCTGCTGGGAGCTCCGTCTCCTGCCCAGCGGGGGCCGCATTAGCCGCTCAAAACCCATTCTGGGAAATTAGAGCAGAGGCCTCTGTGACAATCAAGGGTCATTCTCGTCTCCGGTTCCCAGGCTCTCCCGCAGGGATGACAGCCCAGCAGCCAGTCTGGGGGGAACGTGGGGGGATTGGGGGGTCCTAGCCGGCCGGCTCCTGGCCTGAGGCCTTCTCCAAGACAGTCCGCGAAAGAACAGCGAAATCGCTGTAGGGTTTAAGGGGTTAGCGCCCTGCTCCAGCACCTTCGGTAGCTCCCAGCTGCTGAAGACTTTAGTCCAAACGGGTCAACCTGACAAAAAACCAGCCAAGGGGAGAAGCTTGTTTTGCCGGCTTTCCAGCTCTCTTCCCACAGGGTTTGGGGGTACCCCAGCTTCAGCAACCCACGAGGCAAAGCGGGACCAGGTTTGCATTTATTTCAGAGGTAGAGTGCGCTTCAAGAGCGGCTTGATCCAGCATTCCAGCAGGTCATCAAGAGTCAAAGGTCGCTCTCTCTTCTGAGATCGAATCCCAACCTCTTCCCCAAACTCGCCAAGTTTTTCCACCCCCTGGGCTTTTGCCCACACCTGGAAGCATGGGGGTTGGGGGGGTTCCTAACCACCCCTCCACCTAATTCCTTGGCTCAAATGTCAAGTCCAAAGACGGCATTGCCATGGAGTCCCTGGAACGAGAGGTCAGAAAGTTGCCTGTTACCCATGCCCGGTCTTGTCTGTCCCTTCGCCAGGCCTCAGTGTCCCAGCCTGGAAAATTAGAGGAAGGCGGTAGAGCTGGGACTTGACTTTGACTTCCAATCTCATTCCAGACCCTACAAACTTAGCCCCCATTCCTCCACACCTCTGGGTCTCCTGACCAAGATTTCTGCATTCAAATTTTCAATCCAGACAGCCAGGATAGGGCTAGAAGGGGTGGGAGATTTTCTCTCATGAATGCACCTCCAGTTTTTGTCATGGGGTCCGCGGACTTGGCTCACCTCCTGGGGAGTCCCCCCTTCCCCTGCAGGCCCTCCCATGTGCCCCTCATTCTCTCACAGATGTGAAGACTCGGGTTCACAAGGCAGAAGGGATCTTCCTAAGCTCACCAGCCAGCCAGAGCTGCGGTGTCTTTGGTCAGTCAGGACCAGCTGGTGGCACAATGACAAGGGACCCTATAGAGCCAGGCCCCCTGTACCCGTGACCTTTGGAGTCTCCCCTGTGCTGAATCAAGGCTGATTCGTGTGGTCCGTGGAATAGAGTGGAAGCATCAGCGAGTCATAAAGACACTTCAGTCTCTTCATGGCTCTCTTGCATCAACCCTTCTGGGGGAAGCTGGCCACCATGTCAAGGGGAAGGTCACGGAAAGTTATAGGGATGCACGTGGCAAGCAACTGAGGCCTCCCTCCCGCAGCTGTGCGAGGAAGCCCGCTTCCGAGCAGCGCCTCCAGCCCCGCTCAAGCCTTCAGATGAGCCCGCCCCCACCGACAGCTTGACTGAGACCTTGTAAGAGATCCCAAGTCACGACTACCCAGCCAAGTGACCCCCGAATTCCCGACCCACAAAACCCTGAGCAGCAATAAATGATGATTTTAAGCCACTAAGTTTTCAGGTAATCTACACAACTGTAGTCACTCCGGCAAATCCCCAAATCTCAGTGGCTTTAAAACAGCCCGGAGGCACCTGGGTGTAGGGTGCCTGGGTGACTCAGTTGGTTGAGCATCCGGCTCTTGGTTTCGGCTCAGGTCATGATCTCATGGGTTGTAGGATCGAGCCCCCTGTCAGGCTCCACACTCGGGGAAGTCTGCCCCTCCCCCCCACTCATACATGCACTCTCTCCCCACCACAAAATAAACAAATAAGGGCCACATTCTCTCTGAAGACATAGGGAAGGAGCTGTTCCTCCCTCCCTGCTTCTGGTAGTTTCTTGGCTTGTGACTGCAGAGCTCCAAGCATCACATAGCCTTTTCCTTGTGTGCATGTCTCTGTGTCCAAATTTCCCCTTTTTTATAAAGACATCAGTTGCAGAGCATTATGGGCCCACCGTACTCCGGTATGACCTCATCTTAATTAACTACATCTGCAATGACCTTGTTCCCAAAGAAAGGTGCCTTCTGTGGCATTGGGGCTTAGGACTTCAACATCTGAATTTGAGAAGACACAACCCAGAATAGCAGGGAAGTGCGATCGTCCCCCATTCCTGGCAGGAGGAGAACCGGAATCCAGCAAACAGCCTTCATAACCACGACACCCCCATTTATTGAGGGCCTATTATGTGCTGAACTCTTTACGAGGGACCCCACACATGCTTGCTCATCCAGCTCCCAAGACAACCCTGCCAAATAAGGATTCTCATCCCATTTTCTTGGTTGAGGAAACTGGGGGCTCAGAGCTAGGGAAACGTTGCCTAACGTTCCACAGCAAGGCAGAGGTGGTGCCAGAGAAAAATCTATCCCACCAGCCTTGCTGTCTTCTTCCCACAGGGTCTGTGGGTTCCCTAGATTTCCTCCAACCTCAGTCGGAGGCAAAGCAGGGCCAGGTTTGCATTTAACTCTGAAGTCGGGTGGACTTCAGGGAGGGTTTGATCTAGTATTCCAACAGGTCAGCAAAAATCCAGATTTCCTCTCTTTATTCCCTCTGCCACATTCATCCTAAATCTGGTCCCCTCTGGCTGGAGGGAGGCTGCTGATAGCCAAGAAGAGAGAGAGAGAGAAGATTCATGAACTGGGTGCACTTGAATCTATGGTCCTCCCACCGGATATAAGAGGGATATTTGATTGCCTGGCTATATCCCAAATGCCCAGAACAGTGCCTGGCACATACCAGGTGCTTGGTCATATCGATGAACGAGTAAATATGGCAGGATCATCCTCAGATAAGTCATACTTCTCTCCTGGAAATAAGGGATGAGTCGGCTTCCCCTACAGCACATGACCAAGCAAACTTGCAGGTATGTTAGATGGCATGCAGGAGCCTAGGAGAGTCCCTGGCTCTCACCCCCTGCAGGGTTTCTCTGTCCCCTTCCCAGAGGCTCAGGACTCTCCTGGTGGCCCTCCCCACACAGCTCTCCCTGGGGTCCGGTAACTGTGTCCCCTTGCGTGCTCCAATCTGAGAGTGGCAAGGACGCGCCGCTGTCGCTAGCCAGGGTGCTGAACCACCCCGTAGGCATGTCTCTTCACCTCAACCACCCTTCCAGAAATAGCACCTTTATTCAACTCACCACAAAGTACTCAAATTCAAGTGGGCCAGCTGTGTCCTACTGGGACCATCCAGCTCTCCATCTCCATCCTTGCTGCCCCCAGGCTCTCACCAGACTCCGCCCTCCTGCCCCAAATTACAAAAGAGCCTAGGGAATGCAAGCAGAAATGGAGGGGGATGTCTACACTGGCAGTTCTGCTCTACTGGCTGGGAATTTACTCAGCCAGGCTCCGAGCTCTATGCTTTCCCCATGTGCTGTCATTTCAAGCGTCAAGGTGCTCTTACAATCCCCCATCTTACAGATGAGGAAACGGAAGCTCAGAGAGGTCAGAGTAGCTTGCCCGTAAGGGTAGGAAGTCCCAAAGCCAGGTGTTAACCGTTGAATCATGTCCCCTCCAAAACGATCTGCTGAAACCCTAACACCCAATGCCTGCGAACATGACCTTATTTGGAAATAGAGTCTTTGCAAATAAAATTGAGTTAAGATGAGGTCATTAGGGCGGGCCCAAGTCCAATGTGACTGGTGTCCTTACAAGAACAGGGAAGCTCAGACCCAGCCCCACACCCAGAGAGGACGGTGCCACGTGAACACACACACACACACACACACACACACAGGGAGATGGCTGTGGAAGGATGGGGCCGGGAGGGGAGGTCTGTCACCACACGCCAAGGATGCCCGGGGTCACCAGAAGCTGGAAGAGGAGGGAAGGAGCCTCTGGAGACTTTGGAGGGAGCAGGGCTCTGCCAACACCCTGATTTCAGACTCCTGCCTTCCAGGACTGTGAGAGAATGCATTTCTGTTGTTCAAACTCCCAATCTATAGGATACTTTGTTGCAAACCTCACAGGAATAAACTAGAACAACAGGGTTCCATCAGACGCCAGGATTCCTGCCTGTTACATAGGATTCCCCTAACCCTATCCCTCCCTAAAGCTCCCCAAAGCCCAGAAAATGAAATTCATTTACTCCTTATCTAGGGAGGTTTCAGATCAGATCCGGCCTTTCTTCCCCTGGCCTCCATCCCCACCCACGGGGGGGGGGGGGCTATTAGAGCGAGGTTGCAGTGCCACCTCGAGCCAGGAGACGTCGCTCACATGGCCAGTTTACGTCCCTGTCATGAACCTGCAGCCTGACCTTGAAACCGTGTGCGTGCGCGCGCGCGCGCGCGCGCGCGCGTTCAGAGTGTGTGTGTGTGTGTGTGTGTGTGTGTGTTCAGTACCCCTAAGTCCTCTTTCATTTGCCCATCTGACATCCAGTCTCGGGAAATCCTGTCCCCTCTGCTTCAGATCCACCCAGAATCTGGCAGCTCCTCTCTCCTCTGCCTCCACCCTGGTCTGAAACCCCATCAGCGCCCGCCTGGGACAGCGCGCTGCCCTCTGCCCCGCCGCTCTCCAGCCTGCGCTTCCCAGAGCCGCCACCAGAGGGCTCCTGCTCCAATGTCACCTCCTCAGGGTAGCCTCCTGGGATGGTTCATTTTATGTGTCAACCTGGTGGGGCCTCAGGGTGCTCGGGTGTTTGGTTAAGCGTTATTGCCGGGTGCATCTATGATGGTGTTTCCAGAAGAGATTAGCATTGGAATCGGTAGAGTCATTTCACTCCCTCCCTCCCTCTCCCCCTCCCTCCCTCCTTCTCCCCCTCTCTCCCTCCCTCCCCCACTCTCCCTCTCTCCCCCCTCTCCTCCCTCTGTCCCCACCCCTCCCTAACTGGTGGAGCTGGGACATCTGTCTTCTCCCGCTCTCTGACTGCGAATCCCGGGATCATTGGCTTTCCCGGCTTCGAGCCTGCAGGCCACAGACTGTAGGACCCCTCAGCTTCCATAATCTTATGAGCCAGTTCCTTACAACGAATCTCTTTCTAGATATCTCTCCGTCCTAATGGTTTCATTTCCCGGAGAACCCAGACTGAGGAGCCACCCAGGGCTTCCCTGTCCAGTCCCCTCACCCCCAGGCATTTTCCATTCTATCTCCTTCACTGAGTTCTGAAATCACCTTCTTCTTTCCCTTAGTTACACTCCGACTCCCTCTCCCCTGCCCAGAATTGAAACCACAGGAGGACAGGCATTTCCTCCATTTCAGTGGCCAGATCCCTAATACCCAGAAGGGTGCTCGGTATACGGTAGGTGCTCAATTTAGAGTAGCTGGGTTGAATCCCTGACTCTGGGATCTGAGGACCCAGAGGCCCACAGGATGGTGGAAGGAATTAACAGCCCATTTTCTCTAGATTATAACCATCTGTGGAAGACGCAGAACTCGAATCTGGATCCCTTCAATCTCACCGCAGCCCTGGTCCCTCCCAGCTTTGGAATAACCAGGACACAGGGCTCAGAAGTGCCGATGGGCAACAGGGAGGGGTACCCCAAATTCCCCTCCATGAATTGCCCTAAAGCAGGATTCCTCACCCTGAGCGCTGCACTCTTTGGGGTGGGGGGGGGGTCCTGTGGGCACTGTGGGGGCTGGGCAGCGGCCCCGGCCCCACCCACCCAATGCCAGCCGTTCCCCTGTGTGACAACCACGGATGTACCAGAACAGGCCCTCCGTAAGCGAGAGAACCCAGCCCACCTCTCTGCCTCCCACCCTGCGCTGCAGTCTATACCCGCTGTCGCCCAGGGCCCCGGGATGGGAAGACAGCGGGAGACGGTGCATCCAGGCTGGGTTCCACTGGCAGGCGGGAGGCCCGGCCCAGCCGGCCCCGTAGCAGCCAGACCCAAGGAAATTGGATTAACTCGGAGGAGCTGGCCAAGATGATCCGTCATGCCGTCTGAAGGACAGCGTATTGATTTCCACGTTGCGAAAAAATTAAATGATATCCCTTTTTGTTATTTAAAACGCTGCTTAAGCAATTCTGTAATGGAACAGTGCGGCCCGGGTCCAGGAGCTCCCGGGCTGGCGGGCCGCGGCTCGGGCCGGGCGCAGGCCGGGGAGTGTGGCCGCCGCGCTGTCTTCCCCCAGGTAATTGATGACCCGGGAGAGAACAGCTCCATTTTGCCGGCGACGTGCGCAGCTCTGATTTATTAAAGACATAACAATTATGAAAATAGCTGATTTATAATCAACTCGCCCAGGGCCCTAATTGATTTCTGGGGCAAAATTTAGAACGGGAGGAGCAGACACCTTGAGAAAGGGGCCACCAGCCTTGGGGATGGGCTGCAATGGGGTGGCTAGTGGGGCCTGGCCCCCCTGGGGGGGCTGGGCAGGAGGACAGGCCTGGGAGGCGGTAGCCTGAGTCTGACCACATCTGTTGTCACCTCATGAGACACTGGGCTTGGGGTCAGCTTCGCCTGAGACGGGCGAAGACCATTCACCTGAGACCACCATTTCCAAACGACTGAGGCAGGCCCGGCTCCCACGGCGGCCCGGGTGCCATATGGCCCGAAGTCTCTCGGCAGTGCTCGGTGTTTGCACACCTCCTGTTTGCACCCACAGCACCTGAGCGAGCCTGGCACCCGGGATGGAAATCAGTCCGCCCCACCATGCCCAGAAGCCTCTATTGCCCCAGTACCCCCATGCAAGGGTTGCCAAATTTGGCCAATAAACATAGGAGAGGGTCAGTTCAATCTGAGTTTCAGACGAACAACAAGTGATTTTTAGCATAAGCAGAGCCCATCCATATTGGGACACACTTAGATGTAAGAATTATTTGTGACTTATCTGGGCATTTTGCCTTTTATCTGACAATCCTACCATGATATTCAGGACCTCAACAGCTCCCACGAGGGCCCATTCTCCTGCTGAAGAAGGGGAAGCAAGAGAATGTTCCATGTCTGCCCAAGGTCACATGGTAGTTGACTTCAGATTCACACCCAACCCTGGGGTCCGAGGCTTGCCAAGCCTTCAAGATCCTATCCTGCTTTCAGAGGGAAGGGACAGGCTAGGCTGCTTGCAGGGACCAGGTCTGGTGACAAATGGACATGGGTCCACATTGCCCAGGCACAGCCTCATGATTGCTGTGTGCCTTTGGAAAAAGAGCCTCGCCTCTCTGTGCTTAGTCTCTAGCACTGTAAGATGGGCATGATTGTGGTATCTCCATCACAAAGGGTTGGGAGGGTAAAATGGTGTGTGGGTGTCCACACCGGAGGAGCCCTCCGTCCTTGGGAGGGGGTCCCTTGGGTCTCCCGGAGCGCTAACAAAAGATGGAGAAAGACAAAGACAGAAAGAGACGGAGAGTTAGGGACAAAAAGAGAGATGGCAAGAGAGGGAGTCAGAGACAGAACGACGGAGTCACGGCAGGGAGAGCAGTAGAGAGGATTGTACCCCATTTGGAGATGGGGTGGCCCCGGACCGTGGGAATTAAGTGTAAAATCAGAACGTTCCAGCCGTCTCTGTAAGGCAGAGAGCAAACGAGAAGCCCGTGGGACACAGAGATCCAGAGCCCAGCGCCCAGCGGCCGCCCGCACCCAGTAGTCCCCGTGATGGCCTGCTGAGCCGTTTTAAGTATCGTTAAAGATAAAATAATTTTTCCCCCTCTGAGCCGTGTGATTGACGAGGTAATGGGCCCCGCCGACAGGGAGAAGGTCAGGCTGGAATGTAATCAGATTTTTCCAGAGCGATGCATAAACATGATGGCACGGAGGCTGGCAAGGGAGGAGGGACTGTGATTGTCCCCAAACACTCTGAGCTTTCAGCTGTGGGGCATGATGAGGCCACGGTGACCGTGGGGACCAGGGGGGGGCCTCCCGGAGGAGGTGTGGCTGCAGCTGGGATTGGAAGGAGAAGGCGTCACGGCCGGGGGACACTGCAGAGGCAAAGGTGCGGAGGTAGGAATTGTGTCTCCAAGCATCCTTCTGCTCTCACCTCTTCTTACTGGGTGAACACAGAGCTCACTGCATTATTCCCAGCCTCAAACCCTCTGTGACCCCCAGGCCACCCACCCCAGGCTTCCGATCCTGGCTCTCCCTCTTACGAGCTGTGGGATCTAGGATGTGTCAGCTCCTCCTCCCAGCCTCAGTCTGCTGATCTGTAAATCAGGATGGGTATAGCCCTTCCCCACCCGCAGACATGGCCAGAGAACTCAAAGAAAGGAGCACTCAAAGCCGGGCTTTTGGCTGCAAGTAACAGGAAAATCCAAGTTACTCTGCTTCAAAGTGAAAAAACATTTTTCATTTTATACAACAAATCACTGAGGTCTTTGCTCAAAAAACGCCTCTTCCAAGAACCCAGCTGATCGATGCTTCTGCTCGCTCGCGCTCTCTTTCACCCCTTCTCTTTTTTTTCTCCCTAGCTCCTAATACATCTGGACTCTTCATTCGCTCATATCCACTCCAAGTGTCAGTTCCCCCAGGGCAGATTTGTCTGTTGTGTTCACGTGCTCTCAGTGGCATACAACAGGTGCTCATTAGATGCTTGTTATATAGATGGACGGCATGGGGTGTGTGAGTGGCTCGGTCGGTTAAGCATCAGACTCTAGGTTTGAGCTCAGGTCATGATCTCAGGGTCGTGAGATCGAGCCCCACGTTTGGCTTGGTGCTGAGCCTGGAGCCTGCTTAAGATTCTCTCTCTTCCTCTCCCTCTGCCCCTCCCCGCTTCTCTGTAAAAATAAATGAACTAACTAACTAAATAAAGATAAATGGATGGCTTATTTATTCATCCAGGGATGATATATTCAACTATTCAAGAACATAGCCCTCTGTCTTCCCCAGTACGTCTGCTATGTTGCTCCTCATAGTCTAAAATGATTGCCAAACCTGACCATCACACTGTTGTTCCAGCCCCAGGAAGACAGAAGGGTCGAAGGGCAAAGCGTTTCTCCAGAGGACTGTCTCTTTTAAGGAGGGCTCCCAGGAGCCCTTCCCCAAATCTCATTGACCAGAACTCAACCATAGGGCCACCCCTAGCTAGGTAGCTGCAAAGGAGTCTGGGAAATGTAGTCTTTGGCAGAACTCCATCTTCCCACCTGCTCAGTCCAGCAGTGGCTCACAGGGGAGGAAGAAGGGGGTGAGGGGTGTAAGGAGGCGGAGCCCCACGGACATTCCCGGACCCTCACATCTAACAACGCCTGTTTTCGTTTTCTATGGCTGTTGCCACAAATCACAACTTATGAAGCTCTTAGTAAAATAACAGCAGGAAAATGTATTACCCTTCACTTCTGGAAGTCAGAGGGGAGACACAGCTCTCAGGGGGCTAACACCGAGGCACCCACCGGGCTGGTTCCTTCTGGATGCTCCAGGGGAGCTCCGTTTCCTGCCCTCTCCAGCTTCTCAAGCACCCACGTTCCTTGCCTCCCGGCCCCTCCCTCCATTTTCACAGTCAGCAAAAGCTGGTGGAGTCCTCGCCCTGCTGGTCTCTCTGCTTCTCCCTCTCCAGCCCCCACCTCCTCCACCTCTCAGGACCCTGGGGATTACACGGAGCCCACCGGGACGCTCCAGCATGCTCTCTCTCTCTGGAAGTCAGCTAGTAACCTTCGTCCTACCCGCTTGAATGCTGCTGCCCATGTAATCGAATGCACTCTGGGCATTACAGCCTTCACCTTCTTGGGCCACCACAAAGGGAGAAATTCCACTGTACCCATTGCCCGGATCAGAACACTGAGGCCCCCAGACGCGGAGCACCTTGCCTGTGGTCTCATAAATTACAAAAGCTGGAGTTCGAACCCATGCCTACGTGATCACAAAGCCCGTGCCTCTTCATTCCCAGGTGTATGACCACGCCTGTGATTCGCATCCTTACTATTATCGTGGCTATAATAATAGTACTATTACCACTCGACGACCACTTACTACGTCAGCACCAGCCTCCAGGATGCCCGCTTGAGCTGACCCTCTGGAGAAGGGTGTTACAAAGGAGAGCTCGGAGCAGGGAGGTCGAAGGGGACTCCAAGGTCACCCAGCGGGAGGCAGAGACAGAACTTGAACCCAGGCCCATCTGGTGACAGACCACAGGCCTCCCTGCCACCGAGAAGAAAGCCACAGCCTGAGAGGCCACAGAGGACCCTCCTTGGGCTACCCTGGCAGCCCCAGAGCCCCCCTAGACCCTTTTCCCGACAGAGGCTGGGGCAGCGGCAGTCACGGGAGGCCGGCCAAGTGCTGAGTCTGCAACGCGACATATCTTCACCAAAGCCACTGGCCATGTGGCCACGTGGCCTCAGGGCTCTGCAGATGATCAATCTTGCCCCGTCCCTCTCACTGCCTGCCCACCCTCCCGCCTCCACCCCGGCGCCCTTCATCCCTCCCTTTCCCAGTCTCTGCCCAGCTCCCCGCAGCCTGGAGGAGGCATCATGCCAGAGCCGCCCAGGCAAGGAAGGTCAACCCATCCCATCCATCACAGAAACACTCAGCAGCAGGGTTCGCCAGCCAGAGAGTAGGGGGTAGGAGCACAAATCGTGGGGGTTCATGGGCCGGGTCCTCATCTCAGCTCCTCCTGCTACGCGGGGCCAAGAATTAATCTTGCTCTGCCTCTGTTTCCTCGTCTGCAAAATGGGTATGAGGAGAAAGAATCTGCATTGTAGGGTTGATGGGACGGTTATGTGAACTACGACAAGCACTTCGGATATCTACAGGAAATAAATCCTGTATTTGGCTATAAGAGGTTTCAGGGTAGCCTCGGAAGGCTCCCTGGAAGAGGCAACATTTGATCTGAGCCTTAAAATAGCGGGAGAATTTGGAGAAACTGAGGGGAGGGGGAATGGCTTCAGCAAAAGGCGTGGAGGCTGGAAGTTATACCAGGTTGTTAGAGAACCAAGATGAGAGGGGGCATAAGGCACCCAAAGACTTCCAACGCCAGGTGGCAAGAGTTGGGGGTCTGCTGTAGGGAATGAGGAGCAGTGAAAAAGTCTAGGGTGCCTGGGGCTGGGCAGTGACCCAGTGAGGCACCTGGGGTCGAGGATTAAGAGAAGCATATCGGTGCTCAGAAGCACAGTGAGGTTCACTGACTTTCTGGGGCCACAGAACAAGCAAGTTTCAGTGCTGGGATGAACCCAGGCAGTCTGGCACCAAGGCAGGAAGGCTCCTACAGGTGGTGCCAGCTCCAGCCCTGAAGCTGCTCACTCAGCCGCTCTCGTCCCTAAGGTCTCCCAGGTGTTAGAAGCAGAACCCCACCCCTATCACCCCAGTAGTCCCTGAAACTTCCAGCCCCCAGGACCAGCCGAGACAGGTGTTCAGGGAGAGGGGTTTTCTTGATTCCACAGAAAGAGATCACTCGCTTGGTGCACGTGATGGGCTGAATTATGTCCCTGTGCCCAAATTCATATGTGCAAGCCCAAACCCCCAGGACCTCAGAATGTGACTGTATTTGGAAACAGGGTCTTTAAAGAGCTAATTGAGTTAAATGAGGTCATTAGGGTGGGCCCTGATCCAATAGGACTGGTGTCCTTATGAGAAGAGGAGATTAGGACAGAGATGCACGCAGAGGGAAGATCGCGTGAGGACACAGAGAGGACAGCCATAGACAAGCCAAAGAGAGAGGCCTCGGGAAAAAAAAAAAAATCCTGCCAAGGCCTTGGCTCAAACTTCTAGCCTCCAGAATTGTGAGAAAATAAATGCCTGGTGTGGAAATTCCCCAGTCTATAGTACTTGTGATGGCAGCCCCAGCAAACTCATATGGTGCCTGGGAGAAGAGCTCCACCAGCTCCAGAAACTCAGCACTCAGGACATTTGGTCTGCAAACACACAAACAAGCCAAAAAATGAATCAGTTCAGATTCTTCTCAAGCAAGAAGACAGCTAGTATAACAAAATAACAGCTGCAGGCATGGTTCGATCCAGGGGCTCAAATTATGCCAGATCATCTGTTTTCCTCTCTATTAGCTCTAGTCTCAGGAAAGTGTTTCCCTCATGGTGATCAGATAGGTGCTAAGAAGACCAGGCTTCCATCAGCTCAGCAAACTCTGAGGAAAACAAGTGTCTTCTCCCATATAACAGAACTTCCCCCATAAACCCAGCAAATGTTCAGGAGCTCACGCTGACTGGGCCAACTTGGGGTCATGGTGGGTGGCCCTGAGCCAGTCACTGAAGCCAGAGGTTCAGCAGTCTCTGGGTGTCTTTATTGGGCTCCCCCCAAAAGGAACTCTGAGACAGGGATCTGGGAGGTTGGGCCAGGCGGGGGGTGGGGGGTGGGGTAATAGTATATTGGTTGATCCCGGGAAGCATCAAGGAGGAGAGGAAAGTGAGACCTGGAAGGGAAATGGCCAAAGCAGGGGCGATGAGGAGCAGGTGGTGTGGAGGGGAGGGATCTCCAGGATACTATAGAGAACATGCCTTGGAATTATCCCAACAGTACGTCAGGCAGCTGCCATATTTACCCACCGACTCCCCATCTGTAAAGGTTGAGTGTGGCATGAATTCTTTTGCTTTCCGGCCTGGCCTGCCCCGGGCTGAGTGAGCTCCAGCTGCCAGGAAGATATCTGCCGGGAGCAGGTTGCTGGTTTCCAGCTTGCAAGGTGAGCTCAAAACGATAGGGATGTGGCTGCTACACCGGGTCCTATCTTCCCTACCTGGTGTCCAGGCTGAAGCCAACCGTGCCTGAACCTTGTGAACTGAAAGCGAGACAAGGGAAGTCCCCCTAGGACAACTCTGAGGCACTATTCCAGAAAAAGGAAGGATGCAAAACAGGCTAAAGCCAAGATCATCTAGATACAGTGAGTTCTCCTTCTTTCTTCCCATGAATCTCACGTGTTCCCACTGGCTACCTCTTGACATTTCCCTCCAGTTGCCCAAGACCCCTGAGACCCTTCCCGGTTCACAGCGGGGTCATCCTTGCAAACATCAGACAAAGAGAGAGAGCCAGAAGGTGGGATGGACAGGCCATTCCTAGTGTTACCTCTGTGCTGATGTTGGACAATGGTTTTGTGCAATCCTGTTTCCTTGACCCTGCTGGTCCTAAGGCGGGTCCTTGCACACCCCAGTGGGGCTTCAAGGTGACACTCATTCGGTTGACATTCACGAATGAGTTCAGGTCCCAATCACCAGGCTAGACAACATGACAGGAAAAGAGAGTGAGGTAGGACTTCTATCCCCACTGAGCCCTGCATTAGAATCCTGTCCCCCCCTCTTTCCTTAGGACTAAGCCCCCACCGGGACACCACCGAGTGCCCTTTCCTGCCCTTCGATCTCCACCCAGGCCACCTCAACCCAGAGAGAACCTCAGATGGGAAGGAGCTCTGCACATCCAAGAGTTCGGGGAGAGGTGTATTAGCTAGCTATCGCTGCGTAACAAATGGGCACAAACTTAGCAATTAGACAACACACATCTACTATCTCACAGTTTCTGCAGATCGAGAGCCAGGACGTGGCTTAGCTGTTCCTCTGCTCCACGATTTCCCAAGAGGCTGCAACCAAAGTGTCAGCTGAGGCCACAGTCATCTCCAGGTTCAAAAGGAACTGAGACTGCTCCCAAGTTCAAGAGGCCTCGCGCACTTCTGTTCATTCTCCCGGAGCCCAGCTCCCGTGCGAGCAACCGCAGGCTAGTCTACCAGAAGAACATCCTTGATCTTCGCGGAGGTTGATCATGGCACAAGACCCAGTTGTCCCAGCCAGCCACAGCTGACCCCCCAAAAACAGAGCCCAGCCAAGATCCGCAGAGCTGCGCACCCAGCCCCAGGGGGAGTGCAGAGGCAGGACCGAGGCTGGTTGAGATAAGCAGAATCACCCAGCTCATCTGCGAACAAAAGAACACCCTCGGTGCTTTCAGCTGTTGGATTGGGGGCTGGCTTGACAGATCCAATCTGCTACGGCACCGTCCCCCACAATGACGACGATAGGCTCCCATTGAAATATGAACAAAACTAGGAGGAATCAGTCAGTCGGCTCTCCCCAAATAAAGAAGTTCTGCTTCACGGAGTTTTGCTGTCTCCACTCTACAAAGGAAAGGTGGCTGGCAGCTTGTCCTGATTAAAAACTGTTAAGTTCCACCTCGCCAGGCATCCCATTAACCTCCTCTTCCGGCCACGTTCCCAGGAGAGCTTGGGAACCAGGGGATGCTCACAAAGCCTTGCAGGCTGGACCGGGGACCGGCCAGGGCTCTCAGAACAGCGCCCCTCCCTGCCATCCTATTTCCAGCTCTTGGCTATGGAGGCTTGTTTGCTAAGGATATGCTCACCTTTACTTTCCCAAACCCGAGGCCCCCTTAAGGCAAAGGGAAACACCTGCTGGAGTTTCTACAAAAGCACAAACACCTGCTGGAGAAGAGCAGAGCGGAATTCAGGAGGCCTCAGGTCAAGGCTTGGTCCAGACTCGACAGTGAGCTTGGGCTTGTCGCTGTCCAGGAACGCTTGGTAAAGAGAGGATGCCTCCTGCCCACTCCCCGGGCCCATCCCTGGTCTCCCCGCCCCCCCAGACCTCCTTCAAGGTCTGGCTCTGATGCCGACTTGCCCCAGCACATCTGGTCTCTTTGGTGGGTCCTGCCGTCCTACCTGTAGCTCGGTCTGTTTACTCTCCCCCCAGAAAGCAAGCGCTCCCGGCCCCACCGCGCAGCGATCATGAGCGTGAACTCTGGAGTGCTGAAAGCTTACAAAACCTGGAAGGAATGAGGGAATGATTAGACCTTGAAAGATGACCCACCTGTACCTGCGGGGAACCTCAGCATCACCAAGATTCACTGTCACGGCAACAAAGCCAGAGTCATGGATACAGTTTCTGTTTGGGATGATTAAAAAAAAAGAAAAAAGTTCTGTGGACGGATGGGGCGATGATTGCCCACAGCGGGAGGTACCCAGTGCCATTGTGCCGCACACGTTCCAGTGGTGAATTTCGTGTTATATATATCTGACCACAATTGCAAAGGGTTGGATGGGGGCGTGGCAGAAGGAAACGTTTTGCCTCTCACAGGGTGACCCCACTTTATGCTTCCCACATTGCAGCCCCTGGCTCGAGGGGAGCTTGGAAGCATCGTCAGGGACCAGTTTAGAGAAATGGAGATCCAGATGGGAGGGGAGCGGCCCAGAACTTCACCCAGCAAGGAGGGCGCCTGACCAGGACTCGAGGGACTCCGCCACAGCCCGAATGAATAAGAAAGTCCCCCAGATCCTCTCCAGGGAGCAGTTGATTTTGTTCAAGCTCCCGGCAGGGGAGGCAGAATGAGAAGGAAGTGTCTTCTCTCCTTGCGGGAGCCTTGGGAACGTCTCCCTGGGGAGAGGTGCCGGCTGCTGAGGACGTTCCCCCCTGTTAAGTCTCCGATCACGAGATTCGGTGATTTCATTATTGTCTGCAAAGCTCCCGGGAGGGTTGGCGCGCAGATAATCGCCCATGATACAGGGCACTGGAGTCATCAAGGATCCCTGAGACTGGTCGGAGGGGTGGTGGGGGGGGCCCAAGGTGGGTCCGCAGAGATGGCCCTGTGTGGAGAGAGGGGCTCAGGAGCCAGAGCAAGGGGTGGGGGAGCAGGCCAAGGTCACAGAGCCAAAGCCAAAGGGGGGCGAGATACTGCCCGGCAGCTTCCAAGGAGAAACCTGAGTCAGGTCCCTTCCTCCTGCCCACAGCCCTCGAGGCCTCTCACCTCCCTGGGGTAGAAGGCAAAGTTCTCCCCATGGTCCCCAGGACCCTGAGCTGTCCCGCCCAGTCCCCTCTCTGTCCTCCCTTCCTCCCTCTCTCCCCCTCGATCTCTCCATCCCAGGCCCTGGTACTTAACAAGTGCTCAGAAAAAAGGAACGGCCTCAATGCGGAATAAATGGGCACCTTGAGCACATTTTGGAATCTGAAAGGAACATGTAGTGCACAGCCTCTGCTTGGATTCTTCTCTGGATGAGGAGCTCACTACCTTCCAACAGGCTCCCATTCCATCTCAGAGCGGTTCTGGCCATTGGCAGCATCCTTAACAAAGACTGGGCTGAATTTTGTGTTCTGAAGAGAGAGAGTGAGTGAGTGTGTGTGCGTGTGCGTGTGTGTGTGTTGAAGCATGGGGGAGTGAAATGAGGTCATGAGGGAAATAATTCTGGAATCTTTGTAGAGTGGCCGCTGTTTTGAACAAGTTGGAAAGCCTGAAGCCATCAGGATGAGGTGATGCCGGACTGACTTCCATCTCCTCCCTCTCTCCCTCTCCCTCTCACTATGCCTCTCTCTGTCTCTCTCTCCTTTGTCTCTCTGTTTCTGTCTCTCTCCTTTCTTCTTCTTGTCTCTATGTTTCTGTCTCTCGGTCCCTGTGCTGTTCAAAGTCAAACAGATACCAGAGCAGCCTCCCAGCCCCAAAAGAAAATTTCCGGCCGCCCCAGCAGCAGAATAATTGAATCCGCGGGCGGCCCAGGATTGAATCAAGTGAGAGGGTAAAGGCGGGTGGACTGGGGGGGCGGCTGCATTCAGGCTAAAAGCCGCCTCGCACCAGGAGGATGCGCTTAGCTCTAGGCCGTGGGGGCACAGCCTTGGGGGGCGGGGGGCCGTGAAATCTCCGGGGCGGGTCTGGCGCCCCCAGCTCCACAGGAGGCGATCGGAGCCCCGCAGAAGGAGCCAGAGGTCTCCTGCCGCTGGGTCTCTGCCCTTCCTACACGCAGTCGGCTGAAGGGTGGCAGGGTCGGGGATGGGGGCTTCGCTGGGGGTCCCCTGCCAGGGGCAGCCCAGCTCAGCAACTCGCTCTGCTGTTACCTGTCGACCATCCACCCATTTCCTCACCCCCCGCCCACCCAGCCACCCTTCCACCCACCCCACCTACCCCTCCCCCCACCGGTCCTTTCATCCATCTGTCTCCCACCTAGCCACCCACCCAACCTGCCATCCCCCTCCCCCACCGCCTCCCTCCCATCCCCCTCATCCTCCCTCCACCCATCCTAGTCAAACATTCAACAAACACTTATTAAGCTCCTGCTGGGTGCCCATTTCTACACTGGGAGATACTGGGAGAGCCGAGGGCTCTGCTCAGCTGGGGCAGCATCTAGTTGGGAAGATGACTGCTAAGCAAACAATTGAAAAAACAGCTCATAGACATCGTGCGGGTTCTGCAAGACACGCTCCCTTGGCTCTCAGACATCTAATATGGGGAGGGGGATCCTTAGGTCCCAGGACATGGCTGGGCTCCAAAGGGGACCGGTGTCACAGGCAGAGGGAACAGCATATGCAAAAAAGAGGCAGATGCCCAGTGGCTCAAGGGCAGGGCATGTGGAGTGGGCCTTGGACGTGACATGAGAACCCTGGACAAGGGGTGGATGTGATGCGAGGGTAAGTTGCTGCCCCCAGATTGGGGGTCACTGGAGAGTCTCCGGGGGATGGGCAGGAATCAGCAGGAGGAAGTGACAAGGAGGCAAGGGAGATGAGTAGACTACAGGGGCAGAAGGGAAACTGGGGTGGGTGGGATCTCGAAGCCAAGGGGAAGGAGACCTGGGCATGGCCAGCCATCCCTTCCCCTCACCCAGGCACACCCAGACTGAGAAGTTAGGGTCCTGCCCGCCAGCCCGGTCTCTGCCCAGTGGCCTCTCTGTCCCCTCCTCCTGTTGGACAGCTGCTGGGGCCCCGAGGACCTCGGAGGGAGACCCCTCAGCTCTTGATCTGGCGGCCTCCGTGTTCTTTCTGTGAAATGAGGACATTTCAGATGCCCCAGAGGCGGAGGGGAAGCACCAAGGCCAAGATGACCACAGAGAGAAGTTATCACGTCCTTGGCACAATGACTGGCATGGCCTTCTGGCCTCCGCATCATTCATTCATTCATTCATTCATTCAACAAATTATTATTGAGTGGTCAGGGACTGTTCTGGGTCCTGGCAATACTGTTGTAAATAAAACAATCACAGCTCCTCTATCCTCAAGGAGCTGATACTTAAGTAGCAAGAGAACAGAGAATAACACACAAATACCTACTCTAATTTTGGGAAGCAGTACGAATTATAAAGCAGGGAAAAGGGATATAATGGTTTGGTAAAGATGCCCATAGCTGGGGTCATCAGGGAAGGCTTCCTCGAGGAGGTGACATGTGAGCTGAGACAGTGGAAGGAAGCATCAATCTGGCCAAGATGTTGAGAAAATCACTCCAGGTGGGGGGAACAGCAAATGCAAAGGCCCTGGGGCAGGACCAAGTTTGGCATTTTAAGAATCGGCAGTTTCATGTGGCTGGAACAGAGCGAAAGTGGAGGAAGGGGATCCATGCTCCCCGGTCACCCATCCCCAGCACTCCTAGTCCCTTTCTCTCTTGTTTCTCCGCTGCAATTCAAGCCATGAGCCATGCTATACCTTTTCCTAATTGTGTTTATTTTCTCGCTCTTCAACTGTAAGCCTCATAAAGATGGAAATTTCCTTCTTTCTGGCTGGCCTGTTTGTGCCCGACTTTGCCACCAGAGCCTAGAACAGTGCCTGGCACACAGTACCCACTCGTGAGTACTTTTGAGTTAGTGAATGAACGAACGAATGGACGGACGAATAAACAGGCATCATTGCATCAGAAGGGCCAGGTAGGAAAGCAATCAGAGGCTCCGGCCACTTCAAGAGGCCCCTCTAGGAGGTCAGAGCTGAGAGATGTGGGGGTCAGGGCCTCCCTTGATTACTGCGATTCTAATTAACTCCTGGGCCGAGAGGGCTGCCCCGCTCGGAGGAATTAGAGATAAGTTTGCATCCAAGTGTTTGAGCAGCGGCTCTAAGGGGGGCGGGCAGCGGCTCCCCGCTCTCCCCCCACCAGCCAGCTGGCCTGGGAGGCGGGCGCCCAAAGAGGTCATTTGCATAGGCAGGTAATTGGTTTTGCAAATAAATCTGGTTCTTGAAATTTGTAGATTAGCAATAATACGTCTCCAGATGAGAGAAAAAGGTCACGGATGAATAAAACAACAATTAAACTTTCGGGAGATTATTAAACTAAACAGAAATCTGGCACGGGGTGGCCGAGGGAATATGGAGCGAGGTGCTGAAGGCGGAGAGGGTCTGGGGTGGGGGAGCCCGTGGCTGTCCTCACCTTGTGCCTCGTGGGAGCACCTTCTGAATGCCAGGCTCTGGGCACAGTGGGGCTTTCTGCGCAATAGGCCCAGGGTCCCATTTCTCAGCAGAAAACTGAGGCCGGGGGAGGGAGAGGAAGATACCCAAGGTCACGCCACGTAGGATTCGAACCCAGGAATAGTAGCTTTGCACTGTCCTGGGTGGCAGGGAGCCCCATCTCACAGCGGGGGGACGGGAGGATGGAAGTCCACACCTGTCTCCTCTTGGCTGTGATTCCAGGACCATTCCGTCCCCCACAAGGCGCTTCATCATTCCATGCCTCAAAAAGGTGGGGCTAGGAGCACTTTGGGTGTGCTTTGCGATTTACAAATGTTTTCACACTTGTGTGGCAACTAAAAGGGACTCAGCGGTTGATGGACCAGGCACTGGGCCTGCCATGATGGGGACGCCTCTTTGGTCATCCCAGGGTCTTGGCTGCAAGCACAGAAATGTGCTCCAGGAGAGGTAAGCAGAACCGAAATTGATAAGGAACTTTCGGGGTAGAAGGCAAAGGTGGAGAGAGAGGGTCAGTTGACAGAGAGGAAGGGGTCCCAGGCAGGTGACACAACCCTCTTTTGCCATCCACCAGCGTGTGACCTTGGGTGAGTCACCCTTCCCCTAGGACCTGTTTCGATGTCACTAAAAGGGAGGATGATTTTACCTCCTTTATTCACTCAGTGTACTCATTCGGAATATTTCCCGAGCTCCGACTGAATGCCAGGCACCGTTCTAGGCACTGGCAATGCGACAGTGAACAAAACAGGCAGAAACCCCTGCCCTGGGTCAAACTCAGAACCTCGTGGGCAAGACAGACAATAAGCAAATAAATCTATAGGGCTTCCAAGAGTGCAAAGTGCTAGGAAGAGCATTAGGGCAGGGAAGGACTCAGGAAGGGGCGAGAAGTGGGGAGGGAGGCCAGGTTGCAATTTTAAATGGGACATTCAGGGAAGGCCTCTGAGGAGGTGACATTTGAGCAGAGATCTGAAGGAAGGGAAGGAGGGAGTCATGGAAAGATGTGGAGGAAGAGCATCCCTGGCAGAGGGAACGGCCTGTGCAAAGGCCCTGGGGCAGGACTGAGTCCGGCATGCTGAGGGACAGCATGAGGAACAGCTGGGGGAACACATGAGGAGGCTCCTGTGGCTGGAGCAGAGTGAGCAAGGGGGAGAGAGGGAGGAAGGGAGGGCAGAGAGGGAACAGGATTGGGTCATGTAGGTCTACTTGTCCAGAGATCAAGGAGAAGGGGCATCGGCCTGCTAGGATCACCGAAACAGTCACCAATGTCCACTTTTCGTTCCCAGCCCATTCAGTGGCAGAGGCTGTGGACTGGCCCTTGATAGTCATTCTCTGCTTCCCCCTTTAGAAACAGAACCCACCCAACTGAAGCCCAGCCTCCCTTGAGGCTCCGTGTGACCATTTGGCTACCTAGGGGACAACAGGATGTGAGCACAAACCATGCATGTAACACCAGGTGGCAACCTCAGAGCATAAGGACAGGCCCTCCTCCACCCCTTCTCCCATTCCTCCTTGCCCCTCATCTGGGAGGTGGCTGTGATGGCAGGAGCTGGAGCAGCCAGTATGGGCCACAGTTCAAAGTTCAACTGAGGAGGTGGAGCCACAAGGTAAAAAAAAAAAAAAAAAAAAAGTCTGGTTCCTGATGACTGTGGACCCACCACTGTGGAGCCTGGGATGATGCCCGGACTGTGAGGACAGGAGCGATGAGCTTCTCTCGCACATAAGCCATGATCTCACAGTGTCACAGACATGGTCATAGACTCATGGCAACAAAGAGCTCAAATAATAAATAGTCAAAAGTTCTGAGGGCGGGCGCCCGGGAGGCTCAGTGGGTTAAAGCCTCTGCCTTCGGCTCAGGTCATGATCCCAGGATCCTGGGATCGAGTCCCACACCGGGCTCCCTGCTCAGCGGAGAGCATGCTTCCCCCTCTCTCTCTGCCTGTGTCTCTGTCTACTTGTGATCTCTGTCTGTCAAATAAAGAAATAAAATCTTAAAAAAAAAAAAAGGTCTGAGGGCGTCTGGGTGGCTCAGTCGGTTAAGCATCTGCGTTCAGCTCAGATCATGATCCCTGGATCCTAGAATCGAGCCCCATGTTGGGCTCCCTGCTCAGTGGGGAGCCTGCTTCTCCCTCTGTCCCTCCCCCCTGCTCATGCTCCTTTGCACGTCCGGGCACACTCTCGCTCTCGCTCTCTCTCTCTCTCTCTCTCACAAAAACGAATAATCTTTAAAAAAAAAAAATAGTTTGAGCAGCACCACAGGCCACATTGCGAACCCCAGACTTGCTCTCCTCCCAGCTAACAGGGCCCTGCTGCAGACCGTCCATCACCCATCTCCACGCCCTGATTTCCCGGAGACTCTGCTACAACCCAGCTGGACCCCGCCAAATGTGCCACCATGTGGCCAGCCAGGAAAGTGTCCCCCTCGACTCTCGGGGAAGTCTTGCCCATCTGTAGCTGCCCACTGGTTCCCCAAGAGACTTAGTTTTATTCTAAGATATTTTCATGAATGCCTGCCTCTCCTACAGTCTCTTTACCTTCATCTCTCCCTCTGCCCCCCTTCCAAATGTTGGCAGCTCTACTAGCCCTGAGCTCCAAGTCCTTTCAACCTTCAAGTCCTATGTCTGTGATGATTCTGGAAGGCAGAAGGCGCACCAGAGACAGCCAGCGCGGCCTGGCCAGGTCACACAGCCAGGCCATCCTCTGCAGAGGGCTTCCCGTCCTGGGAGGCCCACCGCGATCCGCCCCCCACCCCGCCGGAAATCCCTGCGTGGGGGCTGGGTCATTTCGTCCCCTCCTTCATGGCCCAAACTCTGAAGAATGGCTGCGGGCCATGTCCTTCTGCCAACACAGGACCCAAGCAGGCTCTCTCCTCCCTCTAAGAGCTCGCGGGTTCGTGTCTCCTGTCGGAGCTGCGGTGAGGCGCCCAGAAGAGCCCCCCGCCCCCCGCCCCGAGCTGGGCTGGGCCCTGGGCTCCCCGGAGGAGGTGATGCAAAAGGGAGAAGGCAGCGGGCCCGACGCGGAGGCAAGAGCAGGGGCCCAGACGCAGAGGTGGGTGCGTGAGTGTGAGCCCGCAAGAGGCCGCCAGAGCTGGAGGTGTGGAGTCAGGGGGTAACGGGAGCTGAGGGCAATGGGGATCCAAGGACGTAGAATTAAGGCGCGGGGGGGGGGGCAGTGAGATCAGATTTGGTTTGGGGGCCGATCGCCCGGAGGGGGGCGGGGTTGGGGCCCGGCCTCGTGGCCGGGGCGGGCGGGAGCGGGCCCGCGACCCGGCCGTGCGTCCCCGCCCGCATCTCCCCGCGGCCTCGCTGCGCCCGGGCGCGAGCGGGAAGGCGGGCCGGGAGGGGGTACCTGGCAGCCGAAAGCCCAGCGGCTAATGAGCCCGGTGCGGCGCGCGCTATTTTTAGCAGCAGCTCCTCGGGACGCCTAATCGCTCCGGCCGGCTCCCGCCAGGCTGCCATGGAAACGCTCAGCGCCGCCGCGAGCGCGGTCCCGGGCCCGGCCCGCGCGGCCACCTCCGGGCGGGGCCCCGCGCGCCTCCCCTGTTCCCGCGCCGCCCAGGCCCCGCTCCGGGCCGTCGACCTCCAGCCCGCCCCCACCCTGCTTGGAGCCTCGGCTTCTCGTCTTTGCAACGGGCTCACCTGCTAGGACTGCGGGGGACCTGGGTGCTGGGAGCTCGGGGCAGAGCCCAGCGCCTGGCCCCGGTGATTCCAGGCACTCATTGAGCGCCTACTGTATGCCAGGCGTAACCCTAAGCGTTCCACGCATTAATTTTACTCATTGACTCCAGAGGCGTGTTCGGAGGGGTTAAACGGTCTGCCTAAAGTCACGCAGCCTGCGGGTGGTAGAGCTCGGATTTGAACCCAGGCCAGCTGACCACCGACTTAGCACTAAGCCACCCCCCAACCCCGCCCCGCAGGCATAGATATTTCAAGTGGAACCTGGAGGGTTTGTGTTTATCCGCCAAGGAAGATCTCACAAATGGTGGCTTCTGAGCCAGGTGGGGACCTGGTTTTTAGCCCCACCTTGATTTATGGGAATCCGGAGGTGAGAAGCTTCACTCCCACACGGGACAAATGGGGACATCGAGGCCTGACCAAGGAGCAGCGACTTGCGGGATGCTGATGCCGGAAAGCTCTGGTGGAGGGCATGGGTCTGTGGCACACGGACCCCCACCAGCATCTCGTACCCATAGTTCTCAGAGGCAGTGCTGCTCAGGCAAGGTGACGGTGCCAAGCTGGGAGCCAGGATGGAGGGGTCCAAGCTGGGGAGATCCAGGCCGCACCTGGGCCAAGAGGTGGGGAGGGCAGGCAGGGGGTCAGATGGCCAAGAGCACACCCCCACCAAGGTCCTCCCCCCTGTTTCCCCATCTATAAAGTGGGGTATCAATGACCACAGTCCCACCTCCCGGGGGGGCTGTGGGGACCATCAGAACTTTCCTACCAACCAAGGCAGGGACCTACCCACCTGCCCTTAACGTTGGCTGCTTTGTTCTGCGTGGACTCTTGCATTGGTTTGAATTTTTGCAAACATGACTTAAAATAGTAGTTCCCTTGCTGACCGGGCTTGTTGGCACCTGCTTAAGTTCAGTCTTACCCTAATCCTGGCCTGGTGACCATCACGAGAGCTGCTCTGAACCGGGCCTGGCCCCTAGGACGCACTCAAGGAGAGCGGCAGTCAAGTCAAGGTGGCTAACATCTTCCGAGAACTCCAAACAGCTCCGAACGCTGCCGAGTGATTTTAAGTGTTGGCGAGAGAATTCTCAGCACCTGCCCTGTGCGGTGGGACCGCAAGCCTTGGTGGGCCCACCTGGAAGATGGTAATAACCTGTTCTTCTGAGCAAGGGAGGGAGGAAAGGGAGCCTCCTGAGGCCGCCATACAGTGGGCCCCTTTCCCACCGTCCCGCCCCCCCTGAGCTAGGGTTTCTGCCATTAGCTTTGCCTCCAAAGATGCTCCCTGAGAAGAGGAGCTGCAGGGCAGGCTCCCCGGCCTCCAACTGGGGTCGAAGAGGGGGACACAAAGCCCCGAACTGCCCCCCCCACCCCGCCCCACTGATCCCCCAATCACCCCGGCAGCAGGAAGGGCGGGGGAGGGGAGGCCAAGGTTACCGTGCCCCTCCCCCAGCCTGGCTATAATTAGCCCTGAGATGAATTAAACATGAGGCCGGCCGTCGAGGGGTGGAGGGGTGGCAGGCGCATATCTGACACTAATTGTTCCCAGGCAGCCGGCACAGGGCGGGGCTGACGTGCGGGGCCGGGGGAGGAGGCGGAACAGCACCGGGCTAGGCAGGGCGTCTGCGTGGCCACGGTAGGGGCACGCGTGTGCCCACGTGAGCGTGTGTGTGTGCGTGTGTCCCGAGGGCTCTCCGGGCACGGGAGCAGCCTTGGCCCTTGAGCTCAGCAGACCCAGCCGAAGGGGCGAAGCCTCACCCCGGCTCAGCAAAGCCGTCTCCGCACGGCCCCTTCCTGGGAACCCACCGCTCGGGCTGCCGGCTGACACCCCCGAGTTTCCACCGCTAGGACCGCTCGCAGTCACTCACCCCTCCCCGAGCACGCGGAGCGCCCGGGACAGAGCGCCGGGCCGGGGCGCCGAGAGGGGCGGGGCGGGGGCGGGGCGAGATCGAGGGGCGGGGCCTAGAGAGGGAGGACGGAGGCTTGCCACCTGCACTGCGGGGACCGGCGGGCCCTCCCTCTGGGCTCACCTTGCCCCGCCCTGCGCCACTTACTCACTCCCTCGATGCCAGGAAATGGTGAAATCTCCCCGACCAGCCGGCAGACGGGCAACAGGCGGGAGACGGAGGCGGAGACGCGGAAGGGACGGGGCGGGGGCGGGGCCGCGGCCCCCCGTGGACACGCCCCCCCAGCCCTGCCCTAACCTCACCCTTCCACCTTCCCTCCAGATCCCCCTACCAGATCCGACAGCGGGACTGTCCCCAGCTCCACCCCCAGGACCAGCCGAGTGACCTCAGCGAGGCGGCCTTGCCTCTCAGTGCCTCAGTGCTCCCACCTACACGATGGGGAGCGGCCGTGGACCCAGGAGGCCAGGGTTCATGACACAGTGTCAGAGATCAGCCTCCAAGCCCGGTGCCCAGGCCCCCGCGTGTGACTCAGACCTGTCACTGGTTCGCTCCCATCCTGTTTCCGCCCTGTGAAATGGAAAGATGATAGCGTTTGAGGGTGGGAGAAGGGCGAGCAGGGGCCCCTCGGCCCCGGCCCCCCAGCCTCGTCTGCAGCCATTGTGAGTGTGAGGACAACTGCCGCCCTCCCTGAGAAAGATCGATATAGAATCAGCCTTTGCCGATATTACGATTTCCTCACTCATGGCTCTTCTAGGGCCCCACAGACTCCAAGAGCCCATGAGCACCCGCCCATTACTGAAATCCTACCTGCTCTGGGCCAAGCTGGCTGGGAGACCCAGACCTGGAGGGGACCCCAAGCTGGGGGAGCCAGAACCAGCCGGAGACTCCCAGCCCAAGTGGTCAGGCTGGGCGGAGGAAGATGGGGTACCCCGCGGTGGAGTGGGTAAAGCCTCAGTGTGGGGTTCACAAAGAAAGCCTCCTGCAGACATGGACCCTGAATTTTGAAGAGCAAGGGGCTTCACACATGGGGAGGAAAGCCATTCCTGGTGGCGCAAATAGCCGAGGCAAATGCTTGGAGGCAGAAAGAAAAAAAAATCACAATTTCTGGTCTCATCTAGAACCCAAAGTGGCTCGCCTGGATAGAGCAGCCTGGCGGGGCTTTGCAGGACAAGCTCTCAAGTCAGAACCCACCCTGATGCAGACAGCGGGGCTCAAGAACACAGATCCTAGAGTCAGACAAGCACTCGCAAAGTGGGGGTAATGACAGCTTTCACCCCCAGAGCTGTTGTGAGGAAGAGATGAGTGAAGAGAAGTGTGTAAACACTCAGCACAAACTCAAGTACTCACAAGGTGACTGTTGTTACCACGGTTCCAAACAGGACCACGCAGATCATTTTTTAACAGTTATATATTCATTTCAATGTCTATCCTCCCAAATTTATATATACCATTTACTTCACTCAAAAAAAATATATATCTGCGATTTCATGGTAGGATATAACGGTGCATTTTTAAAATAAACATATTTTGTTGGGAAAGAATGGGGAGGAGTTTTAGAGAAAAAGTGATGAAGTGAATGAGGGAAGCCTTGAGTTGGGAACTGCTCGGCTAATAGATTTCTCAGCCTGCTCCTGGGCCCGTAATTAATCCCGAGGGGCTCATTAAGTTCGGGCTTCCGCTCCAGCCACTCAGCAGCCTCCCTCCCGGTCTTCCCTCTCCCCCAGGGAGGCCCAGCCTGGCCTGCCCCTGCCAGGGCCTCCCTCCTGCAGTGCTGCTGGGCCCCCAGATCCCTGGGCTTAATCATGGAGAATTAAGGTTTAATCAGAAGCTTTTACTGCTGGGAGGGGAGGCTGGGCAGAGGCACGGCCTCCCAGGTACAGCAGTCGCAGGAATAGGGTGAGGCGGGTGAGGCAGGGTAGAACCAGTGCAGGGTCAGAGCCTGGCAAAATTTCACACTTTGATACTTTGTTCATTATATCTGTTTCTGCATTTATTGTATTTTTTTAAATTTATGTATTTGAGAGAGAGATTGACCGTGCATGGCGGGGGCGGGGGGGCGGTGAGAGGGGCAGAGGGAGAGGGAGAAGCTGACACCCTGCTGAGCCGGGAGCTAGGAGCCTGTGGCGGACTCGCTCCCGGACCCCGATATCATGACCTGAGCCCAAGGCAGACCCTCCACCGACTGAGCCCCCCCACGCAACCCTGCATTTATTGCATTTTTAAAATGTGGTGTTAAAATAGTATTTATCCAGGGCCCCTCAGTGGCACAGTCGGTTAGGCTTCTGACTCTTGGTTGAGGCTCAGGTAATGATCCCAGGGTCGTGGGATCGAGCCCTGGGGCGGGCTCTATGTGCTCGGTCTGCTTGAGACTCTCTCTCTCCCTCTCTCTCTGCCCCTCCCATTTATGCACTCTCTCTCTCTAAGACAAATAAATACACCTTTTGAAAAAACATAGTATTCAGTTACATGACTGAGTTTGGTGGTACCCGCTAAGTTTGTATAGAGGCTGGTACGTCTCTTGGCCGACCTTAATCCCGCTCATGACAGCTGCAGGGAGGCGGAAGCTCCTAAGTTAGCATCCTGAAGCCAGGAGCTAATTCGAACCTTACCACTGTCAGAAGACGGTCTACCACTGGACTGATTTCATAGAGGGGAAACTGAGACCCAGAAGGGTAAGTCATTGGCCTCAGGTCACCCAGTTAAGAGAAGGCAGAGGCAGGATTTGAACCCTTGACAGCCTTCCAGGGCCCCACCTCCCTTGAGGTTAAAGTCCAAATCCTCCCCGTGGCCCCCAAGGCTCCCGCAGGACATGCCCCCAAGGGCAACCAGATCAAAGGGGGTTCTGTGGGCAGGGGAGGAAGGGGACCGCCGGTGCTCACGAACTCCCTCTAGTCACCGCTGCGGGAAGAGAGACCGCATGGGTGGAAGATGGGGGAACTGGAGCAGAGGGGACCCCGCTAGTCTACAGGGGTGATATAACCTTGTGCCTGATTCTATACCGTCCAACATGTGAGCCTCTGACATTTAAAGCAGGACTAGTTCACAGTGAGATGTTCTGCAAGTATAAAACACACATCAGTTTCTAAAGAAATGGAATGATGGGGCGCCTGGGTGGCTGGGTCAGTTGAGCATCTGACTCTTGATTTCGGCTCAGGTGATGATCTCTGGGGTCTTGAGATCAAGCCCCACACAGGGCTCTGAGCTCAGTGGGAGTCTGCTTGATTCTTTCTCCCTCTGACCCTTCCCCCCACCCTCACCCCCCCCAAATAAATGTTTTTTTTAAAGATTTCATTTATTGGGGCACCTGGATGGCTCAGTGGGTTAAGTCTGCACCTTCGACTCAGGTCATGATCTCAGGGTCATGGGATCGAGCCCCGCATCGGGCTCTCTGCTCAGCAGGGAGCCTGCTTCCCCCTCTCTCTGCCTGCCTCTCTGCTACTTGTGATCTCTCTCTCAAATAAATAAATAAAATCTTTTTAAAAATAAGATTTCATTTATTTATTTGACAGAAAGAGAGAGAGAGATTGAGCACAAGCAGGGGGAGCAGCAGAAGGAGAGGGAGAAGCAAACTCCCTGCTGAGCAGAGAGCCTTATGCGGGCTCGATCTCAGGACCCCGGGATCATGACCTGAGCGGAAGGCAGACATTTAACTGACTGAGCCACATAGGCACCCCAATAAATAAATCCTTAAAAAAAACCAAAAACTTGGTATGAATAAAAAAAGTTAAGATAGCTCCTTAACAGGTTTTTATATTGATTGCCTGTTAAAATGATATTTTGGCTGTATTGAGTTAAATAAAACATATTAAAATTAATTTCACCTGTTTCTTTTTACCTTTCTCTCGTGGCTACTAGAAAGTTTTAAATTACATATGTGGCTTCCAAGATCTTTCTACCAGAGAACACTGGGTATTTAAATTCTGACTCATGGTCCACCAGGGGACGCTGTGCCCTTGCAATGGGGTCTGGCCCTCGGGAATCTAAAGGAGAAGGAAGTAGTAAGTCAAGACAGTTGCTCCTTTGTGGTTGTTGTCTTGGATCAGGTCTTACAACACGGACCTATGTTTTCTATCTGCCATGGCTCACTGGCTAAGGGAGACAGAGCCACCTGTGGGTAAGCAGTTGGCCTCCCACACTGACCCCATTTTATTCTGCCAGGGTCAGGGAGGAAGAATTAGGACTCCAGAGACAACTCACAGATTCTGCAATATTTATTATATAATAACTGTGTGCCGCCCTCTGTTAATTCAAGGCAATTCCTGCCACAGATTCATCCAACAGATAAGGATTCCACCCCCACCTTTTTGCAAAAGAGAAAAACAAAGACTCAGAGAAGAAAAGTGAGTTCCCCCAAAAAAGCCCAGCAGAGGCAGGCTTTGCACCCAGGTCCATCTGGCTCCACTGCCTTCTGGGCCTCCCCCCTACCCTAACCCCATCCCCCAGCCAGCTGCCTCTCAACCTCTTGGAAAACTCCTGAGAGATGTTGAGCAGACATGGGGACGAGGACACTCTATCTGTCCAGATCAGACCAGCTCAGCAGGGCAGTCAATAATTCGTTCAGAATTTTCCCCATTTATCACAGTGGCAGAAGCTGGAGTGCATGGAATCCTAATCCCAAGTTTCTGTGCCCCTTGGTCGCCTGGAGCTGGACACAGTGGTGACAGCAACTGGGGCAGGGGTCCCACACTGAGCCTGGGGATGGGGGGTGTTCCTGGCTCGCCACCCCCTGACACTGGGTTATTAAATGTGCGATCCAGCAGTGACCAGATGAGACCCATCCCAGCCTTCACAGTGCCCACAGGTTGGTGGGAAAAATACACACTGTATAAGTAATAATAATATAAATAATTAATGCTACCAAGGAAAAGAACAGACTGGTGCAAGAATGCAAAACTGGGGGGACATGACTTGTTTAGGACCTCCTCAAGGAAGTGACATTGAATGTGCAAATCAGAAGATGGAAGGTGAAGATGGGAGAAGGTGCTGCGTACAGAGAAACAGCACGTGCAAAGGCCCTGTGGCCAGGAAGTTTCTCCCATGTGGGACCCAGCAAGAGGATGCATGGGTCTGAAGCTTGGAGCACTAGTGGAAGGTCAATGCCGAGTCGGGAGCCCTCCGAGCCAGGCCTGGAGTCCTCATGTGGAGGCCAGCAGCCTTCAGTGGGTGCCAGGGGCCATCAGAAGAAGAGACAGGCAAGTTTCCCCGATGTTCCGGGGCATGGTAGTGAGGTGAGTCACATGGCAGGCTGGGCAGCTGGCCCTGTGATTTTCTGTTTTGTTTCTTCTTGCAGCTCTGTCCCCCTTGGAGGATTCTTTCAAACCCATTTGAGTGCAGGGGTGAGTCAGGATTTCTCTCCCAACAAATAGCCTATACCATGCGAGCAGCACCTGGCACAGCCCCTGGACACCCCTGCTTCCTTGAACCGGCGGGAGAACTGAGGCCCACAGAAGGGATCTCCGGGAGCCCGGGAGCACCCGCCCGCCCTGCAGCATCATGGGTCTTCCGCTGAACTTCCAGCCTCATGACGCTCCTCGGGTGGGTGTCTTGGCCTTTGTGTGAATTACAGAAAGTGTCCCCTTCCTGGGGCCCTCTCACGCCTCAGCTGGGTGCTTTGGCGCAGTGACCAACCTGTCCCACCATCTGTGGCAGCCAGAGCAGGGTCTGTCTTGTTAGCTCCAGCAGCCAGCCCAGGGCCAAGCGCACAGAGGACACGCCATAAATGCCCAGGGAACAAGGGAGCCGAGACAGAGAACGCCATGACCTGGCTTGGAGTCACGGAGGGAGACGGTGAGGCAGAGAAGGACGGAATCAGGGAGTCTGGGTGCTGGCAGTTTCTGGCTAAGCCACCGATGCCTCCTCTGGGAAACACCCGGATTTACGTGCCACCCAGGAGCCGCCCCCCCCCCCCAGGGTTCTGGGAGCCCAAACCAAGTGGGCAGCCTGGAGGGGAGGCGGGAGGCGGGAGGCGGCCCCTCCCCAGGACGCCTTGGGCCCCGGGAAGAGACGGTGGCCTCCAAGTTTCACTCGAAACTCCCTCCCGGCAGCCCAGACTTGCTCCAAGGGCGGAGCCAGAAGCCCCAGTCGCCTCAGGGGCGGGGCGGGGGGTGGGGAGCGGGGCGGGGCGGGGCGGGGCGGGGGTGGGGAGCGGGGAAAGGGGGGCGGGGGCAGGCTCCCTCTATTTCACAGCCCGAAGGGGAGAGGGGCCCGAAGGGGAGAGGGGCCCGCTGGGGTCAGCCTGGTGAGTCGGAGTCAAGGGAGAAGTGGTGCCTGCGGAGGGCGGAGCCCGCGTGTGGAAAGACTGCGCTCACCCAGGCAGAAGGAAGACCAAAGACCGAGTCAGGGAGCTTGAACTTGATTGTGTTTTGAAACACTTAATCCGGGGCGTCTGGGTGGCTTGGTCGTTAAGGGTCTGCCTTCGGCTCAGGTCATGATCCCTGGACAGCAGGAAGCCTGCTTCTCCCTCTCCCACTCCCCCTGCTTGTGTTCCCTCTCTCACTGTGTCTCTCTCTCTCTCTCTCTGTCAAATAAATAAATAAATAATTTAAAAAAAAAAAAGAAATACTTAATCTTTTATTCATACGCACTTGAAGACAGCCCCTCTATACCTGGTCCCGACCCTGTTCTGTGACCCTGGGGCCCCAGGCTCCACTCCTCAGGCTGGGAGCGCCAACACACCGGCCCAGTTCCCTGCATTGGGTCTGAGCCAGCAGGAATGGAGGCTGCAGGACCCACAGGCCCCCGGGGGCCACTGCGAGCTCACACTGAGCCGTGTCATAACCAGGAAGGTGCCAGAACTGAGCCCAGTGGGCAGGGACGCTGCGGCCCCCCAAGGAGTCAGGGCCGGACCACAGAGGGTTCAGTGTAACCGAAGCACAGGGGGAGGTGGAGGCTCTTCTTGGAGAATCAGAAATGCCTGCGTCAAGAAGGGGGCATGGCAGCTGGGCTTTGAGGGATGAATAAGAGTTTGCCAAAGAGAGAGGGTAGGGTGTGCAACCTGGCGGTGGCCAGAATTCAAAAAACACGCTGATGGAGTAGCAGGAGAAAGCAGGACTGGGGGAGCACAGTCCGTCAAGGTCCAAGTTCTCCAGATCCAAGCTCGGGGCAGCCTGCCATTTGAGGCCAAAACCCTCCAGGATGACTTCCCTGGGCTCTGCCAAGCCCTGCCAGGCCACCACTTTCATGTGGCCCTGGGACCTCAGGCCAGACTTGGGCCTCCCTGTATCTCATCTGGAAGATGGGAACGTTGGGAGCCACTTTTGTTGCTTTTTCCATTCACTCGGGACTGGGAGGCCTCCTAGGAACCAAGTACAGGAAGAAAAGCAGTAAAGGAAATAAAGGGAAGGAGGGGGAGAAGGGAAGGAAGGAGGAAAGGAGGGGGGGAGTGAGGGGAGGAGGAAGGGAGGGGAATGGGAGGGAGGAGGGGAAGGAGAGGCTCTGTACTCCTCCTCCAGGCAAACACCAACGGACAGGTCCAACATTATTATTTCAGTGCACGCCTGGGCTGTCGAGCCTTAAGAAATGGGTGGTGATTTGCATGTGATTTGCATAGTGTTTGTTAAATGTCAAAAAGGGCCTGAAATGCCTCCCCCACCCTCCTGCCCCTACCCTCAATCAAGAAGCAGGAATCCCTCCCCTTCCTCGATCAGGGACCCTGCAGGGGCTGGGGCCCCTCTGTTGAGCAGCCCAGAGACGGATGACCTTGCACACCCCATCTGTAAAATGGGTCATAATCCCAGCCACCACCACGGGGTAGTCAGCAGTTTGCAGTTAGGCAGAGCCGTCCAAAATAAACCATCTCAACTTTAGCAGGTCGTAGGGAATGAGGAATGGAGCTGGGTGGTCGTCACAGAACCCCGCTTTCTGGGCAAGCTCTCCATGTGTGCAGAGTTATCTGTAGGCACGTGCCAGGCTCCTGTATAGCTTAGTGATGCGAGGATCCAAAGCAGCAAGGAGAGGGAGTCTGGGCTTCTTCCCTCTGCTGGCCCCAAGGGCTCCCCACAAGCAGCTGTGGCCTCAGTTTACCCATCACAAAAGCGGGAGTTGGAACCCCTGACCTAAGAGGCACCCCAAGGAATAGGCGCGGTCTTGAGGTACCTGCTCTTGGACTTGGGCACCAGGGGGAACATAGACAGGTGGAGCCCGGGTCACCCACGCTGCACCCCAGCGCCAAAGACTCAGAGGGCAGGGGAGCAGGGCCGGACCGCCTGGCACCAACCCTGCGACAGCAAAGGCGGGCAGTCCGAGCCTGGTTCTCCCCGCGGCCCCCGTTGATTACCCGCGGCCGACACCACTCTTAATTAAAGCATTATTTCTTCCCAGGCTCCCGCGCCTCTGCCCTGCACCACGCCAGCACCTGGACGTACACACGGCCCTCGAGGGGGTGCGCCAACCCCGCGCCTCCCCCAACGCTCCCAGTTCCCGACAGCACGCAGAGCAGGGCAGGGCAGAGGTCCAACCGGGCCCGGCGTTCTACCCGGCGGGTCTCGTCCCCAGAATTCCCACGACGCACTGCCCGCAATGCCCCTGAGATCACCGCCCGTGCCCCATGGCTCCTCGGACACCGACCGGCTTCTCCGGCCCCGCCCACTTACCCAGGGCCCTTCTGACCCAACCAGGAGACCCCGCATAGGGGTTTAGGGGATGAGGACACAGCCAAGGGAGTGGGCACAGGCACACCATGGGGATGTGTTTGGGGCTGGAGGCATGCATCGTGGGACGCTGGAGAGCTGGGGGAGGGCTGGGTCCCCCAGTCTCCACTTGTAGTCATTGGAACTTTCATCAGTAATTGGCTGCACTCCCCCCTCCCCCAGTCAAGGCCGTTCACAGTAGAGGGGGCTCGTGGGGGCCCCAAAGAGGACAAAGTGCTCACTGGCTGGTGAGGAGGGAATCCCAGAAGACTTCCTTGGAGGGGGCTGGAATCCCAGATGAGTTGGAGTGGCAGACAGGAGCGTTGGAAGGTGCGTCAGGAAGGAGGCGCAGCCGGGACACAGGTGTGGCCCAGAGAATGTACAAGGAGGGAGGTATGATGTCCCCGAGGTCCTCTCCTCTCCCCTCTGTGCCTCTCTTCATGTCATATCCCGTGGCTGCACACGGTTCCCGGCGCACGCTGGCTCTCACTGCAGACTGGGCACTGGAGGCCCTGCGGGGGCAGCCATGGCCTCAGGGTCACGCAGGCTCCCCGCTGCTGGCTGGGCCTGAGCAGGTACATGCTAGGTCGGTGCCGGGCCTGGGGCTCCGGGGGGCGTGTCCGAGGCAGCAGCTGGTCGTGAGGTCAGGCCAGTACTTAGCCGAGCACCCCAGGAGCCCAGAACTTGCAACGGCAACAAGGAGGGAATAAAACAATTTCAAGCCAAGTCCGGGGAAGGGTGAAACACCAGTTTTCCCTTTTCCCTTGTCCCCACATCCCTGACTTGGACAGTGACACAGGGAGCCATCTCCTCCTTCCCGGTGGCGGGGGGCCTAGCTCGGCTGTTTGGAGCCACCTGGCGACCGCTCTCCAGAATTGCAGGCAAAGAGCACAAATCAACCAACCCTGCCCACCAAAGCCCCATCTTTCTGGGGGAAGAAGTGAGTACCAGAGCCCAGAGAGGAGTGATTTGCCCAAGGTCACACAGCGAGTCGGGGCAACATCATTCCTGTTAGTTAGGGGCGACAAATGTTAGTCTAAAGGTAAGTGAGAAGGTAAGGCCCGTGTCCTTACCCAAAGGGCAAAAAATCACCAGGGCATGGAGTGCAGTGATAGTCAACAGAGGCAAGTCCCTTCTCCTCTTTGGGACTCAGTTTCCACATCTGTGATCTCTACAGTCTGCATTAGAAGTACTAGAGACTTAAGGGGCGCCTGCCTGGCTCCGTTGGTAGAGCATGGGACTCTTGATCTCAAGGTTGTGAGTTTGAGCCCCACGTGGAGTGTAGAGATTACTTAAAACAAATCTTAAAAAAAAAAAAAAAAAAAGAAGGAAGAAGAAGAGACTTACCCAGAGTGATGTCAGGGCTCCTGGGAGGTGCCTCCGGAAGGTGCCCCCAGCCCCAGCCTGCTCCTTCAGCCAGCACCTCCGGTCCCCTGGGTCATGACTCCACCTCCTCCAACTACCTAAAGGACGGGGCGAAAGACACAGGTTGCAGGCCAAATGCAGCCCTCCCCTCGGCACTCAATGCCTGATCTGCTCAGTGCCGGGCCAATGCATCTTCCGGCACCTGCTGGACTCACTTCTGGCCTTGAGACCCTCCCCCCACTTCCAGAAACCGCTAGAGCTCCAGGAAAGTGTTCTAAGCAGCCCGAACCTCACCTCCAGGAACACTACATTGGACAGATATTTACTGAGGACCTACTACATGCCAGGCACTGCACTGGGAAGACGTCAGTGAGTGCCCTCCGAGAGTTTACAGTCCAGGGGGAGGAGATGGGGTGAAAAAATTAATGAAACATAAGTCAGCTCCCGGTAAGTGCTAGGGAGAAAGATAAGGCACGGGTGGGGGTGGGGCACGTCAGCAGGGTGCAGCGTTGAACGGGGTGGTCCGGGAAGACTGCATTGTGATGTTATCTGAACAAAGGCCCAAAAGAGCTGAGTGAGGGTGGAAGGAAGGTGGAAAGCCTTCTAGGCCGGATGGAACAGCCAGTGTAAAGGCCCTGAGGCATGTCCCTGCCTAGAGAGCTGGCCCAATCGTGTTTCAGTCTCTGCCATCGCTGTCCTGGAACTCTGCTCTGGTTCCCAGGCTTCTGCCGTCCACGCCCCCCCCCCCACTCTGTCCTCCCCACAGTGGCCACAAGAGGACACCTGTGAGCTCCTGAGTTATGCCCTGCCTCCATGGCTCCACCTTCCTCAGGGTAAAAGTCCTACTCATGGGCCCCCAAAGCCCTGCACTCCCTGCCCTGTCCCCTCCTCACTCTCCTCTCCTCCCTCTCTCCCCCTCACTCTGCTCCAGTCACACATGTCTCCTCACTGCTCTAACACACCACGCCTGCTTCTGCCCCAGGGCCTTTGCACGGACTGTGCCCTCTGCCCAGACCATTCACCCCCAACATATCCACTTTGTTCCCTCCCTCACCTCCATTAGGAATTTACTGAAACTGTCACCGTGTAAGTGAAGCTGTCCCTACAGCCCTGTTTAAAATAACAACTCTCTGGGTGCCTGGTTGGCTCAGTCATTGGGTATCTGCCTTCGGCTTGGGTCGTGATCCCAGGGTCCTGGGATGGGGCCCTGCCTTGGGCTCCCTGCTCAGTGGGGGGGCCTGCTTCTCCCTCTCCCACTCCCCCTGCTTGTGTTCCCTCTCTTGATGTGTCTCTCTCTGTCAAATAAATAAATAAAATCTTAAAAATAAAATAAAATAGGGCACCTGGGTCGCTCAGTGGGTTAAAGCCTCTGCCTTGGGCTCAGGTCATGATCTCAGGGTCCTGGGATCGAGCCCCGCGCTGGGCTCCCTGCTCGGTGGGGAGCCTGCTTCCCCCTTCTCTCTGCCTGCCTCTCTGCCTACTTGTGATCCCTCTCTGTCAAATAAATAAATAAAATCTTTAAAAAATAATAAAAATAAAATAACAACTCTCGGGGCGCCTGGGTGGCATAGTATGTTGAGCGTCGGGCTCTTGGTTTTGTCTGGGGTCGCAGTCTTGGGGTTGTGGGATTGAGCCCCAAGTCGGGCTCCGTGATCAGCATGGAGTATGCTTAGAACTCTCTCCCTCTCCTTCTGTCCTTCCCACCCCCACTCTTTCTCTCTCTTTCTCTCTTTCAAATAAATGAATAAATCTTTTTTTAAAAATGACAACTTTTGGGGACGCGTGGCTCAGCCAGTTAAGCATCTGGTCATGATCCCCGGGTCCTGGGCTCGAGCCCACGTCAGGCTCTCTGCTCAGTGGGGAGTCTGCTTCTCCCTCTCCCTCTGACGCTCGTCCTGCTCTGCTCTCGCTGGCGCTCTCTCTCTCTCTCTCATGAATAAATAAATAAATCTTTTTCTAAAAATCACAACTCTCAGGGCGCCTGGGTGGCTCAGTCCGTTAAGCAACTGCTTTCGGCTCAGGTCCTGATCTCAGGGTCCTGGGACGAAATCCCGAATTCGGCTCTCTGCTCGGCAGGGAGCCTGCTTCTCCCTCTCCCTCTGCTGCTTTCTCTGCTTGTGCCCCCCCCCACGACCACCACTCTCTCTCTCTCTCTCTCTCTCTCTCAAATAAATAAATCTTTAAATAAAAATAGGTGGAAGAAACAAGTTATGTTTAAATAAATAAATTAACATTTTTAAAAATTAGAAAATGACAACTCTCACCCCTGTGGTCCCAAATCATCCCACCGCCTGACACCCTCCTTCCAGAGGTCCTGGGGAGGCAGCCCTCCTACCCCACCCCGAGCCTCTTGCTCTCCAAACATCACCCCAGGCTTGGCAAATCAAGCCTTAAGGGCCAAACCCAGTGAGTGCGACCCCCATAAACTCTAGGGTTACACATCCTGGCTCCGGTCCCTCCCCTATCCACTGCCACCACCTCAATACCAGGCTGGCCATGGGCTGGCCTCCGGCATTCCCCAGAGCTGTCCCCGGCCTCTCCACGTGCTCTCCACAGACCCCTCCTTGGGCAGAGAGATGCCCCTCCAGCGCCACCTTGGCCACTGGGACCTCTTTGGAAACCTCACGTGGCCAGATCAGAGCGTGAACAACGAGCATCAGGACAGGACTGGTGAGGGAGACAGAAGCGAGGAGAAGGCAGAGCGACTCAGGGAGACAAAGGAAAGCAACACAGACAGCAATGGACAGAGACACAGACACAGGAAGAATGACCGGAAATGAAATAAACAGGGACAGCACCACTGAGCGGGGAAGGGACTGAGACAGAGGGACCCCGTAAGAAAGACCGGACAGGTCAAGGAGACGGGGCAGAGCAGACGAAAAGGAATGAGGCAGGGGTGGTGGGGGGCGAGCCAGCCGCCCCAGGCCTCTCCCCGCCTGTCTCCAGTCTCTTCCCAGCTGGTTCCCAGAAGAGCCGAGCTCCGGCCCTGGGCTGCCCCCATCCCACCCCATCCCGCCGCGGGGCCCTCCTGCCTTCCCCCACCCCGGACCCCGGCCGCGCCCCCCCACCCGCCCTAACCCGTCTCGCCTCGCCGCACCCCTGCCCCCCCGCCCCCCCCCCCCGCCGCAGCCCCCCTCGGCGCGCGGGACCCCGCCCAGGCCCCCCGCCGTGCCCGCGCCCCGCCACCTGGGGTCGCTGACGAGCAGCAGCACCGAGCCGTCCTGCAGGCGCACGTCGCGCACCGTCTGGTGGTCGTCCAGCCGCCGCGCGTTGTAGTAGAAGGTGCGCTTCCAGGAGCTCACGCCCTGGCCCACGAGCTGCGCGCGCAGGTCGCTGAGCGTGTCCCGCGGCCGCACGGTGAGCGGCAGCAGCAGCGCCTCGTCCGCCAGGTGCACCTTGATGTGGTAGCGCTTCCAGCGCGACAGGCCCCGCCGCAGCCCCTCCATGGCGCCCGCGCGGCGCCCCGGCCCCGGCCCCGGCCCCGCGCCCGCCCGGCCGCCCCCGCGCCCGCCCGCCCGACCGGCCCGGCCGCCCGCCCGCCCCCGCGCCAGCCCGCCCGGGCACGCCCGGCAAGCAGGCTGGGGCCCCGGAGGGCGGGACGCGGCGACGCCGGGCAGGGGGTGGGGGTGGGGTGGCGGTGGCGGTGGCGGCCCGGCGGCGGCCGAGACGAGGCGGAGGGACGCGTCCGGGAGACCCCGCGGCCAAAGGGCGCAAAACCGAGATGCTAACGAAGCGGACGCGGTGCATCGGGTCGTGGGAAGGGCCGGGGAGGGGAAGGAGGAAGAGAGGCGGGCTGTTTTAGACGGAGACGAGGGTCAGGGGAGGTCTCTCCGGGGAGGCGGCATTTGGGTCGAGTCGTGAGGGACGAGGGAAGAGGTCATGGTTTTGAGTACCGCAGCAGCCCGCAACGGCCGGTGCAAAAGCCCCGGGGCGGGCCCCCCGCCAGGCCTGTTGGAAGAACAGGGAGGAGGAGGCAGGGTGGCTGGAGCAAAGGGAGGGAGGGGCACTTGGGCTTTGACCCCAAGGGAGGTGGGCGCCCTGGAAGGCTATGGGCAGAGGCGGGAAGTGACTAAAGTTTATATTTGTTACTCATTTATTCCCTTATGTCATTAGAGACACATTCAGCCAGCGCTGACTCTGTGTGTGCACTGCCCCGGGTCATGCCGTGCACCAGAGAAATCTCAGCCTAGGGCCTGGCCCTGAAAGGTCTCTGGCTGGGGAGGTGGGAACGGAGAGCAGGACACAGACAACTCTAGGCCATATGTGGCCAAGGCTTGAGAAGTAGATCTCCGGCTGGGAAAGGCCAGTAGGTGGGGATGGCTTCCCAGATGGGTGGGCGTGAGAGCTTGGGCTCTGGCAGATGAGTAGGAGTTCAACACTCCCAGGAAGGACGCACCGGCCCATGGTCCCCAGCTATTAGTTCAGTGTGTGCCTAGTTGGGGGAAAAGGAGGAGTCAAGACTTACCATGAGTAGCAGCCACGGGAGGCTGTGAGCAGGGCTCGCCACCCCCAATTTCACCCCTGCAATCTCTTTCTCAAGGCTCAGCTGGCCTCTCCAGTTAACACTTCTCCAAGTACCCTCTTCCCGGAAGCCTTCCCTGATTGCTGCCTGTCCCTACCCACTGCCATACCAGCCAGGACAGGACTGACCAGTTCTGGGAATCCAGGATTCTGGCTTGACCTCAAGGACTCTAAATCTGGACTTAGAAGCCAGTTTCACTGGGCCCACTTGTAAGTCCTCCTCTAGCAGTGGCCAGGAGGTGGGAGGGAGGGAGGGAGGTGGAGGCCAGAGCAAGACAGAGAGTGAGCTCCAGTCCTGGCCCTGACCCTTGAAAGTTCCTGAGGAAGGACACTACCCTCTCGGGTCCTCAAGGTGCCCATCTATCCTGTGCGATTGTTGTGAGGAGAAACCGCTGCAGGGGAAACACTTAGAATGTTCCTGAAGCTCAGCCACTCGCCGACTGGCTGTGCTTTTAGGATAGTCACAGAGAAGTGCCATTTGACTCCTCAAAGAAAAGCAGATAAAAACAAAAATAGAAAACAGAGGGGCGCCTGGGTGGCTCAGTGGGTTGAGCCTCTGCCTTCGGATCAGGTCATGAGCTCAGGGTCCTGGGATCGAGCCCCGCATCGATCAGGTCATGAGCTCAGGGTCCTGGGATCGAGCCCCGCATCGGCCTCTCTGCTCACTGGGGAGCCTGCTTCCTCCTCTCCTTCTGCCTGCCTTTCTGCCTACTTGTGATCTCTATCTGTCGAATAATTAAATAAAAATCTTAAAAAAAAAAAAAAGGCAAACAGAAATGGGACCTGCTAAGTGACAGGTGGTGTTTTGAGTTTTCAATTAAAAAAAGGTTGGGGGGCCGCCTGGGTGGCTCAGTCGCTGAGTGTCTGCCTTTGGCTCAGGTCATGATCCCAGGGTTCTGGGATCAAGCCCCGAATTGGGCTCCCTGCTCCGCGGGTAGCCTGCTTCTCCCTCTCCCACTCCCTCTGCTGTGTTCCCTCTCTCGCTGTGTCTCTCTCTGTCAAATAAATAAATAAAATCTTAAAAAAAGAAAGAGAGAAATTCTCACATGATACCGTTAGCACCTGTTTTACAGATTAGTAAACTGAGGCATAGAATACGTGACTTCCCTAAGGATACACCATGGAAAATGTCAGAGCCAGAACCCTAGCTCAACACTAGCCACCTGCCTCCAGCAGCTATTCTTTTGTCCATATACAATCATCAGATTTCAGGTGTAGATTTTAAAAGTGACTAAAAAGCGGGGCGCCTGGGTGGCTCAGTCAGTTAAACATGGGACTCATAATTTCAGCTCAGGTCATGATCTCAGGGTCGTGAGACTGTGCCCCGAGTCAGGCTCCATGCTGGGCGTGGAGGTTCTGTGTCTCCCTCTCCCTCTGCCCCTATCCCCTGCACCCCTGCTCGCATGCTCGTACTCTCTCTCTCTTAAAACAAAACAAAACAAAGTGACTAAAAGCAAAATAAATTTCAGATGGGTCCCCAGCCCCTGAACATGGCTGCCAAAAAAAAAAGACAGAAAGAAACTATAAAACTACTAGAAGAGAACATGGGAGTTCAAAATAGCAATCCCAGAGTGTTGAAGCATGACATTAAGCCCTAAAGCCTTTAATTAAAAGATTAGTAATTAGCTGCCTACAAATATAAAATTCCTGCATACACACACACACACACACACACACACACACACACGAAGGTCAATAGACAAAGTTAGGGAAACTTTTCCAAGACATACCAGACAATAAGCTGATTTCCTTAATATGTAAAAAGCTTCCAGAAATCAATAAGGACCAGCAGCCCAATAGAAAAAGCAGCAAAAAGACATACGGTTTTTGAAAATGAAATACAAATGTCTTCTAAGCATATGAAAGAAACTTATTGTTCTCACTTGTAGTAAGCTAGATATAAAAGAAAACTACCAAGAAAATACCCCTTTTAAAAACTAAATCTATCAGGTTGCTCGAGATGAAAAAATTGGATAATTCACCACGTTGCCAGGCCCCATTTTGGGAAAAGGGCAATCTCACCCATCGGTTCCGAGTGTGAAAAGGCATAATCTCTCTGATAACAGCTATTGAAAGGATAAACTGGCTGTAGCCCTTCTGGGAATCGGTCCATGTGCCCAAGGATAGAAGATAGCGCAAGTGCTGAGCCATTTACACATAATCGTCAGCAAAGTCTGGGGCTGAGCTCATCGCACAAAGGAGGGAAACTAAGGCCCAGAGAGGGGAAGTGGCAGCTCGAGGGCCCAGGCTGCTGTGCACTTTCCAAGGCAGGTGCACAGGCTGGCTGTTCCCACAGAATGAGGTCAGCACGGTCCCAGCCACCCGCCTCGTCGGGCTAAGTCAGGCTTCATGCGTCATATACCCGCTGGTGTCTCCAACAGGTCAGAGCAAGGCCCGGGGATGCCGGGCTTTAGCATACGGAGGCCAAGCCAGCCACGCCGAGCCCTGCGAGTGTTGGGTGCCAGTTCCAATTAATTCTGACTTTCTCATTAAGCCGTTAGAAGAGCCAGGTGGCTGCAGGCAGTAGCCCTCTGCCTGGGCTGCTGGATTAGAGGGATCATGGTTTCTGCCTCAAGACACTATATTATGTGTCACAGGCAATTATGGAAGACCCAGGCGAACAGTGACAAGCTCAGAGAGTTCCTGAGCTCCGGAACCTGGGAGGCCCAGAGTCATGGGACCGCCGAAATTGTGGACTCTCAGAATCTTGGAATGCCTGGCATTCTAGACCCTCAGGATGTATGCCCCAGAACATTCTAGAATTGGAGAGCTAGGGCTTGGGATGGAAATTGGCACCCATCACTTTTGGCCGTTGTTATCCCATTTCTCAGATGAGAACGCGGGGGCTCGGAGAGAGAAATCACTTCTCTGAAGCCACACCAGAAGGTGAGGGCAGAGCCCCTGGAGCGAGGCAGAAGAGAACTAATGGGAGGGCTCGGGCTCCTCTCTACCCGAGGGTAAGCAAAAAGGAAAATGCGGTGCGGACATAGGAATGGCTTTGAGAGAGGCACGGAAAAAGGAGTTTCTGTTTTCTTCTAAGAGCAATGGGGAGCCATGGAAGGTTGTGAAGCAAGGGAGCAGTGTGATCTATTTTATACATTAGAAAAGTCCCTGAGTGCTGAGTGTATCTCAGAAGATGGATGCAGGGGATGCCTGGGTGGCTCAGTGGGTTAAGCATCTGCCTTCAGCTCAAGTCATGATCCCAGGGTCCTGGGTTTGAGTCCCACATTGGGCTCCTTGCTCAGCAGGGAGCCTGCTTCTCCCTCTGCCTGTTGCTCCCTGTGCTTATGCTCGTGCTCTCTCTCTCTCTCTCTCTCACAAATAAAGAAAGAAAGAAAAGAAAAAGAAGATGGATACATTGATCTTTAGCTAAGAAAGGGCTTGCCTCAGGTCAGAGTGCTCTCTTCATAGCTACTACTTCTTGGACCTCTGTCCTTCTCCAGTGAGATTTCATAAGGAATTCATTGCTAGGATGTCTGGCAAATGAGGGCTCATGGTGGTCCCTGTTGGTAAACTGGGTTATTCTCATCTATCATTATTGAAAACAAAAGGTATTTGCCACCAACAAGTTCAAAAGTGACATCCTTTCTATATAAAGAGTGGTTAGAAATAAATAAGAATAGAATGACACATGCATAGAACATGGATGCTACTTTGCACACACAGATGTCAGTGGGAAATTATAAAAGAAAGGCTCGCATGCAAAAGTGTTTAACCAGGGGTGCCTGGGTGGCTCAGTGGGTTAAGCCTCTGCCTTTGGCTCAGGTCATGATCTCAGGGTCCTGGGATTGAGCCCCACATCGGGCTCTCTGCTTAGCAAGGAGCCTGCTTCCCCCCCTCTCTCAGCCTGCCTCTCTGCCTACTTGTGATCTCTGTCTCTCTCTAATGAATAAATAAAATCTTTTTTCAAAAAAGTGTTTAACCACCCTAGAATTCCCCCCATTTTTATATTTGAGAGAGATACCTGATATCTGATAATATTAGATTTTTGAGGATGCAAGACAATGCATGTCCATTGCTAGTATAAGTTAGTACCTTATAAGTTAGTACCATCTTTCTGGAAGGCAAGATGGTTAAATATATTGGAAGCCTTGGATGGATAATAAGCCATTATAATAACTCACCTTTGTTGAGTCACAATCAACTTCCTTTATTGTGTTTTCCCCACTTGAACAGAAGCGCCCCTAGGGCAGGAATTCTCCTGTGTTTGATTCACTGCTGAGTCCCTGGTGCCAGGAACAGCACCTGGTTCTGCTTTGTATACCCAGCACGATCTAGTCTGCTCATTTTCCTGAAGTTTGAACACTGAGCTAGACTAGACCAAAAGGGAAGTTTTGGTGCAGACAGATACCGAGTGTCCACCTTATTTAGGTCTTTAAGACAACCATCAATTCCCTAGCAGTGCGGGGAGGAGTCTCAGGGGCTCCCACTGACCCATGTTTTAATGGATGTGCTTGTAATTCTAAGGATTAAGTGGGATGATTTCTGACAGTTATTAGTCCTTGGGCTGTGCCAGACAGTGTTCAAAGAGCTTTACAAAACAGCTCAATCACTTAATAACGAAACTAACGTTAGGCCCATTTCACAGATGAGGAAACTGAGTCCCCAGCGTGAAAGCAGTACCCTAGCTAGGGCCTGGTGCGTTGTAAGTGCTTAGGGTTAGTTGAACCTAAATCTTTCTCAGTGAGTGTGTGGGCATCACCTCTTGTCTCTGAAGGAGGCATTTCCTCCAGCATCCTCCTCTGGGAGACAGTGGTCCCTCCCATGGAGGACAAGTAAATGTTTCCTGTTTCAATTCTTTTTTTTTTTTTTTTTTAAAGATTTTATTTATTTATTTGTCAGAGAGAGTGAGCACAGGCAGACAGAGAGGCAGGCAGAGGCAGAGGGAGAAGCAGGCTCCCTGCTGAGCAAGGAGCCCGATGTGGGACTCGATCCCAGGACCCTGGGATCATGACCTGAGCCGAAGGCAGCCGCTTAACCAACTGAGCCACCCAGACGTCCCTCCTGTTTCAATTCTTAAATTCCTTGAGTGACTCAAAGGAGAGCTGCCAGGGAAGGTGAACAGAGGTGGTCGTGGCATGTTTCTGGGGGCGGGGTGGGGAGACACACGACACAAGAGTCGCCCTTTCTCCCCACACAGATACAGGGACACCCATGAACAGCCTCCCCTAAGACAAACACAGAGACACCACTGCCCGTGAGACATCTCACAGCCTGGATCCCAGCCCCAGCTCCAGCCCCCACTTCTGTCCGTTCACCCTGGGGCCCAGGGCCTCCCACTAAGGGGGTCGGCGCTGACTAGTTGGGGAGCCGGAGGCGGAGGCTGCGCGAGAAACGGACTTGCGGGGTTGCGGGAGGGGCGGGCGGGCAGGCGGAGGGCACAGAGCACGGCTCTCGGGCGCCACCCGGCGGGCACAGGAGGCAGGGGGCACGACAGCCCCCCTCAGCTCGACGTCTGTGCGGGTCTGCGGGTCTCTCTGGGTCCGGGTGTGTGCCTTTGTCTCTGCGTCTGTGTCTCTTTCTAACTCTCTGTGTCTCGGCCCGTCTCCTTCGCTGGAAGTCGTCATCTCCTTCTGCTTCTGTCTCTTCTGTGTCTGTCTCTGTTTTTCTTCCCCACCCCTTCTCTCCCATGCCTCTCCCTACCTCTGGAGCCCAGGACCTCCTCCACAGAGGAGCCCAAGTGTGTCCAGTGACCCCCTCCCTGCCCACCCCTCTTATCACCAGCGTCACCTGTGCCCTGTCCCCCGGGGGGCATCTTGGCATTTCCGGCCACCGGTGGCTGCCAGCGTGACTCAGTCCAGGTGAGGCATGATGGCCAACCTTGTCAGCTTTGCCAGCCTACCTTCTGGTCTTTGGGGAGGGGACCCCACGCCAGGAGGCCGCACGGGGTCCCCCTGCTGTGCCTTTGAGCTGCTTGAAGCTCACCTTGGCTCACCCTGTCCCCAGGGCTGGCTGATGCGGGCCCCCTGAAGGCGGGAAGTGCTGGCTGCATGGAGGGGAGTGGGGGACGGCAGGGGGACAATGAGGATTTGGACGCCCAAGCAAGGAGGGGCCCAGAGAGAGGCAGGGATGGTCACCCTGAAGCCTGCTGGGAAGGCAGGGATCTCCTCAGCTGCTGAAAACCCACCACGGGCCCCTCATCCCCTACAGGCTGGTGGCCTGATCCCCGCCTAGCCCAAGCCTCAGAGCCCACTCTGACCGCAAGCCTCCTGGACTTCCACTGGCTCCGTTCCTTCAAGGTGCCACGCCCTTTCCTTTCTGGGCACCCCCGCCCCCCCATTCTGTTCTCTCTCCAGATGCCCTTCCTGTCACCTCCTCCAGGGAGGACACAGGAAGTGTCCGGGAAGCGTTCACTAAACAAATGAGCACCGGAGAGAGGGTTCAGGGCCTCCGGGGCCCCAGGATGTGCCTTCAGGCCCAGAACTCCCATCTTGCCTTGCTGGGGTCCCCTGGCCCAGTGGGCTGCTTCCCACTCTGTGCCCCGTGTCCCCGGGACAGGGGGTGAGGGGACATTTCCTGGGCCCCTGGCGAATTCTACCCCGCCGGGTCTCATTTCAGCCGAGTCTGTAAATATTCGGGCCGCGGTGGCCGCTGGCATCCATGCAGGGAGAAGCTCCAGTGCCTTTTACGAGCCTCCCTGCGGGCGCCTAACGCGAGGTTTCTGTGGCTGGGTATGTGGGGCGTCCGTCCGGGCAGTTTCACAGCGGGTTGGCAAGGGGTGGGGAAGACTGCGGGGGCTGCGGGGAGCCGCGAGACGCCCCCGGCGGCTTCTGGCACTTACCCGCCCAGCGTGCAGCATCACGAGGCCAGAGCGGGGCCTCCTGTTTTAAAAATTGCTAATGCAACACTGTAGATGACAGCGTGCTTGAGATGGGAGACTGAACAGACTCCCTTCCCAGTCCGAAGGACACCCGGAATCCTTAGGGGAAGGGGTTTCTGGCGAGGAGGCAGAAGGCCCCGGTACAGACGTAGGTCTTCTAGAAGAATCCACAGAGGCCCTGCCTACTGGCTAAGCACCTGCTGTATGCTGAGTAGTGTGCAAAATGCCATCAATGCATCACCTTGTCGTGCCCTGGGAAAGCACCCAGCCTGTCCCACGGGAAAAGTCAGGGGGGTTCAGGGTAACCGGCTTAAGGTCATCCAACTGGCGAAGGGCAGCGTGGTCTCCGGTAAGTCTCCGTCCTTCATGGAGACCTCCCTGGTAGGGCCACCGCGGGTCTGCCCTGGAAACCGCAGGGCGCTTCTCACCGATCAGGACCCCAGGGGTGACTGGATGTAAGGCTTGAATCAGATCAGTTTGGAGTTGGGGCCTGGGAGCCTGCATGTTAGGCTAGCACCTGTCTCCACCCTGGGGGACTCTGGCTGCAGGTGCCCCTCTGTCCTTCCATACGGACAGCAGCCTTACTACTACTTCCGTCCCAACGGGTTTCCAACGCTTCCTCTCAGTCCCAGGGGGAGCGGCTGCCACCTGCTGTTTCCTGAAGACACCACAAGACCGAGACCTTGCCGGTCCTATCAGACACTAACCTAGGGGGATTTCCCACGCTCGCAGTGTGTGTCTGATGCTTTAACATCCGGGGACCTGGCTCAGCCTGGAGGGGCAGCCCCTCCCGGGCTAGCTAATTCCCAGGGCTAGCTAATAGCAAAGGACTCACCCCGGTGTGCCTTTCACATGCAAACTCACCCACACAGACCCCACAACTCATTCCCTGGGGGGCTCTCACACTCAAGGCCAGGATCGCCCCGGGGCCCAGGGCCAGACACGAGGCCAGCTCCCACACCCCAGAGCCCGCTGAGATCATTCAGACTGGCCAGGCCTGAGCCTGCGGACAGTGCTTCGCTGTTCCTGCTAGCAGAAACCACAGTAAAGTCCTTGTCCATTCTGTACTCCCCTCTCCCTGCCCCATCTTGGGAACAATGAATAACAAACCATCTTTTTTTTTTTTAAGGATTTTTTAAATGTAATCTCTGCACCCAGTGCGGGGTTCGAACTCACATCTCCAAGATCAAGAGTTGCACGGTCTGTGGACTGGGCCAGCAGGGCGCCCCCAAGCTGTGTTACCAGTGTTACGGGGGGTGGGGCAGTCCTCTCCGTATCCCCAGCTCTGGGTTTGGAAAGGCCCGGCCCTGGAGAGCCGCCTGAGCACACGCCTGGGACATCTACCTTTGCGGCAGGGTGTGGACGGTATGCGGGCGCTGGGGGAGGGGATGGAATCTGAGACCCCAGCACCGCCCTTAATTCACCGGGTCCGCGTCACCGTCCCGGGGCCCTTCTGTGTAGTGGGGCGCGGTCTCTGCTGTGTTGATGTTTGCTGCCACAGGCGACCAGGGTGGCTACGTCTGCTGTGGGTTTGAGGTCGCACAGGTACAAGCCAACAGCCCCAGGCCGCCCTGCTGCTCCTGGGCACGACCCGCCTTTCAGGGAGCAATCTGAGATCCCCCCCACCCCGCCCCGTGCTGTTTTCACTTTAACTTAGGCCATTTCGGATCTCTGACGCCATCAGGGACGCAGCAAGTTGCCCCGGAGGTCAACTCCAAAGGTCAGGCACGCACGCGTGTGCACACACACACACACTGAGGCAACAGTGTAGACAGTAAACAGTCAGCCTGTTCACTGGTGCCCAAAGGCACAGTCACTTCTCTGATTCCACAGAAGCTGGGACTGAGCATGTCTGGGCTTGAGGACGTCTTCATGGCCACAGGACACGAATAGGTCTCATTTCTTTGGCCAGTGTTCACGTCTTCGACCCCCAAAGCAGAGTGTGTCATGCCCCAGGTGATGGGCGAGGAAAAGACCTGCCCACTCCCACTCACCGGTGTCACCCTGGCACCGGTGACAATGTCCCCTGACGTGGCAAAAGGGACTGTGGCACATGTGATTGAGGTCAGGGACCCTGGGGGAAATGCACACACCCAGTTATCTTGCAAGCATTGCGTGGGTAGAGGAGGAAATCACAATCCTGGGGACCCAGAACCCCACTGAGCAAAAGAGGCGTCCTGCAGACACGTTGGACCGCCGTGGTCACCCATCAAATCCTCCCAGGATGAAGAAGGTATCACACCCCTCTGAGAAATGGGAAAGCAGTGGGCTCAGAGGGGGGGAGTCACTTTCCTAAGGACACACAGCGTATGAAAGAGGGGGAGCCGAGATGTGAACGCACCTGGCAGGTGCGAGCCCAGGACCGGGCCCCAGGAAGGGGTGGTCTTAATTGTCGGGGGTGGGGGGTGTCAACCCCAGAAGTGTCAGCGGAGACCCCCGCCCCTCAGCCTGGCCAGCCAGCTAAAGGCCCTCTGTCCCCACTGGCCGTCTTTTGCAGCTGTTACGTTCTGAAAATCAAAAGGGCTTTTTATAACTTCACATTTGAAGTTTTTTTGACTAGGAGTCACACATGCAATTTACGACTGGCAATCATCATGCAGGCTTGGGAATTTCTGCAAAGTGAGAAAATTTAACCTAGCAACTGTTTTGAAATGTAATGAAATCTGTATGAGTACAAAATTTCGCAATTGATGAAGTTGACACATTTTTGTAGATGTGGAGACATTTGATAAGGTATTAATTCTGATTTCGCAGTTTTCCCTGTTCCTGGAGCTGAGAATCCCGTCCTTCCTATTCTCCAGACCTCAAAACATCTTACGGGTTCCCTGGACAGCATGAGCACCCTGGGACCTTTCCCTGCAGGCCCCCCACCCAGTGCCGGTCAACATTCAGCACTTACTGTATGCCAGGAACAATTCCGAGTTTTTCACGTATTTGACTAATTTCATCTTCGCAAAGACCCTTTACGGTAAATACTACTATTCTTCCCTTCTTCCAGTTAAGGAAACTGAAGCAGAGGACTATGAACTCCCCGTGGGCAGACAGGCAAATGGGCGGATTGTGAGCCTTCCCCGCCCTGCCTCTATCCAGTGCCTCTCGGTCTGATGCTCTTTAAAAAAATTATTTTTATTTTTATTTTTTTAAAGATTTAATTAATTTACTTGACAGAAAAGAGAGACACAGAGAAAGAGAGAGGGAACACAAGCAGGGGGAGTGGGAGTGGGAGAAGCAGGCTTCCCACTGAGCAGGGATCCTGATGTGGGACTCGATCCCAGGACCCCGAGATCACGACCTGAGCGGAAGGCAGACACTTAACGACCGAGGCATCGAGGCGTCCCTAAAAATATTTTTAAATTGTGATAAAATATACATAAAATGTAACCGTCTCTAAGTGCACAGGTCAGTGGCATTAAGCACATTCCCGTTGTGCAAACATCCCCATCCTCCATCTCTAGAACTTTCCATCTCCCCAAACAGAAACTCTGAACCCATGAAGCACACCCCCCCTCCCCAGCTGCTGCCCCAGCCAGGCTCCCACCCTCTCCTCTGTGTCGGTGTGGCCGGGACTCCTCTGGGGCCCTCCTGGGAATGGGGTCCTGCAGGACGTGTCCTGCTGTGCCTGGCTTCTCCCACCGAACCCAGTGTCCTGGGGAGGGCGGGCAGGCCCTCTGCATGGTGGCAGGTATTCAAACTATGGATGGACCACACCAGATGTTTACCCACACCACCACCATACCCCGTTACAATGGCTGTTACAAATGCACAGAAACCAGAGAATCAGTGTTGGTGAAGATGCGGAGTGGCCCTCCGTGCGTCACTGGTGGGGCTGTGAGATGCGCAGCCGCTGTGGGAAACGGGGTTCCTCAAAAGCCAAAGGCAGAATGATCGTGTGAGCCAGGAGTTCCAGGCCTAGGTGTCTACCCAGAATGGGAAACAGGTGTGTAGGCAAACACATGGCCACGAACACTCAGAGGAGCCGAAGGTGCCAACAACCCCCGTGCCCACGAGCAGCCCCTTTCAGAACACAGACGTGGGAGACAAACCGTAAGACTCTTAATCGTAGGAAACAAACTGAGGGTTGCTGGGGGCGGAGTGATGGGGCAACTGGGTGATGGACATCAGGGAGGTACGTGTTACGATGAGCACTGGGTGTTACAGAGGACTGACGGAACACAGACCTAAACGTTGTATGTTTACAAAAAAATCGCCAAAAATTTAAAATCAAAACACAGATTTGTTCTACCTCCCTTTTCTCTCCTGGAATAAAAATCAGACCTAACATAATCTAACTACACGCTGTTTAAAAACAAAACAAAGTAAGGTGGGTTATCAGGCACAAATAGAAAAAATAACAAAATAGTTTGTTAACAGATACTGTGCACTCCGGCCAGTAAATGCTCGGGCCCGGGATGATGGGGCGCTCGGCCGCACACCCGCACACAGCTCTGACCCTGCATGAGGGTGGTGGGGAGGCAGAGACACCCCAGCAGCCTGTCCATAGAGTGGGGTAACTCCAGGGAAGGTCCCGGACTTGTTAATGAGAGATTTTCCCTCCATTTACCGGGAAGTTGCACCCTGGCAAAATTCCCGTGTTGAGGTGCTGGCCCCAGGACCTTAGAAGGTGGCCGTATTTGGAGACGAGGCCTTTGCACAGGTCATTCAGGTGGGCCCCGACCCACGTGACCGGTGTACTTACAGAAAAAGGGAAATCTGGCCACAGACACGCACACAGGGATACTCCTGACAGGCAGAGATCAAGGTGACGTGTCACCAAGCCAAGGGACACCACCAATGATTGGTGGGGACCCCCAAAGCTGGGAGAGCATGGGACAGATTCTGTCACAGCCTCGGAAGGAAACTTGACCCAGACTTCTGGTCTCCGGGACGGTGAGAGAGTATTGTTTCCAGCACTGGGCTATGGCAGCCCCAGCAAATGCCCGAATTTTACCTATGTTAAGAACAAGTGTGGGGGCGCCTGGGTGGCTCAGTGGGTTAAAGCCTCTGCCTTCGGCTCAGGTCATGATCCCAGGGTCCTGGGATCAAGCCCTGCATCAAGCTCTCTGCTCAGTAGGGAGCCGGCTTCCTCCTCTCTCTCTGCCTGCCTCTCTGCCTACTTGTGACCTGTCAAATAAATTAAAAAAAAAAAAAGGAACAAGTCCGGTTTCAGGCCCAGCTGTTAGGAAGGGGGTGTTCTCACCCCCCCAGGCTGTCTAAAGTTCCGATGGTGCAGCTTGGCGGCAGCACCCAGGGCCAAGGGCCCTCGGTCTCACTCCTGGACGTCAGTCACTCCTACCTCCCGGAGGGTGGTCGCTTCATGGCAGCTAGGGGACAAGATCTCAAAACGGGTCTCACCCACAACCCCAGGCTGAGTCTGGCTTTTATCACCCAACATGGTGAACTCAGACCCCAATTTCCAGGCTCTGGCTTGTGGAGAAGAGACAGGCCCCGTGCAGGAGGAACCATGGAGACAGCATCCTGTCAACCTGTCATTGGAAAATGACTCCGAGAGCCCCCGTGGCGGGGGAAGCTCACGTGGCATTTACTCGGCGCAATTCAGAGGACACCAAGGGCCAGAGCTGACCTGCCTTCAACGCTCCGGCTCCGCCGCAGGCTGCGGAGGACTTTCAGATTGCTCTTTTAAAACTAAGCACCCCAGCGGGAACACAGGCTACTCTGGGAGAACTGGCAATTGTTCGGCAGCCTGCGGGGCGGCTGTCCTAGTTCTGGAGGGAGGGAATCCAGGTGCCTGGCACGGGATGCTGGGGGCTTAACTCTCCCCACTCCGGATCAGGGCCAGGATTCGTGGGTCGTCCCCCTGCCTGCCCCCAGGCCCACCCCATGTACGGGGGTGGGGGGAGGGACAGGCTTGGCCCTGGGTACCCCAATGGGCCTGCGGTCACCCAAGCTCCCCGCCAGCCGCAGCGCAGCTGTTCTCTGGGGTCACGCTGGAGGGGCCTGGGCACAGTACTGAGGGCCAGCCAGGGGCCTAGTAATCACATGTGAGGAAATTACCTATTAATTTGTATTTCCAGAAAAATGGGGCGATCAAGCCCCCGTACCAAGCAGGGCCTGCCCTCAGCCAGACCCCAAAACCTGGCACACCATCACCAGAGCCCCCCTCACCTCAGGCACACCAGCATGAGGAGCGAAGTGACTGGTCTGAGGCCCCCACGATGCAGACCCCCCCACCCCCATGAGGAATATCTAATTTGGATCCCAGCCCTGCCCCCCCTACTGCAATCCTTAGGACCCGGTTCCTCATCTGTGGCAGGGGTGGGGGGAGCGCAGGGCTGTTGGGGGGACTCGCTCAGACTGGCCCAAAGGCACGAGGCCGCTGCTGAGGTGGGCACCGCCCTCGGCCCCGTAGTCACCGCGACACACACGAGTGCGAACCATAAACTTTTATTAATGGAAAATGGAATGCCTCATTAACAGAAATCTTGTCTTAAAAATGGCAGAGAACACGTTTATTTTAAAAAAAAAAAAGTGAATTCACATTGTATTGAGCTACAACATGGTGGCAGGATTTGCTTTTGTTTCTTAAAAGGTTCCACAAGTTCAAGGTGACTCGGGCAGAGAGTCAACAGCATGTCTGCCTACCTGGACGCTCGGAGTTGAGTGGGGCTTAGTAGCGGCGGGTGAAGTGGGGGTACGGGTGGGGGTGGGGGTGCGGGACTCGGCTGCCCCGGTCCTGGCCGGCCAGTCCTCCACCTTCTAGTCCGCCGCCGGGTACCATGTGGCCCTGGGAATGCCCGCCTTGTGCAAAGCCGCCTCGCCTAAGAACAAAGGCACACGTTTTGTCCCCTCGAAGTGCTGTACGTTTTCCTCGTTACGTGGGGCAGCACACGGCTCTGCAGCCTTTAGAGCCCGTCTGGCTTTTTCCAGGTAGGAGCAAGTCCTCATCACGGACCGCATTCCGGGTGCCTGGGGAGTGCGACTTGCGGGGGCTGCCCAGAGCCACTCTGGGGGCCTGTTGTCTAAACATTCAACCCAGCAAGCTGATCAAACATGCAAAAATAGGAAAGGAAAGGAGGAGCAGGGACAAAACTCCTTACCCCGACATCCCGCCCCGATTTGCCATGTGTCCTGGCCCCGAGGGTCCGGAGAGGCCCCTCTCACCACCTGGAAGAAAGGAAAGTGTTTGCACACACTTTTCTCGGAAGATCCTGGAAGCCTCTGCAACTGCTGGGGGAGGGAGTGGGCCCTGGAGTGCCCTGGAAACGTGCGGCCCTCCTCGGCCCGTACCTTGCCACCGCGCGTGCTCCCTGCCTGCCGTGCCTGCGTCCACCGAGCCAGGCCACGCGCGCTCCGGATGCTCTTCTAGCCTCTGACTGTGCTCCGCCCAGTCACGTCCACCCCTGCATCAAAACAGAAAGCAGACACCTAAGTGTCCCCGCACGCCTCTACGGTGAGGCCATGACCCGGCTGATCCTGCCCTACACCGAGGGTTCCTGAGAGAAGGCAGAATATGAGGACAGGCCCCCAAAGACATGCACGTGGCCAGCGAGCCCACGAACGGGAGCTCAGCTGGGCCACTGCGATAAGCAAGCGCGTCAGCTGTGAGACCCCTGCGCCACCCTCGAGGCTGGCCCGTGACCAGAGGACAGATGGGAAGAGCTGTCGAGGATGTGGACAGACAGGGATCCCCGCGTGGGGCCAGTTCGAGAAGGTAAAACAGGACAGCACACGGTGACCGTGGCACCCGCCGCGTCCATCCCTGCCCATTCGCCCAAGGGAGCGGGAAACGTGTTCACGGAAAAACTGGCGCACACACTCTGTAGCACGCCTCTGTGCGAGCCCCAAAGTGGAACAGCCCCGGTGTCCCCCCGCTGGTGAGCAGAGAAATAAAACGTGGTCTCGGCACACGTGGCACGTTACTGAGCCATAAAAAGGAACGCAGCTCTGACCCGTGAGACCGTGTGGCTGAACCCTGCCAACACGACAGGGAAAGAAGACAGATGCGAAAGGCCACATAACGGGATTTCATCTTGCGTGAAATGCCCAGAGCAGGCAAATCCAGACACGGACTGGATCCGCAGGAGCCGGGGCAGGGGGAGGCAGAATGGGGAGGACCGTGAACGGAGGGTCCTTTGGGGGTGATGACAACGTTCTATGCTGGGCGGCGGGGATGAGTGTATGGCTCTGAACATACTAACAGCCGTGGCTTCAAAGGAGTCACCTCTACGGCGCGGGACTGTGGCTCAAGAAAATGGTTTCGAAAGAGAGAAGCTCCAGGGAGTACAAGCCCACACGGGGTTCGGGTGTGTGGGCGGCAGCCACCACCAGCGGCGCCCAGGCCCAGGCTGACCTGTGTTCTGAGACGTGCAACGAGGAGGCCATCCGAGCCCCCGACACCTGTACTCAAGGGCGACTGCTCGGCTGCCCCACACGCACGGGTGGCCGTCGCCCAGCCAGAGGGTGATGGCGCTCATGGCTACCTTTTGTCTGCCGGAGTTCTCCCGGTCCCGCTCCCCGCAGGCACTTAAGGCAGAATGGACTGCCCAGTGTTTCAGGACCGAGTGCTAAGTAGGGCACTCGGGAAAGTACTTCACATCGATCTAGCAAAACGGTGCTGCCCTCTTTGCTCCACACCCGAAAACCCACCTCAGGGAGGCAGAACCTTCTGACAGGCACCGCCCCCCCCCAACAAACGCCTACAAGGGACTGGGGGGCAGGGGTCAGGGTGCAGAGCCTCTCTATTCTCTAGGTCCCCGGGGCAAGTGTAAGAAAGGCTCCAGGGCTGTCCCCGTCAGCAGGCGGGGGCTCCCGTGCCTAGGGGCTGAGGCGCGTGGGGAAGGGCTGTTGCGGGCAAGCCAGCGAGGCTCCTCCGGCCGGCCCATCTGCTAACCTGGGTGGAGGCGGCGGCCCCCGGCCCTCACTCATCCTCTTGTCGGAGCCGTAGCCCCCCCAGCCGTCCCGGGAGTCCCGGCTGTGGCGCTCCGGCGGTCCTCCGTGTCCATGGCGGTCGTCTGAGTAGTGCTGGAAAGCATAAGAGGGACAAGGCGACTCTAGCCACGTCACTCTCGGACAGGCCCGTGAGCCTGCTGTAGCCGGCCGGGGGGCGGCCCGGAGAGGACCTGCGCGGGCCCCTCCTGACCCCACCTCGCGGGACACGCTCTTCTACCCTGACAGCGCCGCGGGAACCCGAACGGGGCCTCTCGCTTCCCGATCCCCTCCGGCGTTAAGAACCGTCGCGCGCCCCTACAGCCCATCTCTGGCGCCACGCCTAGTGCCAGCAGAGGCCGCTCCGGCCCCGTGCACGTGGAAAGCCCCGCACTTTCTGACGCTGAAGGGTCCTCTGGGAAGAGTCCCTTAGGGTCTTCCCTGGGAGAATCAGGACAGCTCCTCCTGCTGGTGACAGGAGGGCTCCTCCCACATCCCCAGGGCGGTCAGCGGCCTTCCTGTGTGACCCGGAGGCAGCAAGGCAGACAGAAACCACTCCGTGCTCTGGCCAACCAATCCTGTGCTCCGGAACCCAGCACACTGCAGCCGGACGGAATCATACCGTGATCCCTCAAAAATCACACTGCTGGCTTAAAAGAATGTGATTCCGATGCTCACCCCCTGTCTCCTGGAGGACTACCCTCTTCTCTGAGCATCCCTCTGCAGAGTACCAGAGACACAGGAACCCCCCCACACCAACATGGGCAAAAACACCTCACGGGCTAAGCCCGAGTGGGGTATCGTGGGGCAGCTCGCAGTACCAAGATTCAAAGACCCTCTAAACAAGTGGGCGACCCAGAAACACTTACAGATTCCACTGAATGCAATTAAACAAAAACAAAGCCTACGTATTCAAAAAACACACAGACTCACTCATCACAAAATAATCAGTCACATATACTTCCACTCACTGGTCAGAACCGACATGTCCACACCACCCGCCCCCACAGCACAGAAGCAGGTGCGCCCCAGGCTCGGGGTCTGGGTTTTACTTACTTGCCCATCTCGCTCTCCCATCACTGACCTTGAACCTTCCCTCCTGCAAAAGGGAAATATCTCGTTCCAACGGCCGCTGGTGGCACCAGACAACACTATGGCAGGCCCCACACACAAGTTTCACAACTGGGGTACTTATTCCATTCCACACAGTAAGAACTGTAATTTACTGGCCTGTGAAACAAAGCTGGCTTGCATCTAAAGCCTTCTCCCTGAGGACGGGAGTGAAGCTGCAGCCTAAGAAGGTGGGAATAAAGATTTCACTGAACTGAATTCCCTTGGAGCGATCTCAGAGGCAGCAACCCACACCACCGAAGCCCACGCCTCATTTATCTGTGGCCTGGTGACAAAACCCAAGGTCTACCAGGGAAGCCTTAGAGAGTCCCCAACCTCTGGTTTGATCCAGTACACGTGATTCACACCAAATCTCCAAACCACCATTCATTACGTGAGTGGCTTCTCAGCCCGGCTTTCCCTGCTCTCCCTTCCTTACCGAAGAGCTAATGAACGGTGAAACGGCCCAGGGATATGCAGCCCAGGGGAGCATGATGAGAAACCCAGATAGAAAACTCTTAAACTAGAAAATTGAGGGCTGCCTTTCTAATGAACTATATATATTTCTCTTTTAAAATGACACTGACCGAAAAAAAAAAAAAAAAGTTACTATTTCTTTAAAAGGGCCTGGCTAAAAAAACTTCAAACCTTTAAACCGCCCAGCCAGCCAACGAGAACTTTCCTGCGTGCTGGTCGGTTCTCGCCGGGCATGCTGGCAGAGGAGCCTGTGCTGGTCAGCAAAGCTTGGGGATGTGGACTCTGGCCACTCTGCCTGCAAAGGCTCGGGCGGGTCACACCCTTTCTCTAAACAGCTTCCTTTCCGTACAGACAAGGAGGCAGAGCATACCCTCCCTGAAACCCCGCTTCCCAAGGGGCTTGCCTCAGTGGAGGGGTGGCTGGGAGAGTCCCGGAGAGCTGTGAGGCCCAGAGTGTGTGGGGGGCCCAGGAGAGCTGAGCATGGGGGTGCTGAGGCTCAGGAATCGCCCCCAGACTCCACCAATCTGTGAAGAGGGCACTGCATGAAAGGAGCTGGGGATGCCCTAAGGGACCTGAGTCCCACATCCTGCTGAAGGCGTGACCCTGTAAGTCCCATGTGCAGCAGGTCGGCCAGCCGCGGGGAGCCTCACGAGTAAATGAGACGTCAGAGGACAGAGACCCATCCCTGCGTCGAGCTGAGGTGGCTCCGTCCACAGCTGCAAGAGAGGGTGGGTGCTGACCTGTCAGCCACATGGTCCTGGTACTGGCCCCGGTCTCGATGGTCAAAGTCGTGGAAGCGGTGATCAGGGCGAGGGAAGTCGGGACGGTACCTGTCCTCCATGGCCACACGCTTGCCTTCCGGCCAATAAGCATCATCTCGCCTGTTTTTTATTTTTAAAAGGACGTGAGTCTCATTTATGACAGAGAACGAAGGAAAAAATGGAAGGAGGTAGAGGCGGGGAGGGGCGCTCTCTCCAGACCCAGTATCGTTTAAAATGTCCTGCAGGGCTAATCCCTAAACATTCAATCATTATTGCTTTGATTTGATAAATTAAAATCCCCCAAACTGCCAAGAGGCATGCCCGTATTCTCATCTGACAGTCCTGAAAGGAGGGCTGCTGGGAGCTAATTGTATCACAAGGCTGTTAATACCTTGATCCCCGCGTGAGCCCAGATGCAAGTGAAATGAAATATTTGATTCCTCTGCAACGCCATTCCGAACTGCCACATTTCCCCCTTCCTGTCTTCTACGGGAACCTGAACCTCCCTCTGAGTTTTTTTGCAAAAGCAAAGGGAATTAGATGGGGCGATAGTGAACTACATACAGCTCCGGATGGCATCCAATTATCTTCTTCCTGATCTTCCCCAGAACACTGGGCTCACGGGGGGTGGGGTGACGGGTGACCGTCAATTAAGCGGCTCGGAGGGGCTGGAGACCAATAAACCTACTTCGTGAACAGGAAAGCAATTTCCTTTTCTACAGGGCCATTCCGTGCCTCTCCCTCTACTGGCCAACTGGCAGCCCTGGTGCCCATGGGCCTCACCGCAGGCTCGGCCGCCCCACGAGTGGCACCCAGCAAGCGGTTACGCTCCGCGGGGAACCGCGGTGGGAAGACAGACGCGGCCTCAACGAGCACCGGAAACCGTTCACCAAGGGGCAACTATCGAGTTGTCTCCGCGGGACAAGTCAGGGAACCCGCTGCCGAGCCCCCGGGCCCCAGACCCCAGAAGCTGGAGCTGGCGGCCGCTGAGAGTCCTGCGCAGGCGTCCGGGGGCGCCAGGCTCGGTCGTCAACGTCCCCCACTCCGCAGGGAAGGGAGCCCTCACCGCCCGTCGTCGTAGGGCCTCCGCAGCACGGGCCGCCGCTCCTGCTCGTAGCGCAGCTGCTCCTGCTGGCGCCGCAGCTCCTCGCGCTCGCGGTGGATGCGCTCCTGCTCCTTGCGCCGCTCCCGCTCCACGCGCATGCGCTCGCGCTCCAGCCGCTCGCGCTCCATGCGCTCGCGCTCCAGCCGCTGCCGCTGGCACTCGAGCTGCAGGCGCTCCCGCTGCAGCCGCGCCTTCTCCTTGCGCTCGTGGAAGGCCTCCAGGCGCTGCTCCCGCTCGCGCTGCTCCCGCTCTCTGCTGGGACACCGAGGGCCGCGCTGACTTCCCTGCCGGCACCCCGGAGGCCCGGAGACCCGGCGACAGGCACCACCCCCACTGCGCGGGGCCGCAAACCCCCGCCTCCACGCTCCCTCCTTTGTCGCTAGAGCCAAGCCAGGGGTGAGCCAGGAGGCCGGGGGCACGGGCCGGGAGGACTTGGCTCACAGGCACAAAGTGAACCCACACGTTACAGGGGAGAGAAGAGAACCGAGGGTAGCCGCTGCGATGCAGGCTGCGGGGCGCGGGAGGACCCCGGAGCAAGGCCCGCATAACCCCGGACGGGCTTTCTTTCTTCCCACCTTTCC